>NW_008239553.1:24974944-25011150 GCF_000691975.1 Corvus brachyrhynchos
AGTAAATTTTAAACCATTATTTGTTAGTACCAAAAAGATCACACCTTTTTCCTCCACCCGCTGTGTTTTCTGTTTTTCTGGGTGTGAGCTTATGCATATAATGTTAACACATTAATCAAAAGAAAAAGCAAACCATTTTTGTTTTCTGTGCTTGAGTGCTGGTAATTTTAGTGGCCTAGGCCTAGTCCATTCAATGAAGAGAGACATCTGCTGAATTCAGTGGGTATGAGGTCCTGTGATTATGCACTTGGGCCTGCATCTGCATAGATTCTGCTGCAGGCTGCAGGTCTACATTTAGACAATCACACAAGAAAATTTAGCATTTTGAAAGATGCAGAATGCAGCTGTTTCCCGTCATTATGTTTCACATTTACTGAAGTCAGCAGTTACTCTTTTCCAAGCAGTGTCTTTCAACAATAAACAAGGCAAATGCTTCCAATAGAACCTCTTGATGACTTCTGTTTAATTTAAATATATCTATTGCAGCAGCGAATACAGCAATAACATGGAATATAAAACCCATTAACACATACTCTAAAAGTTATATGTAAGTGTAAGGAGAGAAGCATATATGTAAGAAAGGAGAGGAAAAGAAGATGCGTTTCTTCTTCTCATTACTTATTGCTGTGTTTAGGATGATTATTGTAAACTGGAGGAGCATGCACTATGTATTTTTATGTGTAATAAATGGAGTTCTCACTTTTCAGGCACACTGGAACTCCATCCTAATTGGAATTGGAGTGAGCGAATCAATAATTAGTTGATACTTACACCAAATCTAGAGGCATGCTTAGTGCACTATAGATAGCAAGTAAGTTTCAAGACAATGGTCTTTATTTTCAAATCAGTACACAGTTCAGGGAGATGAGTGTTTAGAACAGGAGACTGTGAGTGGTTCCTTGGCAAAGAGACCTACTGAAGCACAAATCTTAACACCTGACAGCACCAGGTGGCTAACCAGAACTGTGCCAGCCTTTCTTGAGGAGTCTCTCCCTTAATGCTGGGAAGTGGCTGTGTGAGAGATAGTGTGCAGGGATTTTTCTAGATCTAAATAAGAAGACTCAAAAACAAATGTTGTAATAAAATAGACATTGTAAAGAGATAACAAAAAGAAGAATATAGATAATGAGTAAATTTTCTGTCAGTGCAGAGGCTTGGAGTCCTGCTTTCACGCTCCATCAAATGGACATTGGATATCATCCACCGTGAATGGATTTTCCTCCTCCTTCCCATGCTGTAGTGCCTTTAATTTTGTGTAGCAAACAGAATCACTTGTCTTTTCCTGATGGGTTAGGGTATTATTTCTGTTGTGACACCCCAAACACAGGTTGGCACAGGGCACTCCAGCAGGCCCTTGAAGTGACTGCTGCTGCTGCTGTATGGGCTTCTGAAGCCCCAGGTACAAGGATCAACACAAGAGACATGGTCTGGTCAAGTTCACTGACTCCTTGAATATGATGTTTTCTGCAAGGCTCCCAATACAGAACTGAGTTCCAAACTAATGCTATCTAAATCCTGTAATAAACCTAGATTTGATAGCTATAATCAGTACTGAGAAAGACAGTGAAGAGTTTTATCCCTCCTCCTTGCTCTATTTTTCAAGAATAGGTGTACATTCTCAGGAATGTTGGCGAGGTGTGTAACATTACATGATATAGATTCAGTGGTGGAATGCTAATAATTCTCCTTAGACCTTCCAACAAAGAGGTACCATGATACTCACAATACAATAACTGGGCAACTGGGTGGAGCCTGCTAGAGGTCTCTTTTAATGCAGAAAATGTCACCTCTTGATTTTTCTGGGAAACTGTGTGCCTTGCAGGTGGATGTAATATGGCATTTGTGCTTTGGGATGCTGTGATGCAGCACAAAGAGTGTTGGCATATGGCAGTAATAAGTGCCAGGTGTAACCAGGTAAATGAATATTCCTTCCCCACCAAGTCTGCAGGAGCTGCTGCTTCTTCTTCAGAGCTCAGGTGGTGGCCTCTGAGACCAGTGATGTAGGATGTCTTCCCTGCTATGACCTGACACCCCAGCCTGCTGTGAGCAGGGAAGGGCTCAGGCAGTGGCACGGTGTCTTTCTTCCTGCCTCATGTAAGATTGAAAAGTGGGGATGGGGAGTTTTCCTCTGTGTATCTTTGCCTCTTGTTCTACAGCCTCTGACACTTTCCAGAGTAGGCTGGACAGGAATAAGCACTGCTGACAGTGTGAGTCTGTGGGGTTTGAAGAAGGGACCCTCTTCTTCTCCCTCCACCTTTGCCTGACTAGGCTAGTCACAGCATTCTGTGGCTCCAGCTTCACCTCTTCAGATTGCTCTGAGAGGAATATTAACTTTCTCTAATAACTCTGTCAGACATATCGAGGGATTTGTTTTATTAATTCCAAGACTGGGTACAGCAAATAGATTGTAACTTGAGCGTTTCATAGGCTTAACAAACCCTTCTCTGCTTACTTGTCACTTTTCCTCCCCCCCCCCAAATCTCTTGGTGTTAACTCCTTTTTCTGTTCTTTGTGTTACTGTTTATTGAATATTCTCACTGATGTGTATGTCATAGGAAATATGCCCAAAGTTCATTTCTATCCATCATTTTTTAGATGATAAGAAAGGAATAGAGGCAACACAATTTGCAATGGATTTGGCAGTAGTAAATGCCTTTTGTAGCTGTCATGGTGATGTTCTGAGAACAGGACAAAGCTGAAAATACTTAGCATTTGTGCAGGTTCTTCCTCAACAGGAGGAAAGGTACTTTCTTTCTGTGGCATACAGTGGGTAATGCCTAGGTTTCCAGTCTCTGTGTCAGCCTTGCAGGTGATGTGGATAAGGTTGAAACACCATGGGCCTGGTTTCAGTGCCCTGAGCAGATTGCAGATTCACTGCCAGCGGTGAAACTAGTTTTAGCTTCTTGGGTTATATGGTTAGTTCACTTTTTGGTGTAAGTTACAAGACTGCTCAAAAATAGGTTAATTTTCATGGTGGTCATCTTAAGAAAGTCCACTGTTGTGCATCAGCATCATTAAGCTCTTGATTGTCTTTATGTCCTGATAACCTTCTAGCAGTACTGCTTTTGCTGGATCTGAGAGGTCAGAGAAGAAGTAGCTATGTTGGTGAAAAAAATCCTGGAAGGGAGAGTATTTCATTTAGAGACATTCATCCAGTTGCCATCCTTTCCTGATGCCTATATCAATTAAAACAAGAAGACCGTTGGAAAGAACCTGACTCCTGTATCTCAAAGATCTCTTGTGTGAGTCACCTCCAGCTTACAAGAATAAGTCTTGCTATGACATGATGCAGCCATTGAAATGTCACATTAATTGATTTAGTTCTTGTTAAAGTCAAGAGAAAATTTGGCTTGTAATGGGAAGATAGTTTCAACTGTAATTAAAACATGAGGAAGCAACTGCCCATGGGAATGTAACTCTTTTGCAAATAGTTTTTGAAAGGCTTTTCAAAGTGTGTGAGACTTTCTCACCATGAACAGAAATCTGAATGAGCTATATATTGTAGCTAAAGGCTGGAAATTCATTTAGTTCCTTTTTTTTTTTCTCCTTTGAGTGGCCACTTAGGTGGAAAATCTTTGTGATTTCCAGTATGTAACACAATGAACCATATGGCCAGTTTGCTGTTTGCATGGAACACTGAATGACAAACGGTAGTGCTTGTGGAGGAGACAGTGTACTGTGTGTGTGCCTAATGTGGGCACATGCTATCAAGAGTGCCCATGCTATTCTGTAACATACTTTGTTTGTTCTCTGGACATAGGAGCTAGAGCTTGTCCTTGGCCCAAGCATTTCAAGTGAATTCTAGCAGATAAATGCTCTTTATATGACTGCTAAACAAAAAGAGAAGAAGGGGTCTGGATCTGCACCAGCCTCTGGTGAGGAACAAGGACTGCCAGAGCGGTAAGATGCTCCTAGGCTGATTTGTTCAAACACAGTCTGCATTTCTTATTCATAAACTTCTCAGTCCATGTTTCTGATGAGAATAATAGCTTTGTTCTCATTGGAGTTTTGGTCAGATTGGTACTTAGGAGAGGCAAGGACTTTCGATGGGTTTAGACCTGTGCTAAAATATGCTAGTTATACAGATGGCCTGGTACAACTAAATCCAGGATAAACTTCAACACTGGTCTTGATGTGGATAACTTTGGTGTCTTTTCACTATAGGTAAAGTACAGCTGCCATCTGCAGAGGGTATTGATGGACCAGCACTCTTCAGTTTAGAAAAGAGGTGGCTAGAGCAGGAGGTGAGGTAGATATTTATAATCAGGAATGCTGTGGTGATGCTGAATAGAGAATGCTTATTCATGTATTTTATAAAGCAACAGTTTGGGGATGCCCAGTTGCAGGTTTTAAATGAACAAAGAAAAGCAGTTGCACACCACATCAATTCTAGTTACAGAAGAGACTCAACAAATTCAAGTTTCACTTGAGGGAAAAGTTCATCAAGGTGTGATCAGCATTTTGGTCATGATGCAACCTCCACCAGTCTCATTGCTGTAAGTTATCGATAATGATACTGTGATTTTTCTTAGTTCCTTTGACTCTTCCCTGAGTACCTGTGCATGGTTGCTGTCAGAGGCTTGGCTTTGGTATCTGCCCTGCTCCATTACTGAAGCTGCTGACTTATGATGCCTGGCAGATGCTACTAACAGGATTGTCTGGGTAGAG
Source organism: Corvus brachyrhynchos (assembly GCF_000691975.1). Taxonomy (NCBI): domain Eukaryota; kingdom Metazoa; phylum Chordata; class Aves; order Passeriformes; family Corvidae; genus Corvus; species Corvus brachyrhynchos. The sequence continues at coordinate 24,979,613 of NW_008239553.1, forward strand.
TGTGTTTTGAATTAAAATAATAAAATCATAGAAAAAGGTCACAAGGACCAACTATTCTTTCCAAGACAGGATCAGGTGAATCTGAAAAATTAATAAGAAATACTTGTGTAGTCTTTTCTTAATAATCTTCAATGCTTTTGGCAAGCTCTCAGTAGCCAAAGTTCTCCAGAGCCTCACTACCCTGTTCCTACCAAATTTTTCGGACATTAACCCAAAACTTCTCTTTCATCATGATAAGTTTCTTCTCATTCTGTCTATGGTGAATATGAAGGACACTTTTTTTTCTGCTTGCATCTGCCCTTCAGAAGTTATACAGTAATCTATCTTTGTGTTCCCCACAAGACTGGGAACATAACTGGCTGCATGTAGATGCACGAGGGTGTTGTGCAAAATAGCAGGGAGCAAATCCTCTATTTTGTCCAGTGCCCAGACACCTGGGATGAAACACAAAGAAGTTTTATCCTGGAGTGCTCAGGCACTCTATCTAGGCAGCTTAAGTAAAGATCAGCAGATTGTTTGGAGGGCACTGAGTAATTAAATTCCAGTTGGATTTTTGCTAGTAGTGGGCTACAGAACTATTGACTTTCCCCCCAGCAATGTAGCCAGGGCCCTGCGGAATGTACATGAGCATATTTGTTGGGATGTGTGGGAGAGGATGGTACTTTCACTGAAAGCTGTGAAATCAGCAAGCTACTTTATCTAAGAATAGTAATGATGCAGAGTTAATTAGAGGGATTATTAGGAATTCATTTCTCTAAGATTTTTTTTCTTACTGTAGCTAAATAATTCTGCGCATTGGTTTCTGAAAGCAGCAAGCATACTTAATCAATCCATACCATGTTGATATGAAAGCCCTTGTCTCTATGGCCACGCAACTGTAGTGAAACCATAGTGGTTTGCAAATGTCTCCCCAGCTAGCTTGAGCACACACTCTGCCTGAGCATCTTGGTTACCTGAGAGGACAAAGCTTAAGGCAAAGGGTTGATTTTGTTTAGTAGATAAATGCTCCGCTCAAATATCCTATGCTTTAGAGGGTGACGTACTCAGGCATAGGTCAGTCGACCTCACATTTGACCCCATGGAGAGGGCAGGCTGCCCACAACATTAATGTGCATGGTATGGAGAAAAGCATTAGAGGCCTCAAATCACTGTAATTCAGATAAGATTTGAAATCAGATAAGTTTTGAAATCAAATCCCTTCACCTCATGTAAATCATGAGTGCTTTAAAATCACACAGCACTTTTAGTAGACTCAGCCAAGTTTCATTCTGCCTCTTTAAGTAGTTCTTGTTGTTCTATCTCTGACATGCTAAACTGCTGTGTGGCGTTCCTATAAGCTGTTAAACATCTGTCTCTTTCACTTCAGAGCTGGCTGCTTTTCAGTACTGGATGAATGATTCCTATATTCACAGCTAATAAGTGCTTTGGGATCCCAAGTATTAGCTGTGCAAAGGCACAGTACCACAAATGTATGCAATTCTATGCAACGTATCAAGTGAATACTATTCCCAAGAGGCTGGCAGCCTAAGAGATCCCATAGGACAAAGAACACAGAGAAATGTAATTGATTGTAATGAACTTGTTTGTGTATGTGTCACCACTTATCTCTACTGAATAAAATCAGAAGTGTTCAACACTCCATTAACACAAATTACAGGGTCCTATTCTTCTGGAGTGAGACAATAAGACCTACACCTGCTAGTACTGTGAAGTTCTTCATGATTCCAGTGTGTTGCTCAGTGACAGACATCATAGGCTGGAGTGGTCTTGGATTTGTTTCAGTATCCTAAACATTTAGCAAATTAAGAGTTTAGCAAATTAATCCCATTGGAATCAGTGGAAGGATACCAGGGATGTTTCCTACTACCATTGTAAGACAAAAGATGTTAAGGAAATATGAAGGAGGAAAATTGTGACACTCTTAAAGTAATTTTCAATTATTTTATGGATTCAATGGAGCCAATATTTTAACTTAGTTAACCATAAATACAACAATTTCAAAGTGTCTGTGTCCAGTGTGAGCCCTGTGTCGAGGAATGTGCTAATGCTTGGAGCTGATCTCATTACTGAGCCCATCTTTACCCAAGCAAATTGTTGTTAGGTGTTTATACAATAGAAATGCTATTTGTTTTTGAGTTGCTGTAACCCTTCCTGATGGTTTTCAGCCACTGTGTACTGAAGAGAAAGAGGAAGACTCTGTAGGAGGTGAAGTAGGATCATATATTTTTCTGTGCCATAACAGACCAGGTTAGGATGGAACGAGACCACTTGCCAAATCAGCATCTGAAATTAACACTTTATTGGATGAAGTATCAAATTAATGAAGACTTTGCTTTTGCCAGTTTGAGGAGTTTCCAGCTGAGTCAAAATGCAGCTCTTCATATTATTAAAATGTTCCACCAGAGCTCAGTTAAGAGGAAATCACCCAGTTCTGAGTCACCAACATCTCTTACTACCACATTTCAGGAGTCCAGGCTGGCTCATCATGTATCTTTTGAATCATTTCACTGACTGCCACAAATGCATCAATCTATGGTCTCAACAGTATATATATAGTGTGTGTGTGTATATATATATATGTAAGTCAAATTAGGTGACTGAGTTCCCAACCAGTCATGCTTCTGTCAGTGAAATTCTACCCATATCCATTTTCTGTATTTGCAGAATGGTGAGAGCCAAATTTACTTTAGAAAAGCTTTTTGAGGTGTAAATATCTGAATAAGCTTCAGAATATGGTAATTTTTTGTGTCTAAAAGCTGGCTTTCCTCTTATTTGGCTGTGGGTCTCCTATGACAAAAAAATGCCTCTAAGTTTTGTGGCTTTTACCCTCCTCCTCCTCCTCTCCCCAGTTTCTGCCTGCTCCCTGGTCCTCTCCACACACTGGTGTTCAGAGAGAGAGTAACAAGAGGATGCTGGAGGGCAATGCTGGAGAACTTTAGTGCCATTCACTTCTAGGTGCTTATTTCCACTTAGCCTAGGATGCTTCTGCCTGCCAGCTTGTTTGTGACTTGTGAATTCAATCAGTTTAGCTGGCAGAAGACAGGTACCTACAGCACATCAAAGCGGGGGACCAGATTGAATGGACAGCAGAGATGGAAACGAAAGTAGGTATTTTCAAGTCAGGGTGATGAGTATTGTAGGGCTGATGCATGTAGGAAGTTTGTGCTGTCCTTGTCTTCCAGCTGGAGAGAGGTGTGCTCTCATGATATCTTCCCTTTTTTGCTAAACCTTGTGTTAAAAATGTTAGAGTGAAAAGTATCTCAGATGTTTCTCATACAGGCATGGAAATGATCTGAGGTATAATAACATTTGCTTTGTTCCTCCTGCTCCCCTTCATCCTCCTCCTTCCTTTCCACCCCACCCAGATGGCTGGGGCTGCACCAGACAAAGGCAGTGGCCCTGCTGATCCCTCTTTCAACACAGCTATTATCATCAAAGAACAAAAGCAAACAGCACTGGCTTGCGGCTCAGCCCTTTACAAAGGAGCAATAAATGGACTCTTGTGTATAGGATAAAGCAAACTCTGCCTTCTCTTATGTTAAGAGGCAGACCTTTCTGTGTTTGAACTGCTCTGAGCTGAAGGAAGTGGAGAAACCTCTATCTACATGGCAGTAAGTCCCATGGTCACTGGATGTTTTTGTTAGCCATGGATTCTGCATGCTCCCTGTTTAATTGGAATACTCTACCTCCTCAGTCCCTGTGGCAGAGAGGAGGTCTGTGTAGGTGGACGAAGGTAGTAGCACTAATGGAAGAGGAAGGCAGTGGGGACATGTTTTAAACAGTCCTATTGTAATCAAACCAGAAAAATGTGAAGAGAATTTGAAAGAACATCTCAGATGACAGGGTCTGAAGGAGAGTCATTGCAGCTCCCCAAATCTGGTCACACTAGCTATATGCCATCTCTGTTGTTTACCTTTCTTGAGGCATTAGGTGTCTCCTAACAGTGGAGCCAGCAGCCACAGTGTATGGTGGGTCCCTTTTGTCGATATATGGAGCTACAGTTTTAATTGTGAACTGAAGTGGAGTCACATTCCACACTGCAGAAGTGTGATGGTGTTTCCCATGGGGAGTTTGATAATAGAAAATGATTTTTCACCCAGGTGGAAAAAATCTCCCCAAGGAACTGGTCACAGCACCAAGCCTGACAGACCTCAAGGAGTGTTTGGACAATGCTCTCAGGCACATGGTGTGACTCTTGGGTATGGTGCTGTTCGGGGCCAGGAGCTGGACTTGATGATCCTTGTGGGTCCCTTCTAACGCTGAATACTCTGTGCTTTGTGATTCTGTGACTTGCATGGCAGTTTCACTTGTATGCCACAGTGGTATTTATTGTAGACTCTTTTGTGAAGACTGACTGGTTATATGTAATTTTTTTGTCTTTGCAGTGCTTTCTCTTGTTGTTTTAAACTAAAAAGCAAATAGTTTTACCATTTGGAAATCAGCATTTGCCAGCAGATACCACTTGGGGGGGGTGTCTGCAATACAAGAAACTCCTTCTACATTTAGTATGGGAAGTAACACTGATGACCCGGGCTGCCATGTAGGTAAATACTTGAAAGTGTCACAGAGATGCAAACAGTGATTTTGTGGTGTACCTAGTGTATACAGGAATTGTGTTGGGTGGAAACTTTCCAAAAAAAGATACAGCAAAAAAAAAAAAAAAAGCTAAGAGTTTAATCAGTCAGGATGGGGGATGCCTGCTTTAGGGACATCGGTACAAAAAGAAAGGTTAAAAATAAATCTTGCTATTACTTGCCATTGAGAAACTACATTTTAGAGATGCTTATGTTAGCTCTTAGCCTTTCATTGTGTCCCTTTTTAACAGCTTCATGACCTGTTTAATTCTCGCACAGTTAAATAAGTGTTATTTCAAGCAGTGTATCAGTTACAGCCCACTGCCTCTTCTCTTACTTGCTTAATGTGTTTATCCCTTGCTAACCCTTGGCAAGCTTTTTCCTTTGCCCTTTCTATCTGCTGATCCTTTTTATTCCCCAACCATCCCACAGATGTCCTCCTGGAGCAGACACCCTGGTGAGGCTGCCTGCTGTTCCAGGCCCCTATTGGTAGCCTGGGCTGCAGCTGTGCCTGCTCCACTGTCAGGCATGCAGGGAGGCTGAGAGGACAACATGGGTCTAGAACTTTTTACCTGCTTAGAACAGATTTTCAAGTGGATGCTGGATCATCAGACACATTTGCAGTACCTTATGATAATCACTTCTACCTCTTCCGAGATACGCGATCATCTCTAACTGGCACTGATTTTTCCCAAGCAGCACATCAACTTGAGACTGCTCCTAGCAGTGGACTTGTAAAGTCTTTGTCATCATGTTCACATTCTGGAGTGGTGTTTAAGGGTCTGCTCCTTCCTTCTGCCTCCCCATCATCTTCTTTTGATTTCTATCCTCAGTGAGTGTATTGCTACCTGACACTCGTTTTCTTTTCCTACCTAAAAGTAATTACTTTCAGGTAAACTTTCAGTGCTTAGTGTCCTTCCAGGCTTGCAAACCAAGACACTGGTTCTTAGATACAATTATGCGCTAAAAGAGGAAAAGCAGCAAATAATCCACATCAGATCTGCCATATATGTTATTAAAAGCTATGGAATTTAAAGGAACTGATGCCACAGTCCCTCCCCTCTTTGTGCATTGTTTTATTTGGGTTGTTGCCTCCTTAGGAAAGGACAGCTTGATATATGTATGATGTTCGACAGAGACTTTTCCTCAAATGGTTTTGGAACCATTACAAAGTGATAACAGAAAGCAATAGAAAATGATAAACAAAAAGCAGCATGCACAGGAGTCACTCACCACTGAATTGCAAGTGTCTCAGGAGGACAAGTGTCACCATTTTCACAGGAACACAGTGGATTTGGACAGGAGGGTGGAATACTGATGGAAACTGGAGGGAGCATTTGGAGAAGGAGAATACAGCCTTAGACCTTAGTGTGAGGCCAATGCACTCAGTATGTCATGCTCCTAGATTTGTGGCAGAAGTAGTCTGGGATCTGTAGTCCAACTCCTTGGCAGGGTACCAGCTTCCAGGGGAGAATGTGATCTATGGACCTGGCCTCCCTGTTTCCTCAAGCAAGTTCTTTTTTTTTTTTTTTTTTTTTGAGGGTTGTCTTGAAAAGAAAATATTAATCTTATCCTGTGAGATTTCAGGGGATTCTCCTAGTTGGTGTTATGATAAGTGTAGCTATTCAGAGCTCTTGGGATGCTAAAAAAGTTATGAGAAGCATTTTTTTAAAGTACTTCTGTGATTGGTGGGCTATGCCTAAAACAGACTGTACATTCAAATATATACCTTCTCTATTATCAATACTGTGAACTATGTGGTCTTGCTCCTCCCTGTTTAAAGGACTTATTTATTTTGAGATTTATGGGATTGATTCTGAGAAATGGTCTTATGCCACAGAGAGAAAAAGTACCAAATGACATTTGTTTTGAATTTAGCGTCTTGTGAAAAACAACATGTGGGATGTGCAGAGCTCTGGCACACTCCTCCTCCCCCACCTCTACTACTGTCTGCAATGAAGGATGTTTTTTGGGAAATGATAGGCAGAAGAATGAAAAGGAATGGGCTCTCTTCTAGACTTTGGGACTATGTCATATGTCTTATACCTGGTCATAAATTCACATGGCCCCTTATAAAAGGGGAGCAGGTTCTTTTCTATTTTTCTGGAAACTTGCTTGAATTTATGTGCTACAGAAGCCTTCTGCAGGCAGATTGGTCTTTTTTTCTCTCTTTTGCATTTGTGTGTGTGAAAAATGTAGACTATTTTAACCAATATTCTTACAGGAACTGACATGGCTTGGTTCTATCTGATTCCAGGAACTCTCTCTCCGGACAGATGTGATGGTGGATTCACTTTTACATGCACAGTGGAGAGGGAGCCAGTGCCTCCTCCCTTGCATGGCGGCGTGCTTGGATGCAGATGGGTGGCCTTCAAACAAACCTAATTACTTCTGGTTTTGCATGAAATTGATTTCCATGCAAGGATACTGAGTTGCTGTGTGCATCTCTAATGGCTTTTTTTTCTCTTCTCTTTCTTTCTCTTTCTTTTCTCCCTTCTGCTTGCCATGAACACACCTCGACAGATGTCAATCATATTCCAGGTAAGTGTTACTTTTGCTGAGCTGAAAGGCTGTTCTTTAAGGAGTGCTGGTGGTAAGTTACCAAGGCAGGTCTCATCCTGCTTCCTGCAGGACATCACGAGGTCTGGATTGCACAGTCTTTGCTGAAAGAAGCGCTTCATAGTAGCAAAGGTCACAAACTTCCCTCTTCAGAGACTACATTGTGTTGGTCAGTTAAAGGGATGTTTTCTGAATGAAAATTACATTAAGAATGGTTGCTTGTATTGTTAATTGAACCTGGCATTGAAAACTGCGTTATATACAATTTATTTCTGATATATCTGTGTGTAGTCTGGCATAAAAATCTAGTTTAGTCATTTTCTTTCTCCTACTACAGTATACTCCATTTGCTACTCCCACTGATAACATGTTGAATTTCAGTTCTACTAACAAAGGGGTTTTTTGTTGTTGTTTTATTTTACATTTTTATAAACCTGTGAGTATCTTTCTGGCTGAATTTGAATGTGTGATCTTATTTAGGTATCAAATTTTTATTCCCACCAGGGCACAAATGATTTATTTAAAAGGAAAAATGAATGTGTGTTTCACGTACTTGTTTATATGTGGAGTTCTTCCACAACAGTGTATGTTACCACAGAGAACTCCAAACCTCCCTCCTCAGATTGCTGTCTTGTTGTTGACAGCATCAGAGTCCCCCAACTTCAGCTACACGTGTTAGATGAGCTAGACCACTTTACTCTAGTCCACATTCTGTTGCCAATGAAACTTTAGAAACTAATTTTTACCTCACACTTTGCCAGTTCCACCTACTTTATCATTATGTGAAATGGAAATGAGAGCCCAAAAAGCACCCTACATTGCCCTGGCTGGAGTGGGATAATGGGCAAGTCAAAGCTCTTTTCCTTCTCAGATTTCTGCATAACTTTTGCTAAACCTAACCTGGAAAGAGTTGTCTGGATCTGGAATGTGTTCTCTGTTCAATTTGCTTCTTTTCTACACTGGGATAGTAACATCTTGTGCATCACTTCAGAGAGACGCAGGGAGGGCCAGTCACTTGGGTATTTTCCTGGCATATTTAGCCTTTTGGCTTCTCTCGTCAGCCCCCTTATTGTTCTGCTGAGAACTTTTGCACTCTGTATGCATCTCAACTGATAGCAGTGGGATTGGAAGCAGCCAAATGGCAAATATTGCCTGGCACGCTTTGGAAAGAAAGGCTCTGTTAACTATGACATTGCAATCTTTTCAGTTACCTACGAGGCTGAAACTGCACCATCTCTGTCCCAGGCTGAGGTGTCCAGGAACTCCTGTTTCCTCTCATCTTGGCAGGATCTTATAGGACATGTGCCAAAGGCTTCGAGTCACAAGTCTCTCCACAGCATGCTGAAGATGTTGATGTCTGTGGCAGAGGAGGATGACTGAATTGGGAAGGCATGGCCTTGCTATGCTCTACCAGTAGGACACATGATGTTATGCCAGTAATGAGCGTTGCCTCAAACAACATCACGGACATCTCCTGGTGTGCAGGAGGTGACAGCATCACTGGTTGGGGCCCAAGCAGAGGGGGCACATCCAGTACAGGACTCTGCTGCTTTTAGTGTGGGCACTATGGAGCGGTCCATCCTTCTGCTCTCTGACTGTGCACTTCTGCCCTACTGCCCTGTTATTCTCATAATTTATATACTTGGATGTGCATTTTTTGTTCTCCCCATTGCTCATACACGTGTTCTTCTCAGGACTGCTGTGTGCTTTCTCATGTGGATTTTTAGCCACATGGGGATTTCTAGTCATACGTGAATGCTTTTTTATGTGTTCTCTCAATCATCTGTACGTTTTCAGTCTGACAATTACCCACGTACCCGATTACCTCATTCCAAGGCTCTGTCACTGTTTACTCCTAGGCAGTCTCATCCCTCTCATGTCACCCTCGGGGGTGCACTGGCACTGCTGTGGGACTGGGCAGTGACACGGACCTCCAGGGGTGTTTGGGTCTACACTTCTCCTCTGCCAAGCTATGCAGACACTTTCTACCTATTTGGCCATCCAGCTATCTATATTGTGAGGACAGAGCCTCAGGCCCCTATCAGAATGGTTACTTTAACCATCTACTGCTTGAAAGACAGCTTAGGGGTTTTATGTGCTAGTGGTAACTACCCACAGGCAACAGAAGGGCTGTAAAGAGCGCATTGACTAAATGTATTCATTATTGTTGAATAGACTGGTTCGAACTAATTCCCCACTAAGAGGAAGTAGCTGTGAATAGGCTGGGGCTGGTGGCAGTGGGCACCACAGGGTTCTGCTGGGTGCATTTGTTCCAAGGTGCAAAGATGTTGTTTTTTTAAAAGTAAACAGAAATGTGTAGCATAAGCCTTCCCTGGCTGTGAGGTCTCTGCTTGTGAAGAAGGGCATTCCAGCAACAGGGGCTCATTGCTACACTCATTTCAAGAGCCAACTTGATCCCATCTGGCCTATTTCACAAATAAAAGAAGTTTGCCAGGTGTTAGCCCACCTTTCCTGCAAATGTAATGCCCCGGTTATAGAATAACAACACCACATTTTGAACAGTGCCCTGGAGTTGGGATTGTTGCTGTCTGCACTCGGCTGGGTCACTGACTCGCTGTGTCATGTAGAGGCGAAATAGCTTCTTTCAGTACTTAGGTTCTCCTTTTGGGGTTAGAGCTACAGCCTCATCTCACCTTCACAACATGGTTTGATTGCTTGGGCTGAACATTACGGAGTTTAAGAGCCTTAAACTCAGAGGTTAAGTCCCTGGCTGGAAAGTGGCATGCAGCACACACCAGAATGGATGCCTCTGTCACTTCTGCACAATATCTGCTTCTTTCTTTGCACCTTCTATTCTTTACCAGTGGTGTAGATTCTGAAAGATAAATAGCTGGAAAAAGACAAATAGATCAAAGAGAAAGTTATACGCTCCTGCCTCACTTTTTTTTTTTTTTTTTTTTTTTTTTTAGTGGAAGAATATATGCAGGAGAAAGAACTAAATATGGTTCCTTGATACTGTGGAGGCTGTTGCTGATACCTGGGGGGATCAAAGTTCAAACAGTGCTTTTCCTATTCATACCATGCTTATTCCTGTTGTGGAGGAGCTCTTTAAATGTTTATGGGGAGGAGGCTAAGAGATTAAGTTCTGGTCATTTGGCTGTCATCATTTTACTGCTGACTAGTGTTTGCATGTAACTGAATGAACAAAACCCAGTAGACATTAGCTAGGTCGTTCCCAGAGGGAAAAAAATAGTCCTGGTTTTCCTGAACAACTCCTTCATAGAGATGCAGAGATTATTGCAAGCGTAAGCATACTAGCACATTTTTGATCCAGGTCTTTAATCTTTCAAACTCCATCTTTAAATGCCTCTTAAAAACCTTCATCTCAGGTCTGCTGTTTTAGTTGGTCTCCCTAACTCCACATCATAGGGTCATTTAAGCAGTACCTGTATGCTGGCTTCTGCTTCCTTAAAGAAAAACTCTGCTTTTGGGCCATGAAAATGATGTGTTTCAGCCCATTTGAAGGTTCCTATTTGCAGAATGTACTAGGTCAGGGTAGGAGTCCATCTCTGCCATATTGTCAGTGCCATTCATCAGGAGTTTGAAGCCAGTATGTGCGGGCTTAGGTTCTTCTTCATAGGTGCCACCATTATTTTGATTCTTGCATGCCCTTTGCATGGGTACTGTCCCCTAATGGGAATTTCTGGCACTGTAATGTGAATGTTTTTTAGTTCCATGCCAACCTATTTGCAAAAATATGGCAGTAGTAATCACTGGGGTGAGAGCAAGAATTCCTCTATTCCAGAAGTGTCTTTTTATGAAAGTAGATGCTTTGGAGGAAGTTTAAGAAACTATGATAGCATAGGTCTTGTCCCAATACCTCGGTGGTTTCTGGTAATTACTGTTTTAAGGACTTTCTAACCTAATTCTGCATCCAGATTGTGTTCTACAGTCATTGATGAACATATTTTCTCTGGATATGTCCAGTCTTTGTTTTTCTTAATCCACTTGTATCTTTTAACTCCACTGTATCCTGTGATAACAGGTCCCATTGTTTAACCATTGAAATGTGGAAAGTACTTTATTTCAGTTGTTTTTACACCTGTTACTCAAGAATTTCATTCAGTGATTCTTATTTTTTGTTCCCCACAAATAAAGAAAAACGTATTTCCTGTTCACCTGCTCTGTCTTAATTGGGGTTTTATCTCAATCATATATATTGTCAGATATACCTTTTCTAAGCTGAAGAATTGTATTCTGTGTCTAACAGTTCTTTTCCCAACTTCTGAACCTACTTGATCAGGTGCTCTGATTTGCAGTGATACACATTTTATGGATCAGTCCTAAAATGCATTCACCCTCAGGTCTTGCTGTGTCCACATATTCTCTTGTGCATGTGGCCATCTTTGTGAACACTTGCATGTTTGTTTTCATGTCTTCAAACACCACCATGTTTGTAGCACTTCCTATGCAAATACTTACAGGAGTATGCCACATGGAACGTCAGAATACTGTTTCTGCTGGGAGTGAAAGGAGATACTATGGTTTGATCACTACTGCTTCCATAGATGTTGGGGTAAACAACTTTCTCTTTGGTTTCTATCTCATGCTTTTATTCCTTTGATCACTCAAAGAAGATGCCATTCACCCTGACTCACTGCCCCTGATAATGACAAAACCTATCCTGGAATTACATAGCAGAGGAAGGAAAGGGGATGGGAAAGAGGAGCTAGCACAGCTGTTGTGTGTAATTGGATTGGAAGTGGGCCTGCGGCTACAATAACAAAACTGCACTCCCGGCTGGGCTCACTGCTGGGGCCTGAGAGCAGCCCCTTGGCTGTCGTGCATGTCACGGTTGAATCCAACAGAACTGACCTCCCCAGCCTGTGCTACTGCTTTGCCTGGTTAGAAAGAAAAGGCCCCATGTATACCAGCAGCCAAGGAATCAGGTCACCCTCTTGGCAAAGCCGACCTGTCCAGCAGATAAAAGGTCTGAACTAGGCCACACAATGATTCTTCTTCCTTATCCATTCTTCACATCTCTCAAGTCAAGGGTTTTGCTTCTTCTTCTGAGTCCCATCCTTTGGCCCTGCTGGAATGCCTTCTTTTTTGGTACCTGGGGATTCTTAGGGAATTGTCCTTGGACTTTGGGTTTTAGAAAACCTCAAGATACCTATTTTATGAAGACCACATGGAAGACAAGGAGCTTGTCAATGCCCTTCCCTAACAGAAAAGGGAACTGCTGATAGAGTTGGAGTATGAGGCTCAGAGTAAAGAAATGCCTATTTCTTAAGGAATTGCTAGTTTTAGGATATTTGGAAAAGAGTACAGACTCCAGTACTTATCAGAGTGCTCTTGTCTATAGTGGATGTAGTTTTATTTCTGGAAGAGTCCTTTGTTTGCATGATTTTTTTTCTTCAGCTTTGCCATAAAGGATTTTGTGCATATCCTGGACTAGAGGGTCTGATATCCTATCTCAGACATATATTGCAGCTGGGCCTGTTATTGTCTGAATGGGTCGTGAAGCCTGATACCCTGAAAAAAGATCCTCTCTGGGCCAACTTGCCCCAGGGGAGTTCTGGGTTGCTGCTGCTGCCTGACAGTCTCTTTTCCCATTCATTAAGAGCTTTTGGGCTAATCATTTGGTAGCATCGTTAAAAGGGAAATACTGAGGCTGCCTGCTTAACAGAGCAATTCAGCAGTGCATGCACACCCATGCACATGTGCGCACCCCCAGACCATGGGCCCAGTAGCACGGGACAAGCTATAATTAACTAGATGAAGGAGCCCATCTTCCTTTGTTACTGCAATCACTTGCCACTCTCAGCTGTGTTTTGTGCTATCCCCACCTTCTTATGTCTTGTGGCTTTATTTTCCATTTTGAGTGCTAAATACTAAAATGGGGTGGGAGGGAGCAGGATTCAAACCGTTTCCAAGGTTTCCCATATTTTTTCCTCCACACTGGAAATTGCCCCTAGCAAACCCTTAAAGATGAAGAGTGCTGTTTAACTACATTGTTGTTTTATATCATTGTACTCTGAAGGTACTTTTAAAAATGTCCTCTGGCTTCATAAGACTCCAGTCTTATTATGTTCGCCCTTTGTACTTTGTACAATTAGAGCCACTTAATTTTACTATTTTGATATAGAAAGCACATGGCTTACAATTTTTTTTTTTTTTTAAGAAGTAGTTTGAAATGTTTCTTTGAGATTAAGGGAGTTTCATTTTAAACTTTAAGAAAATAATACTGATTGGGTAGTAGGTTAAAGAAATATTAAAAAAACCTCCCAGACCTAAATAGGAAAAGTCAGTTGTGGCAGTCATAAATCATGGCCAGAGAGCAGAGTTTGTGTCTTCTGCCCTCAGCAATGGACATATTATTTTAATAACAAACTGATGTTCTGAAGAAACAGGCTGCTTTCTCTTCACATTACTGCTGAATGTTCAAAGGAGCTGGGTCTCCAGAGGCTGAGTACAAGCAGCTGTTTATCATTACCTAAAAAAACCTGTTGAGAGTTTTCTTCTGAAGCCGTGTGCTTGTCCTTACTGTCACTCATGTTTGAAGTTCAGGAATAGAAAGTCACCAGATTCTAGACTTGAACATAAAATTTCTTTACAGGCAGATAAACCATTTATTCTGAGGTTTTCCTAAACTTTTTCCAGACTACTTACTATGCACCATTTTTGTTGGGCAGCAGTTCTGTCCAGCCAGTAAATTGTTATAAGGATAAGCAGATTGGTTTAGAAAAAGCATGCAACCCCTTGGCCGTTAGAGCTCATGCAGGTTTTTATCAACTTTTTCCATGTTCTACACTTGCTGGGTTTCCTTATAGCTGAGGCTATAATCAAAGTTCCTTGTTGAAAAAATCTAAGATTAAAAGGAAAATATGTTTCACCTGGATTTAGGTGGAAAATCAGATTTTCTTATTTGGATTCTTCTGAAATGAGATGGCTATTGGCACAAACAATGGTAGAATATGTGAATAATGTGCTTTGGGGCCTAATAAGTTCACTTGTATCCTGAGCCTGCTAAAAATTTGCTTGTCTTTATGACTGCTGCCCAAATAGCATGGTGATAGGTGTCTCCACTGTTCTGGTTTGGCCAAATTTAGAAATATATCCTCTGAGAGAAGGCAGGTCACCACCAGCCCTCCCCACCAGGTTCGGGAAAAATAAATTTTCCTCAAAGGAAAGTGAAGGAGATAAAAACTATTTATTTAACAAACACATGCGAAAAGGAAAATAATGCTAAATAATAAAATCTTTTGCTGTGGAGAAAAAACCTGGGAAAGTGTTGGAGTCTTCCCTTTGGTCTCCTCGGAGCTGGGGCTTAGCCCAGGGCCAGGCCCTCTGTGCTCAGTGGAAAGTCCTCCTGATGCGTTCTGAGAAAGAGTTGGAGTCCTCCCTTTGGTCTCCTCGGAGCTGGGGCTTAGCCCAGGGCCAGGCCCTCTGTGCCCAGTGGAAAGTCCTCCTGATGCGTTCTGAGGTTGAAGCAGTCCAGTAGAAAAGGGAGAAAATCCGAAATTCCAGGGAAGGAAAAAAAAGTTCAACTCTCAGTCTCTCTCTGGAGAAAAAGAAACTGAAACTGGCCAAAAACTGACCCGGGAGCAGCAAGCCGGGTGCCTCCTCCCTCCCCTGCCGCAGCTGGGAAAAAAAATTTGCTATCTCTGTGTGACCTTGGACAAGCTGCAAACTGCTTTGAAAAAGTTTTGCTCAGTTTTTCCTTCCCCCTCTCAGGCTCAGTTTAAAGGCATAGAAAGGCACAAAGTTAATTTCTGGGCATAGGGCAGCAATATGGGATACACATCATAAAGTCACCCCAAGACACCCACTGATCTGGAAAAATCTGGTCTAGTTTGCAGGTCTGAAGAATTTGTACAGCTCTGGCATTGGTTTGTTGGATGCCATATTAATTTCTTACAGTCCGATAGCAAGTGTTACCCCATTCCACCTCTAGGTGGCTTTGACTTTTGTGATTTGAAAATTGTTTTAGTATTGTCATGTCTTGAAACTGATGTAAAGGTGAGACAACTATGTCAGTTCATGTTTTCCACGTTGATTGTACTCTGACTAATTTGAGGCCTTTGTTAGACATGCTGCAAATGTCACAGATTTTATATTTCAATGGCTGAAGGTTTTGGTTGTTAATGACATTTTCTTGGAGATAAATACACTCATTTTCACTCCTACTTTAAACTGCAAGGCAGGAATATTTTCAGATGAGAAAAGATGATATTTTATTTCATTATTTGTATTATTATTTTATCTAATAATGAATCTGGAATTCTGTTGGTGTTCTCTTTGTTAAAATAAGGGTCTCTGTCAGTGGACAACTTATAATAGTGTTTCTTTGCTCTGTCTCCAAATCCACCCTCCTTTTTCTTCCTATTTTAAAAAAGAAAAAAATAGCATTGAGCGGGAGGGCATTATTTTTCATTAATCTCCCTGCTTTCATTGTCCAGTTGGGACTAGAAGATCAAGAGATACATACAATACTAGTACCACAGCTGCTGTGGTATTTCAAATCTATGAAGAAGCAGGAAATGCCAGAGTATTTCTTAGGGATACTTTTGCAGGCATTTGAACCAAGGCCACATGGGGGGCCACAATATTGCGTTTATTTGGGAGCGTGCTCACTCCTCAGCTGCGGCCAAAGGGCTTGTGGGGATGCATCTGGCTGATGTGCCTGACAGATAGGGCACATGGCACTGGCCTTCTGTGGATAAGGACAAAAAAGGGTGTTGATATTCCTAACATTTTGGGATTTTTAAACCTCCTCTGTGGCTGGCGGAGAGAAAATGGATCTTCTTATGTATGATTTAGGGCGTTTAACGCAGTCTCTTGCTTTGAACCTTCTCTGGAGGTTTCTCTTTGTTTGTGTCCAAGTGGACAAACCCCCTGCCATCCCCAGCAGCTGCACCTGTTGGGGCTGGGCCTCGTAGGTATGACTTTCCTTTCCCACAGTGTACAAGGCCTCAGGATCCCCATCTCCACTTTGGATCTGCTGTCCTCTCCCTGTTCAGCCAGCTTCTGCTGCATGCCATACTGACATGCTTCTAGCCTTTTCACTTCTTTTGCCATTGGTACAGGGATTCTGTGCATTGTAGGTACTAACAATTACACTTTTGTCTTCCTGCCTTTTATGGTAACGTTGAAGTGTCTGTTTGATCAGACCTAAGATTTGCCTGTCAAGAATGATGGGGTCAGTGGCCATAAATAGGGACACAAATTCAACCCACTCTCCTCGCAGGGCACATGATTCACTGAATTATATCTTGTAATTTAAACCAGAAGTGTCCTACAGTATCAAATCTGCTATGTTTATTGATAGCTAAAAGACCTAAAAAAATCTAAACCTATGTTATATTTCTGATTATTTTTCTAAATCCACAGTAATCTTCAAGAACATTAAGGTATTTGCATTCCTTAGACTGTACAATTATTAATCCCCTTATCTGGCTTGAAGTTCTCTGTGGGCGAACATATTCTTAGGATGATCTGGATTTTAGATTTCTTCAGCCATCGCAAAGGAAAACCATAAAAGAGAAAGGAATAAACAAATTCAAACTCAGCATGCTTCTTGTTGAAAATTCTCATTCTAATAAATTCATTTGACCTCTCAGCCTCCGTGAAATTAAAAAGTCACAGCCCTGTTTGATTAAAAAACTGACTTAAAATGTGGGGTGTGTGGTGTGTGTGCATGTATCGAAGCCCCTGCCATACTAAGTGCTATGAGAGGTAGGAGATGTGAGGAGGAATCGAGCTAAGGGAAGTTGGTCAGGGAACCAAGTATGAAAGGGGTCCCTTACGGCTTGAGTGTGTAGGACTTGATTTCTGTTATGTTAGTTCTGTGATCGCTTGTGTCACAAAATTGACTAATGGGTCACTTTATGCTTAATGGCTTGGGCATGACTATATATACAGAAATATTTAAACAATATTTGTATGAATACATTACAGTAAACATATTTGGAAATTGGGCTTGATTGAAACAAGCAAGGTTTGTGCCAGAAAGAATTATCAGAGAGTGAAGCAGCCCGAGTAAACACTACAACCTCATATACAGAGCTGACAGTGACTGTCTCTGCTGAGAGGAACTTGCTGCTTTCTGGATTTACCTTCAATTATGAAACTGAAGAGTAGCTTTAGCTATAGAGCCATAAAGTAACACACTGTCCTAGGAAACTGAATCTGCAGCTCTTCCTAGAAAGTGTGTGGAGGTGTATTTAAATAGGTTACAGGTAATTTTTTAAATCCTTGCTATGTCTGGTGTACTGGTGTCTAATTAGTAAGTGTAAGCAGTGTTGATAGACTCCTAGAAATACATGATGAAGCCACATGTTCAATAATGCTAGCTTTGTGTGTGTCTGTGCATTTAGAGCAGAGATTTCATCTGAAGCAGATGTGGTGTGATCATGGCCTCCCTTTTACTGACCACTGCAATCTTGAATTTAAAGTCTTTAGCCAAGGAGAAATTATTTCTCTATCTCTCCAGAGGAACAATGGCTTACTGCAGACTGTCATTGTGGACCTTGGCTTCCATAGCCCATTTAGCTATAAAGGTGTGCAGTGCTTCTGGAGTCGCCCCCCCAAGGGATATGCTGAACCTCAGACACAGTTCTGCCATGAACAGCAGGTTTTTTCTACCAGTGACAGATGGTTTCCTGCTCAGTGTGAAAAGCAGCACCTGAAAATGTTTGTGCCCTGTGTGCTACAACCATACTTGGTCTAGCTCAAGTATGCGAGCTCCAGTCCTGACGGGTATTGGACTGTGACCAGTGTGCATGGATATTACTGCTTCTTTTCAGGTTTGTTCTTTTTCTCTTACTTCCTCTCTCTCTCCCTCTCTCTCTCTCAGGCCTCTCACACCTGATGATGGGTGAACAAGGTAAGTCCTTCCACTTTCCTCTTTGTTTCAGTCACTGATCATGAAAGAGCTTTGTCCTTGCTGCTTTTCTGGGCTGGGCTTTGCATAACAAAAGCAACTCAGTGTACTGAGTGCTAGTCAAGCCATTTGCATTTTTGCATCTGTGTCCCATGAGCCAAGGGTTCATGTCAACCTGGGACTCAGATGCCCAGGAGGGAGCATGAAATGATTCCATGGACAGTAAAAAGGTATGCATCTTCTTTCCATGCAGCCCACAACTATTTTATCTTGCCGTTTCTTTCTTCTTGTGCCAGCTGTAATGACTCCCACTTCTGCCTACTAAATGTAGACCTCAGTGTTGGTCTTTATTTTAAGAGTACAATTATTACAAAAAGTATGTTAATTCCCCTTGTGGCATGATCCTAACTCATTATGAATCCTGAGGAAATTTGCATGTAATGGCCTGTAAGTCCTGTGTCTGCAATTTAAAATACTCAAATATACACAGAACAAAATGGTTGAGAAGAGCAACTGGGCTAACCCCATATTGGTCTATAAATGGGATCTAGGCCTGGATCAGAGATTACATTTTAATATCTCAGCCTGCACTGAGTTACAGATCTATTGGCTGTGATATGATGGGATAATTAGTTCTGTTTTGCACTATGAGGGTGTGGGGTAACAAGCTGGTGAGAACAGATAAGGCAAAGAGAATCGTGGTTCTGTTTTCCAGTGATAGTGCCAGTGTCTTACTGACGAGGGTAAACTGGACTTAACAGCACTCCTGATGCCTTCTAGTCTTGTGAATGCAGGAGTCAAATGATTTAAGGCTTAATGCAAGGTGTATGCAAATGGTACTCTAGGAAGTCCAGACCAAGTGTTTGTCTATGGGAAGAAAATGTACGTTTTGACTCCAAAGCCTGATGAAGCTTTCCTAGACTAGATGAACACAAAAGTTTTTTTGGCATTAAGTAAGCGTGTATCTGAGGATGGACAGTCTGAGGAGTTAGTAAGATAGTACATAGTGCCTGTGAAGGCTAAAGAGTAAGTGCTTGAGTAAAAGAGACATAATTTCCATGTATCTCAGTGAAATGTAGAGAGACATAAGACATTATCAGTTTTTATTCTGTATTTCAAGACAGATTTCTGCTCTGGGGTCCTGAAAGTTTAAGTAACAATCAGAAGTGAAGTAGGGGCTTACTTATCAGTTTCTGTACTGCTTAACATCCCTGTGTGGTAGGAAAGGTTGAAAAATTGGGCTCTTTATAGGTGTATGTCAAGACCACGGTGTTTGGCATGTGGAGCATCTGACTAAACTCTGGAAAGCATTGAGCTCCTTCTCTGTCCCCACTTACTGTTCAACTGGGCTCATGGCTCAGAGGTCGTGCTTGTTGAAGGACCATCCAGCAGACAGGTCCATTCAGCATGTCTGAGTTGCTCAGGATGCAAGCTGTTTTGACAGAGGAAGGCATGTTGGAAGTGATCAGAATAGTTGATGGCCACTTTCATTCTCAATAACACTGAACATTTCTTTATAGTAGTCTGTGATTTAGCACTGGATTATGTAAACTGTTGCACTTGGCCATTTAAATTACAAGTTGCAACCCAGCTGGCTCATGAAGACTTGCATGACCTATTCAGGCCAGTCATCAGCACTTTCTAAACTCCCTCATCTGGCAAAAAAATGTGAAAACTATTGGCTTCTGGCAACTTTAACCACCTTTGTTTATGTATGACACATCAGGGAACAGTGGCTTCTCATTTCTTGCCAACAAACTCACAGATAATGCCTTTTGATAAATATTTACTCTATAAAAATATGATGGATATAAAATATGTAAATGTATATGTATGAGTAAATATGCAATGTCAATGTTATATATAAATACATTAGCTCTGGTGGGTGAGATGTGTTTAGCAAATATATTGCCATGAGATTTATTTTTTTCCTGTCCTATTCTGTTGTTTCCCTTGCTGTTTTGAATTTGACGTGGATTGAGGCATATCACTGGCATGGTATTGCATGAGCAGTTTGCATTTCTCAGTAGAAAATCAAATTAAAGCTTAACCAGGCAGCTGCTGATTGTACCGTCAATGGTTTAAGCTTTGCTTTGTGCTTTAGTTGTGGTATGTCTCTTGTTTTCCCCTTGACATTATGTTTTGTTGGGTTTGGCTGCTAGATAAATATGCTCATTTCCTTGTTTTTCTAAGTATGGCCAGTGACACATTTTTCTGGTTTTTTATGCTTCCTTCTTCTCTTCTCTTTTGCCTCCTCCGTGGTGGACACCTCTCTTGTTCCTCCTCTTAACTGGATGCACACCTTCCTGTCTGTAGGTAGAAGTAAAGGTAGAGATCACATTCTTTCTATGACTTCATTGCTTGTAAAATGTTTGTTGATGGGCAAATTGTATTTTTACAAATGTGTTTCATATTGGAACTTAATGCTTTTATTTTGAAAAGTCTGTTAACAATCTTTTGTATTCAATTACGGAGGAAATATTTATTAAGCTGAATGCTTTGAGGCCTTCCTAAGAGATGTTATTTTCTCCCTATTCACACTAAATATGAGCTGTGCAGTGTCAGGGCATCTATAGCAGGTGATGCTGGGGTGTGAAGGGTTTGTCAGTTCAGTCAAAGACAGAGCCATAGGCCAGTGAGCTGATCCTGCTGACACACTAGAGTGATGCCACTGCTGGTAGTTTTGCTACTGGGGTTGGTGGCAGCAGAAACTGGGCTTGCTCACTACCCTTCAACAACGGAGGTTTTTTAACCTATTGTTTCTTCCCCTGGCTCTGCTTCCCATCCTTTCTATTAGCACTGAGGTGTTTTTCAAAGAAATTGAGTTGCAAAAAAGCTGCGGAGGAAGCAGAAGTAATCAGTGCTGCTAAACAGAGAGGTCCATTTCCTTTGCAGCCCAGTACAGCACAGGGCATGCAAGTCTGCTCTGGGGCTCCAACTTGCTCTTCAGCAGTTCACACCTATCTTAGGCATGCAGAGGGCAGTCATCAATCCCTTATCAAAACTGCCGAAAAGGCAAAATGCTGCAAACTTGCTATGGGTCTTCAGTTGGAGTGGAAGGAAAAGTGAAGATTGATTGATTGATGAATTATAAACATGGCTTGAGAAAAATCTTTTTTTTTAAGCTATTTTCCAATGAAAAAGATAAAAAGGTTTTGTTATGCTAAGGCTTACTCTGTTTCAATGAATACACTGCTGAAGAGTCTGATCTATTTATTAGCATGATTTGAACATATTGGAGGATGTTGCTTGTGTCCATGCCAGTAAGACATTGGGGAATGAAATGACTTGTTGTGCAACTATGAATTTGGGAGGGATATGAGCTCAGAGGATTTGTTCATAATAACTTTCCTTTGAGGCACAAGCAGTCTCTGCTCAATAATTACTACTTCTGTAATACCTGAATTCTGGGGAGCACAATGGCATATTAAAGACCTCAATTTGCATGATTCCTTTTTCTGATGCCCAGCTTTCTTCTAACAATTTTGTATTGTTGAATTCTCTGTGATGGAGTACTTTATGTAGTCCATATTATTTGTTCCGTTTTGAGGTTGGAAAAATATTCCAATAATTAATTTCATAGTTTTTCTATTCTCTCCAAACTTGGGTGGTGGAGGGTAATACCTAGGCTGTACTCAGACCTATATTCTCAGCAAGAGGTGAACATCAGAACATAATAATTACATATATTCACTGTAAAAAATATGAGAACTTGAAGCTCTAAGCGCACCATATAAAATGTTACTGTGCCTCAACACAGCTGCCAATAATTCAGTTAGCTGATGTATGGCTTAGTGTGATTTAAGGGTCAGTGTAGATCAGGTCAAGTCTTGTGTGATGTTAGTTCCTGTTCTTTTCTTGGGTGGCATTTATGCTTCAGGCCAGCCTGTGCAGGACTAAGCTGAAAGTCTTTTCCAAAGCAAATCTCCTAACTGAGTTGGTAGCATGAGGGTTGTAACATATAGTCCACAATTAATTCATATGTACTGAAACTTAATTTATTGTGTCATTGAGTGAAAATATCATTTCACTTCCCAGCTATGTGTAGTTTTTAGCTGTAGTTATAGCAAGTGACTTTGTCAGAGAACCATCAGTCTGTGTGAAAAATGGCACTACTTTCAGAGGGCTCAAACTGTAATTTTGAACGCACACATGGCTTTCAGCTCACAGAGAAAGTGGTACCAGATGTCTTTAGTGCTCACATGGAAGGTTCATATTTTTTTGGCATTCTTATAGTTTTTAGTAAAAACCGGCAACAACTGTCTCATGTCACGTATGTAGCCAAAGGATATGATGTATTTGATTTAATTTTGGATATGATGTATTTGATTTCATAAAACTTCTTCACAACGTATAGCAGTCTGTGACCTTGCATTCATCATTTAAAGCGTTTGATTAGTTGTTTCCATTCCAGTAAATAGGCTCTTTCTGCATCTATCCTTTTTAAAATTTTCAGGAGATTTTGATTTTTTTTTTAATAAGTTCCTGGAAAGTTGAAGAAGATGAAGTGTACGTGTTCTGGGGTAATGGCTGGAGTACTTGAGATACAGACAAGAACCCGGATATCACTTGCATTTTAACCTGAACTGAGTTTTCAGGTTAAATGCATTGAGTTTTTATTTGGTATATGGAACTGGTCATGGAGGTGAGGTAAATGTGTGATGAGCAAGGAGGACTTTTGTTTAGTTTGGCAAGAATTGCTGAATATGACTTCTCTTCTGGAAAGGTACTGGCAATTAAGGAACAATTATATTAAGTTTACTTCCCTAACACTTCCCCACAAGTAAATGATATTAAAGGAAATTATAAATATCCAACTCTAATTTGCTACTGGAGTTAATGTGTAATTACCTTCTTCCATATTCTTGTTGTCTTGAAAGTCTTTGTTAAGGAAATTATTATTTGCCGTTTTGCTACCTTCCACCATCTGGGTTTTGTTTTACCATCACTCTTGGTTTGGATCTGACTTCTACTGAGGCTCATGTCTCCTGTGAAAATTGCCTGTATTTCTGGTGGGAATCTACTATTTTCAGTGAATTAAGTCCTTTGTCTCTTGAAGGCAATAGCAACATTCACATTGAATCCAGTGGGCCAAGAACCAAAAGAACTGGAACGTCCTAAATGTCCTCTCTGACACAGAGAACAACCAGTGAGGCTGGTTTCTGAGTGTGCACAGGTCACCCTGTAGCACCCATGCTGTCTGCAGACTGCTGGTTCTTCTCTAATGCATGTAGCTCCTTCCTTCCTTCAGTAGTTGTGCTCGGTGTGAACTACACAGCTGCCCACTCATTTTCAGTATGAAGCAGGTTTTTTCTTAATTGTTAGAGAGAAGTGAAAGAGTGGGATCTTTTTAAATGCGTGTTGTGTGGACCAAAGGCTACTGTCAGTTTCCCCGTTTAATAATCAGCATTGCAAAATCAGATTGTCTGCTTTGGTCCTAACTGCTCTTATCTAAAGTAGGTCTTTTAAGTCTTGCAAGGTTTAGCATTGCTCTCAGAGAATGAGGTTCTTATTTCTTTGAGATATTCAATAATATTGACCTGAAGGTAATGGCACAGGAAAAATGAAATAGCATTTATGGGCTTCAGTAGAAGGAAATGACTGGACCTTACTGATCTGGAAAATATTTTCAGGTTCTTTTTCACCAGTAATACCATTAGGATTTGTATTGGCTTGCTTCAGAAATAGTGTAGCCAGTAGGACCAGGGCAGTGGTCATCCCCTCTACTTGGTGAGGCTGCACATTGAATGCTGTGTCCAGTTCTGGGCCCCTCACTACAGGAAGGACATTGAGGTACTGGAGCATATCCAGAGAAGGGAAACAGAGCTGGTCAGGGGTCTGGAGCACAAATCTCATGAGGAGCAGCTGAGGGAGCTGGGGTTGTTTAGCCTGGAGAAAAGGAGGCTTGGAGGACCTTCTCTCTCTCTACAACTACCTGAAAGGAGGCTGTAGCAAGGTGGAGGTCGGCCTCTTTGTCCCAGTAACAAGATATAGAATGAGGGGAAATGTCCTCAGGTTGCACCAGGGGGGATTTAGATTGGATATTAGGAAAAATTTCTTTATGGGAAGAGTTGTCAAACATGGGAACAGGCTGCCCAGCGCAGTGGTTGACTTGCCAGTCCTGGAGATGTTTAAAAGATATATAGATGTGGTGCTCATGGACACGGTTTAGTAGTGGACTTGGCAGTGCTGGGGGTTGGACTTGACCTTAAATGTCTCTTCCAGTCTAAATGGTTCTATGGTTGTATGTGAATAAGTCCAGCTGAATGGCCAAGAGTTTATGCAAATGTTGGAGTGAAACATCAGGCACAAATTAAATCATTTGTACTCTCTAAATGTCTAATTATACAATGTGAAAAACAACACTACATTTGTCTTGCCAGCTTTGGCAGTGGTTTTTAAGCTCTGCTTTGCCCTGTAAAGTATCTTAATATTTGGGTTTTAAATGTGAATATTGTATGGTTTTGGTTTCTACAATTAACAGTATTAAGGAAAGGACTCTAAAATATGTGTGGTAGTGGGTTTGTTTTCCTTTGGTGAGAAACAAATCCTGCATTATTATAAGGATGGTGACTTTTAGTTTTAACTTTACTCTTAATGGCTATTTAAAAAAAACAAGCATTTTATTTTATGGTTAGTGAATACTGAATATGCAAAACCTCTCTGAATTAAAGCCCCTTGAAGGAAGATGTTATTCTTCTGGAATAAATTTTTTTAAGTGAATTTTTCCTGCTGGTTTAATATTTTATTTAGGGAAAAAAGAAATATTTTCATGTAATTTGTTGAAGTCTAATTAGAGGTGATTGATAGTTGATGAATTTCAAATGTAAGGCATTGGGTGGCATTTCTGCAAGGCCTTCATCCTATTTCTTTATATTCCAGTGGTGATGACATTTTCTAAAGTTTGGGGAATGAAGTCACTTAAATGTTCCATATCAGCTAATGCAAAGGAATAGATGTTTTATTCTTCTTTTTATGCATTATTCTTATTATACATTATTCTTCTTTGTAATACATCTGTGAACACAAACATATGACACATTAAATAGGACAGTTCTGGTAAATTATTTTTGTTTCTGCTTATGAGCTTGTGTTCTTACAAATATTGTGTATGCATAAGATATTTAATAATATCTTACGTAATAAGATATTATTTAATTTCTAATTAATTTTAATTTAATAATGTAGGTTATAGGTATTTAATTTTTTGTTACATGTTTTCATTCTGCCTTGTTTTAAAACTGTGTCTTTCTGATGTATGAATAAACAGCTGATTCTTCACTGGCTTTCATTTTCATTAAGAAGAATGATTCCTGTGAGCGTTAAAGGCATTGTGGTTGCGTTGTGTGTAAACAGGAGCTAAAATATTGTCGTTTTAGGCTGTATTGTAGTTTTCTGTTTTCAATGAAGCTCAGGTTTCTCTCTGCCCAGAGAGAGTATTTAATTGATATCATTGAAAGATTTTTTTCTTCCCCCTTCCTCTGTTCTCTTCATTTGAGGCATTCAGTGGTGTGTAGAGATGCAGAGGTAGCAAAACAGGCCACGTGCTTTGTAAAAGGCAGGCTAATAGCACTTTTGATGGATGTCTGATTTTTAAAGTGCTGTATCTTTCATTAAAATTTACATGTAAAGTAAGGGCAAGCACAGTGACATGAAAGCTAATGCAAGTTGCACATCTTGACATAATAACAATCACAAGAAACTGGAGATCCCAGATGGCAGCTTGGCCTTTGCCATCCTTTTAATAAGCTACTAACTGCTAATTATTGCACTGTTACGGGAAAGTTAATTTACTGTTGACTCTTAAAGAGACACTGTGCATTTTCCTGACATTCAGGTTTTTCAGTTTAGATTTGAAAGTGTTTTTTCTCTGTAAATTGAAGCCCTTCCAGTGGATGGTAACAAAGAGACAAAGAAACAGAGCGGGAAATGACACATAATAAGCTGTGTGTTTTTTTGATAATAGCAGAATATAGGGTTGTGGTGGTTTGGGCCTTTCTAGGGCATGGGTTTATAGCTGAAAAGAACACCAGCATGTATATTAAATCTAGGATTTAAGTTTTGCATTTAACAGCAAATGCAGAGTTAGTATTATTGCTAAAAATAAACAGAACGTCTTTCCCTTAAATAATTGAAGCTTGAGATTCTGAAAATAAGATAAACTAGAAATAGAAAATCAAAATTACAGGTTCATTTCTTTCACCAGAGATGATTTAAAGGCAAAATTCCAACTCACAAATCTGAAAGCTAAAATGTCTACTATATTTAAAAAAAAATTCTTCATTTTAATGTTACTTACCTTGTTGTTATATTACAGGGAAGGAGTGTTATCTGTAAAACATAAAATTTTTTGAAGTGATCTTTTTCTTCCAGTTGAAATGGACATTCAGTAATGAGACCAGTCAGGGAGAAGTTTTGATCTAAGAACCTATTTAGGAATGAAGGAACAGCTGCAGTTTAAATGGACTCTAATTCTCACAGTTAACGCTGTTTTGTGAGCACATGATTGTCTGTGATAACGTTTGGGAGGAGTGTGGTGGGTAATAGCTTATTTCCTGGGCTTTATGGTAATGCAGCAAAGTGATGATAATGCCATCAGGAACTGAAATAGACCATGTCACACACATCAGACAGTCCTGCAAAAATAGGAAACCCTACGAAAGAGGGGAATTTCCTGTTTCAAGGCTCCTTGTGGCCTTCTGTGGACTAGACAGATAACGTTATGGTATTGAACAGTTTAGAAAATATGTGCTGTGTAAGCTGGATCTTATGCATTAAAAATTAGAGCTTACAAACAGCAGCCTTTTTTGCTGTGCTTTACCAGCTGGTAAATATTTTGACTAGAGATCAGGGAATAACACGCCTTGCAAATGGTTGTAAAACTATTGCCGTGAAGAAGGTCATGCTTCCTCAAATCGTCTAATATAATACACTCAGTATCACAGTATTGTGGGTTTTGATTCTGATTTGGGCAAAGCACATCTTCCTGTGACACTCAGCACCCTTCATTTATTTGGCTGTACTCACCCTTTCATGGAGGTAGAGCTTCTCCTCATGCTGGGTTTCATTTCCTCATTTGTTTCAAGGGCCTTGATAGTTTTGAGTGCATGTATAGAAATCAGTACTGATAGGCTATGAAATAAGGGAAGATAATAGAAAATACCACTGCAGAGAGCAAGGAATCGGGTGTGAATGCAGCACTCACAGGTTGTGCCATATTCATTTGTTTTGAAAGCTTTTTTGTTTTGGAATTTTAGTTCCTGATAACCTACTCTGCAAGTTGCTGTGCTGAGTCTACTGCGTTCTCTAAACAGCTGGAGAAGCCTATAGAAATTAATGGTGTTTTGCACTTGGGAATATGTTGTGTACCTGCAGGGATAAAGTCCCAAAATTCTGTTATAGAAGGATTTTCTGTGAGATATTGGTCTTATACTAGATGTGCTTTTTATACTGAGAGGTTTGTTGCAAGGGTATTAAGAGCCATATTCTTCACTGCTCTGAAAGCATTTTATTGTGGTATACCTGATACCGAAGGAGAGGAAATGCACTGATGTAAAAGAAATAGTGCAGAGAGGAATCTGACTCTAAAACTGTTCCAACACTAACCTGAGGGATTTTGGATCATTCTCACTAAATAATGGCCCTAGTTCTCTTGTTAAACACTGCAAAGCATTTAATAGAAATGGTTCTTTACCAGCACTGCTTTGTGGGGAAAGGCTTTAAACAGAACTGGTACTTTTAGGATTTGTGTACACAGTTGTCACCATTAAAAAGTCAGTAGCATTTGCCAAGCAGTACCACACAGTGGTGCCTGAGAAATCACCTCCTCTCCTACAGTAGAGCAAGAAGATGGTATGTAATATTTGTAGGTAAGTGTTTATGATTTGATTCTGTCAATTGCATGCATTTTAATCAAGCTTTTCTCTCAAATCACAGTTTGATTGGGGAACTGCTTATGGGTCAGATTCTTTCTAAAGCAAAATGTGATTCCTTTTAATTGACCAAATTCTTTTTATTGAAGACTTTAAAAAAATTCAGTATTTGCTCTAAAATAATATATCTTTGGGATTTTTCATTGTTAGTAGTGGCAACAAAAATGTATAATATGTTAAAATAATTGTATTTTAGACGGAACTGTGGTCTTATTAGATACAGTGAATTGTATTAAGCCAGCATTATGAAGCATACACCTTTATTCCCCTAATTACTGGTATATTAATAATGACCAGGTTGATGATGAATGTTCTGATCACCAGCTGGGATCAGATAATTACATTTGATTATGTAAAGAGTTAGTTGCTATAAGCCTTGAAATATTAAAACTTGGCTAGAATAAATATCACTGAAGAACCTTTGTCTTTTACATGTGTATTCAGCTGCCTGTTCTTTGAGCAATTCTTGATTCACTCGATAATGTTGGGAATCAAACTGTGAACAGTTATTTTCCAGCCCTGTGAATGTTGATAAAAGGATCTTGCATAGCTGTTGGCTTGTCCTGTGAGGGGAGAGCACATTGCTGCATCGCAGCGCAGGGATTACAGGCTCTCGCTTAGCTCTGCATTAAAGATGTTGCAAGCTTTTGTAAAACCCAGGGCAGCCCTAGCACCGCTGTGCATTTGCATTTCCCAGCTCTGACGAAGGGCACACACATTTCAGGCACCAGTGCCTTGCAGGACTGGCCAACTCCATCATCCAAATAATATATTTATCTGACCATTTTCATATTTATTTTGGGTAGTCTTATTCTGCAGTCTCAGAGAAGTCTGTAGGCATGTGTGCAAGCTGCATTCTACACATGTTTTTTTATCTCTCAGTTTACTGAATTATTTTTCCCCCAGAATTTCAGTTCGTAAATATCCATTGATTTGTCTTTCCCCTGTTGTTATGTTGCTTTTCAGCAGTTTTTGTTACTTGTCTCAAAAAATACTGTTATAAAGAACACTTCATGGCATTGATCATTGGCAGCTTGAACAGAATATAATTTTTGCCACCATGTGACAGACCATTTATGCCAGATTGTGGAAAAAATCTTTGCCTAAAGTTAGAAAATCAGAATGTTTGTAGATGGTACGGCTCTCTTGAGAAACTACATGCTATGCTTAAAGTACTCAATTCCAGGCTCAGCATTTCAATTTATCAGTCAATTTTATATTAAGATAAGATACTAGAGACACACATTAGTAATTTTTCTTTGCTGTGTTCTTGTACTTTATTTGTTCTCTCTATTGACTCCATCTTTAAAACAGATGTATTTTAAGACAAATCTGTGGACAATTCATTTCCTGCTATGCTGCACTGTATGTCCATAATGGAATGAACCATGAAATAACCATTATGTGGTGGATGCACTTATTGTATTATCAGGCAGAAGTCTGAGAAGTCTGAGAGTTCCCTTTGATTTCCCAAATGCTGAGGTGTTGGTTTTTTTTTTTGGGTTTTTTTTTTTTTTTTTTGGTTTTTTTTTTTTTTTGTCAGGGAAGAGAAGAGTGTAGAGAGAGTGTCTGATTTGCTTTATTTTTGTCTTCTAAGGTACTTTTATTTAAACCAGTGCAGGTTTCTTACTAATTTTCTCCTCCAGGTGTTTGCTATCAATCTGCTGGGTTAAACTTTGTGCTATTCCATCAGGCAAGTTTGGTAAATGTTGATCAGTGCATGAAATCAGTTCTTAAATGGTTGCAAAATTGCCTTCCTTCAGACTGTTTTGATCACAAGGGCTTTCAAGTGTCAAAGTCATTTGGAGAACTAGATAGATAAAATGCATGAGCACTAAGCTTTTTCCAGGATAGAATAAATAAATGTGTTTTCTACTGTGTGCTCTGCCTTTGATAGTGATTTGTTAAAAGGGAAAAAAAAGAAAGGCAATGATATTAAATATTTACAAGAGTGATTTAGTTGTGTAATCTTGTGCTATGCATCCCTGTTTAATAGTGAAATCAGCTACTGCTGAAGTAAATGCCATTAAACCGGTACTGCTGTGAAGGTCACTGCCTATACAATGTCAAAGCAATTTATAGAGAATAATGATTTTTGTTAGCTTTCCAATGTACCAACGCCCCTCCTTTTTGTCTTCCAAAAATAACTGAAAAGAAATTTATTTCAGAAATAATTTTGTCTCTAACTCTTCTCCCATCTGACTGATTTTGGAGCTTGAAACCTCTTTACAAGTTCTCATATTGATGAGTTCAATGGATAGACACTGATTCCCTTCTTTCTGGCCTTGAGCTCGTTACAGCTCTATTGGCCATTTCTCAGCAGTTCATTTTAAAAGATACTGAATTATGACCTCCACTCTTATGAGTGATTACTTCTCTTTTGCTATTTCCAGCCATATCTGTCTGTGAATCTTGTGAAAAATTATCTTTTTTTTTTGCATGCTAATTGTTTGTCATTAGCAGTGCACATGTAGCGTGTTGACAACCCACCAACCTCCTGAACTGCTAAGTGTCTTATAAATACTTGGAGCACATTCCTGTACAGCATCATGCTTAGTGAAGAGGCCTCAGAAGTGAGAGGTGTGTTCTTGGCTCTGCAGCTGACTTTCCCTGTGAATTGTTGGGGCCTTTGTGCCTCTGCAGCAATGAAGCGGGGACAAAAGCCCTTCACCACTGCACAAGGAGCTGCTGCACTGACACTTACAGAGTGTGCTGAAAACAATACACAGCGAGTACAAAGCATTATCATTCAGCTTCACATCCATCCAGCAAGAAGGTTAATTATTTGTTTTCCTTGTTTTACAGCTGAATGAGCAGAAGTGCAGAGAGAGGGAGAGAGCTGGAGGAGAACAGGCAATAAATGCCAGAGTTGTCTTGTCCATTCCTGTTTCTCTAAGCACCAGTGCAATCTATTTTATAAACCACCAAAAACTTGCCTGCTATACCAAGGACTCTCTCAATTAGATTTCACTTGCTAAAGCAATACTCTAAAAAGATTAAAACTCTGTTTATCATTGATAAACATGTACATGACCACAGAAATAGCAGTCATATTTTACAAAGGGAAACAACACATAATCTCTGTAAAAAAATTCTACTGAAGGAAATAACCTATCATCATGCAAAGGTGTCCTGAGTGTGCTGGGTAAGGATTTTCTTGGGAAAGTACCTATGAGCACACAGAGACAATGTGGGTTTCTCTTCGAAGGCATACGTTTTAAGGACAAGTAGAAAAGAACTAAGGCACTTAAGTAGTTCAAGGAGTGGAAATGTTTTTTCAGTGAAGAGAAAGAAGAATGGATGTAGAACAGTGGAAAGGGGGAAGGGAAGCAGAACAAACATACTCTTGTCTGGGAGGAGTGTCCCAGATAAAGTGGTGGAAAAGCAATCTGCTGTAAGCCCTGGTCTTCTGGACAGAATAAGATGGAAAGATATCCCTACAGATTGTTTTTTTGCTGAATATTAGGTAGCTAGGTATTACTATTGGTAGCTTATTTTGGTATTTCATTTTGTTATATGTCGTTCCACAGCGCAGTAGAAGACTAAAGCCTTTATTTATTGACATAGCTTTTTATGGCCTTCTCCTCCAGGCCCATTAGTAGACCTTTCATTTGTTGTGAAAGTTGC
>NW_008239553.1:25011399-25015039 GCF_000691975.1 Corvus brachyrhynchos
GCAGGGTGTCTGGAATAGATATGTGTGTGCATGGTTAAATCAGGCCTTG
Organism: Corvus brachyrhynchos; assembly: GCF_000691975.1. Lineage (NCBI taxonomy): Eukaryota > Metazoa > Chordata > Aves > Passeriformes > Corvidae > Corvus > Corvus brachyrhynchos. The sequence continues at coordinate 25,011,449 of NW_008239553.1, forward strand.
TGATTTCCTTTAGACTGTTTTATCTGGTTCTTTATATCTTTTTATGCAAGTCTGTGATTAGCATTGAGTTCTTCCCAGAATGCTGTCAATTATCTCACAGGTGAAAGGATTAAGACAGAGCAGTGGGAATTACACTGGGATTAAATAAGACTGCCTTTGGAGTGTGTTTGCGGATGTGGTTTCTTTTTTTTGTTCTCTCTAAGCAAAGAGAAAGAAGAGAAGCCAGCTCAGCCTTCAGGTCTCTCTAGGGAGGAAAGTAATACCCTTGAATATGGAAAAGTAACATCTCAGCTTGGGAGGAGGTCATGCTGAGAAAGGAAAGGTGGTGTTAAGGCACAAGATTTAGAGTCCTCAGTTCAGTTCTTGGTTGCTCTGATTTTGCTTCAGGCTGTTCTGATTGCCCACAGTGAACCTCAGCTTGTCCATGTGTGAAATGGAAGTGGTGATAAGTTTCTTGTCTTATGTTGCATGAAACTAAATTAATTACTCTGTAAGTGTACTAGGTTTTTGGGTAGTAAGTAAAAAAGAAGAGGATAGAGTATTCTTATGCCCCACACTGTGGTCACACATGATTTAAGATGTTTTGAGTTATTTCTGTCCTTCTATTACTTCTCCCTCTGTGTGGCAGACACAATGCTGGTAGAAAGGGGGGGCTCAGCTCCTCTTGGGATGAGGAGAGAAACTGCCCCATGGGACAGGCATGATCAGACTCTGTAGGGGCAACACAGTTTGCAGGCTGGGTCATGCTGTCTCTTTCCTGCAAACTGGCCTGGAGACTGGCTGGTGCTTCTACAGGGACTGGCAAAAGTCACCCCTGATGGCAGCCTGGACTTTGGGCAGTAGCCCTAGGCAAAGAGTTGTGTTCATCTTTAGCCCTGTCATTCACCTCTTCTGACTCTGGCACTGCATGGGTTTACAGTGCAGAACTGCCTGAAGATCCTGAGAGAAATTGTGCTGTGGTGCTGAGAAAACAAATAGTGCTGGAAAACAGGAAATCTTCAGCAAGATCAGGTTGCTCAGAGCCTCATTCAACCTGACCTTGAATGTTTCCAGGGGTGGGGCATCCACCACCTTTCTGAGCAACCTGTTCCAGTGTTTCATCACCCTCATTGTGAAAAATTTCTTCATTATATCTAAACTAAATCTACCCTCCTTTAGTTTAAAACCATTACTCTCTGTCCTGTCAACACAGGCCCTACTAAATTGTCTGTCCCTGAGACTAATTAGTTGCAGCTTGTACTATTCAAAGGAACAGACTTTCCAGGAAAGAAAGGAAGGATGTTCTCTTTCCAACAGGAAGTATGTACTCTATTTCTACACAGGGTAGTTGAAGCCAGAGACAGGCAAGTTAATACTGGGGGTACTGGCTTCCCACCTTGGGGCTGTATCTCTGCTCTGAACTTGCTGCTTGCTCTCCTCTGCAATTTCCAGCTTTTGGAAGTCACTGCTGACTGCTCCCCAAGCAGCAGCTGTGACTGACAGACACCTAACCTATTTCATCTTAGTGTGAGATCGTCTTCAGAGAAGTAACCAGGGCAGAAATTTTTTTTGTCCTACCTTTGCTACTGCTCTCACTTTGTGTTTTACCACTGTGTGTGCTGCCCCCATTCACTCAAATCTTTCAATTCTGTTCTTAGGGACCACAGTCACAACAGTGGCTATGACTGTATGGTCTTTACCCTTCTATGTTACATGTACCAAAAAAGAGCCAGTTAATATTTGTTGTCATGGCCTTTGTGATAAGACACATCCTGACTTTACTTATTTTATTCTGGTTCTGAGTTGGAGCAGCTCTGCCTTTCTGTCAGTTGAGAGTCAGGCATCAGTAAGATGAAAGTGGAAATGGGGAGATTGTGGCCTGTTAAATCCACACGAAGAATTTGGGTGGAGTTATTGCATGGGCATTGCTGCATGCCTTTTCAAGTGCTCCGATAGTTTTTTGTTAATGCTTCACATAATTCATTTAGCACTACTCTTTTTCTCTTATAATGCATTTGTTACCTTTGATTGGAGTGTGTTTGGCTGATGGGTCACCTGGGGACAGGAACAGAGAGTTCCCAGAGCTCTGACCACGTAGAATATGAATTTGTAGAAGTTATAAATAAAAGTTTTCCATGAAAATTCCAATATTCTCATTCAGTAGTTCCATAATGATGATTGCCCAAGCTTCTGTTCTCTTTCTCTCTGGTGATCATTATTTCTCTTGTATATTTTATTCTGATTTTATTCTTAGTGTGTCAGTTTGCTTTACCTTATTTGTATTGATGGATATCTGTGATTAAAAAATCTATTTTGTTCCAAGTATATTTTTATCAGAATTACTGTCAGTATCTTTCCATCTATACCAAACACATTTTAAAGTGTCTCCTTATGTTACCCTGCCTACATGACTAGATTTGGAGCTGTAGTACAGCTATTTTGTTTTGTCCCACAACTCTACCACTCAAACCTGATTTTGCCTTGCTTTGACTTGACATGCAGGGCTGGGTCGCTCTGGTGCCCTGGTCTAGGGCACTGATGCCGTCCCACTGCTCAGACTCAGCTTTAGGTTAGTGCACATCACTCTGGACCTTCAGCAAGCAGAGTTTGTTGGGACAGCAGAGCTAGTAACAAGATACACTGGTAGAGCTGTGAACAGGAGGTACTGCGTAGTCACTCAGAGCACTTAGTATTTTCCGTTTAACAGAAGATGGTGAAGGACAGAGGCTACCTGATTTTCCACAGAGACAGGGTGAACTACTAAGGCTGGGAACAGAGCCCAGAGACTCAGATTCCTATTGGCACAGAGCTACTGAGCTGAGCGAGCTTTCAGCTGAACACACTAGGTACAGCAAGTCACATCAAATCCCATTTAGAAGTTGGCCTAAGCAATGATATTATTCTTAGGCAATGTAGAATTTGCTTCTGTTGCGTTTTCCTAGTCTTTCACAGGCATGTAATATTAATTAAAAAGTCCCTACTGCATTTGAGACACTGGCTTGCCAGGAAATGGGGAGATTAACTTTCATTGTACATAGAGATTTCACTTGGTTAACAGAGTGCTTTGAAGAAAGGAGGGACACACTGGAACAACAAGACTGATTCATGAGTCTCTTATTACAAGATTATCTGTCTTTTTATTGAGCTGCATATTTATTACATGCCAGTCTCTAGTTACAGGCCAGTGAATTGCCTAGGTTCAGGTGTTTACTTGGTGATGGCTGGGATGCCACATAAACAGCTGTAAACAGAGCCAGTTACTCAATCCACTTCTGAAAATGTTTGATTTTAGGTCCCCAGTATTTCCAGGGTATGGTGTCAAAGCCAAAGCAGGCAGGAGGCTGTTCTGCTGTCTGGCAGAGCTCTCTGCTGGTGCCACTGCTGGAAGTGGTTAGAAGTGTTCATATGTTCAATTTTTAGCAGGGGCAAAAGAAAAAGGTCTGGGGCAGTTGGCACCCTGGGGACAGGGCAAGGAGTATCAGAGTCTCTAATCCATTCCTGATACCTCTTGCTGTCAAGTGTTGGCATGGTGGGCTGCTCAGAGAAGGAAAGTGAAAATTCCTCTTGTTCTATCACAAGGCATTGGGGATTCGTATTTTCCCCTTCCTAACT
>NW_008239553.1:25015066-25048867 GCF_000691975.1 Corvus brachyrhynchos
ACCTCTGTCCCTGCCACCTTTAAGGCATTACTGCAAAGAAAAAGATTTAAGTACACCTTTCCTGTTATTATTTCTAGTGTGTGAGACCTTGAAGATACCTTGATATGAGATGATGAAGATACCTTGATGAAATGAGATACCTTCATGCTGTATAGGATGATAATGAAATACATAAAAATTAGCCAAACCCACAGGCAGTGGGATCATCAGTCTTTTGTCCTGTGAGGCTGTTAAACCTTCCTGGATTTTTCTAATAGTTGTGGTACATAGTGTGTATGCCTTAACTGTACTACAAGAGCATACCTATCATAATATAACCTTTAGTTTTTGTCTGCTCATGTTTCTTCTGGTCCTTTGTACTACACTCTTAGGAGAATCAAAAACTATGGCAGATTTTCAACAGTTAGATTCTGTGCGTGGCTTGAGTCCTTCCCCAAACCAATTCCATGAATTAACTTTCAAACTGTTTCTTAAAAGCATTGCCAGCCTCTAATAAAATAATGGAACCAATATTAAAAATAATGAATTTGTAACTATATGGAGTAACAGAACCATGAGCAATTATCAGTGGTATTTAATAAACAAAACTCATAGAAGACATTTGATTACTTTTGGACTCAGTTACAAAATTATTGGATGAAAAGGAGACAGTGATTGTGATACATCTAGACTTCAATGTGTTATTTGACAAAAATCCCTACTTTAAAAAACCCCACAATTAAAATTTGGCTTTAATAGAAAGAGTTTTCTAAAATAAATTAGTAATTCAAAATGCAACAGCATTTTCATGAACTGAGAAGGCTAGACAAATTGGAAGTTACTGTCATTTCTGTCTAGTGCTTTTCTTAGTGATCACAAAGGGGAAAAAATGACATATTAATGAAATGTGTAGATTTGAGTAGAATGGAAAGAATTGCAATCATCAGTGTGGATAGAAAACAGCATAAATGTTGCATAAGTGCCATGACAGCCTTCATAAAGCAGTAGGTGGATGGATAATTCATCTGTAAAGAGACCTGTTAAGCTGCACCTAGACTAAACTTTTAAGGACCTTAAATACTGTAAGGTGGAGATATGTCAAGCAATTTTTAAGTATTTTGAAAGGGCTTGACAATTAAGATCATGCAGGACTTAAGAGGGAACAGACAAAGGCCTCATATGTATGCTAGGTCTTCATGCTGAGAAAGTGGCAAGATATGAAAGCTATCTCCAACACACAGAGCATAAATACACAGAAGAAAAAAGAATTATCCTGGTGTTGTCTCAGAGGAATTACATAGAAAGGGTGTTCTAGGTCCTGTAGCAAGAGAGGACATCTTAGCAATGAGAACTATAGCACCAGCTTGTAGAGTACTTTAGTGAGGGAAAAGATGTAAGCCACTGACTTTTGACTATTTTATTGGTAGTAAACCACTCTGGGGAGCCAGTCTTTCTCTTCCACATCTAGTGAACATGAGACGGCAACTTAGAGAAGGATAACTTAAATTTTTTCCCTTCTCCAAAGCTCAGATGTATCACAATAAAGGTACATAGATTTCCTTCATTTTCCAGAGATTCTTCATCTGCTCCATGTTGAAATCCTGTGTGTGTTGCTCTAGCTGACATCTGTATCTCTGAGGGAGCAATAAGCTGTTGTTTTATCAGCTAGCAACAAAAAAATAGTCCACCAAATGCAAACAAAATGCTTTTGTAAAGGAAACTGGATGGTTTTCCATAACTACATTAGGGCTAATGCACTACCAGGTCTCTTTTTTCTTTTTCTGTGTGTTAATTTTGTTCTTCAGTCTCTCCATCTCTTCTAGCTTAATTACCCTCCCCAGACTAGAGACTGCTGCTGCCTTTTGGCTTCATTACCAGCTTTCATTTTCATTAAGAACCTTGTGCTAATGGACTGTTATAAAACAGAGTCATCACTGGCAGGTGTTGCCAAACGACTCTCAGCATGATGGCATTTCTGTGCAGTGGAGCAAACAGTCTGGACATTGGATTCATGGAGCATCCAAGGGCTTGCAATAGAAGGTGAAGAGAGATAAGTTTAGCAGATCAGTACTAAGAAGCTCTCAAATATTCACAATGATGAAAAAAGAGCACTACGAGTAGTGACCTTCTGAGACCACCAATAGTGCCAGCATGTCTTCAGGCTGCAAACATTACAGAACTGCTTCCCAAAGAGCTCTCTAGTAGTCACAAAAACCTGATCTTTATACTCTCCCAGTTTAGAAGGGAATGAAAATCTGAACACCACCTCACTGACTAAGTGAAATCATATATCAAAATAAACTTTGTGGCTCATGTCATCCAACATTAATAATGGGAATGCGTATTTCTGCTGTAGCGATGTTGGTCATAGCTGCCTTAGCTGCCTTTGTGTGCCTTCTGAACTGTTCAGCGGTTGTTACAAATATTCATCATGAAAAAGTAAGGACTTCTTCTATTGTCCTTCAAGAAGCTGATTGTTCCAGTCAAATAACTAGAGGCATGTTGCAGAAGATACACTGTCAGGTTTTGACTCTTAAGAGGGGAATAAGAGTGTTTCAGCACTGAGGAACCGTAATAAAGAATCAATTCTGTGTTGATCTGAAGTCTGTTAACTTTTGTTATTGTTTCCAGAAGACCATAAGAGCTGCCTAGTTATGTACCAAAGCAAGTACTGAGCAGGGGGACATGATGGGTCCACTTGCAAATAAGCAAATGGTCTGTATTGCATATTCTTTTCTGGCCACTTTTGGATTTGAATATGCTTCCCATTTGTCCTTTCCTTTCTTACCAAATGCAAGCTTCACATCAGCTAAGTGATCTATGTATGCTTAAACATAGAGTGGCAGCATGGTATTGCTTGCTTAAAAGAAACTATTTTCTTCTATCAATTCTTTTTGTCCTTTCTCAAGGCCCTGCTCCCCTGCAGTAAAGTCTTTTTTTGAAGATGGACCCATATCACAGAGTAGTCAAAAAACACTTGATCTGACTGGCTGCGGGGTATGCATTTTGGCTGAGTGTAAGAAGGTGTGCTTTCCTCTAGTTCTTGACCTTTTGGTAGTCCTTGGGCCTCTTCTGATAGTGAATGGCTTTTCAAAGGCTAGTGCAGTTAGTCTGCAGCTGTTCCTAGAAGAGAGTGGTGTCCATACTGGCATGCAATACACAACCAAATGCAGTTGCTCTTCCTTAAGCAGAACTTTTAATAATTGTATGGCAGATGGGTTTTTTTTTACTGTGCCACTGTTTCCTTAAAATTCATTCTCTCCTTCAAAGGATGAGCTCAGACAAGACTTTTCAGACCAAAGGAAAATGTGTTTCACTGGGGGATCTGGATCAGATGGCTGAGGAAGAATACTTTCTGGAGTGTGCAGGGGAGCTCGAAGAAGACAATGACTTTAGTAGAAAGGGGCTTTGCAGCACGATGTGGCCATGGGAGTATATGGGGAGGAGTAACCAAAGAACCAGATCTTAGACACTGTGGAAGAACAGACCTTTTTCTAAGGGACCCTGCTAGGACTGTGCATGGTGTGCTGCAACCCAGAAGATTATGAAACTGCATGTTCAAAGTGTCGGGCAGGAGGGAGAAAAGGCCCCCAGTAAAGGCAAGGCAGGTAACTTTAAACCTCTCTTTTTTTCTCCTGGTCTGTCATAGGTCCTTGCTTTTCATTTTGCCCATCCTAAAAATATATTTGGCTTAGTTTTGAGTATAAAGTACTTGTGGTCCTGCACACCACTTGTACAAGCATGGACGGGTGTGCCTTTAAGCTCTGATCACATCAGGATCCCATAACAACTTTAAGGAAACTTCTGTAATGACTATAGGGTCTTCATGCTCATGCTCAAGCACCATTGCTGCAGGTGAGAATATTTGACTTCAGGCTCTGCTGGTTTTATATGACTCTTGCTCTTTTCAGCACTGAATAGTGCCAGAAACTTTCTGGACACCCGACCTCCCCTGTGGAAGTACAACTCCTGGACTTCCCTTTGGCTTTTAACCCTGTCAGAGACAGGGTTTATTATTATTATTAATAATAATAATAAAAAAACCAGACATCGTTATTGCTGTGTTGTCATTTTCTAGGCTGAAGTGGCTGCAGTTGAAGTCTCATTTTGCCTCTTTTATACGAGCAAATCTCATAGGAAATGTCAGTGTTTTAGAGTAAGGGGAAATTGCTCCTGGTTTGAAGCAAGGATAATGTAAATAGGTATAAATCTCTCCTTTCCTCTGGTAATTCTGTCTAGGTCACATTGTAAAGCTTTTCCAGTACATACTTAACTGTGACCTTGTGTTTCTTCTGTGTCTTTTCCTTGTACTTACATAGATGCTGTGTATGTCTGGAGGATTCCACTTGTAAGTGATCAAAGTTAAACCTGTGCAGAAACTGGAGCTCAAATCGCTTCAAAGTGGATTAGGCTAAATAATGAGAATACATCACTGGAGAATAATCTTATAGTGAATAGCAGGCAATTTGGGGCAGAACATAAGTTGTTGTAACCTGATAAGACACGGGGAAAGGTGTTAAAGAGCATTCTAGTGGTGAGTATTATTTATTAATACTGTTGCATTTATGTTCTGTCCTTTTTCCTTCTTCCTTTTTTTTCTCCTGTCAGGCTCTGTAGTGCTAGGAAGATTTTTGTGCTAGGAAGTTTCTGAGTACAGAGGAGTCTGTTCTCCTGATCCTGGCTCTTCTATTATGTTTCTGTTGGAGTAGTAGGAAAGCAAGAGGCCAGTACTCCTTACTCTCCCAATGGCACTTCCAATCTGTGAGTCAGATTTTTGTCAGTATTGGCTGTGTTCCCGTAATTACTGTGTGGGCTAGGGAATGATTAGTGTCTTGTCTTCCAAGAGGAACAGGAGGAAGAGGGTCCCATAGGGAATTAGTAGCATAGGAGGGGATAAATCTGAGATATTCTTGACTATTTTGGGCATTAACACTGTACGTACTCTAAACATGAAATTTAAATATTCATCAGGAATGGGGTAGAGTTTTGTCTGATAAATTTAAAAAAGCCCTATGGTAGGCAGAGCCATTATCTTCCTCCAGAAGGTGATTTACTTGTTATTGCTGAGCTGTGACTCAGGCCTTTCCTTCTGAAGGGATAAATCATTCCTCACAGAGTAAATGTCACAGAGAGATGTATTGGTGACTCCAGAAAAAGTTGCCCTTTAACAGCTTCCTGGTAACATTTCCCTTGCAGCGCTTGGGTAAATGCAATGACAAAATAAAGGGAGCATCTATCCCCCTCTTCTGCCCCTCTTCATCACAGCCTGTCAGTCCCATCTCGGGGCTGTTGCATCTTAAAGGGAATGACTCAGACCACTGGCAGAGCAGATAATGCCAAGCCAAAAGGAGACTGGGCACATATAAATCTCAGGTCTTGGGACAGGAGCTGACTGGGACCTCACTACGTAATCACAGAGGCCACACTCTGTGGTGGGGTACGTCAAGACAACTGTGTTGGAGTTCAGGGAACTAAGGCTAATCAATATCAAAGAAGAATCTTCTTGATAAATGAATGGTGTAGGAAGCAGGTAGTTCAGGGAAGGCTGGAAGATCAGAAGGTGGAAGGCAACAAGCATTGATGAATGTTATACTTAGGTTTATGGTTGTGAGCCAATAGAGAAATTATCTCTTAGCAAAAGAAGGAATTATTTATTATTAATCAAAAGAGGTGTGGACAGCAGGTCAAGGGAGGTGATTCTTTCCCTCTACTCAGCTCTGGTGAGACTCCACCTGGAGAATCAGCTCTGGGGTCACCAGCACGAGGGGGGACATGGACCTGTTGAAGCAAGTCCAAAGGAGGCCACTGAGATGTTTAGAGGGATGAAGCACCTTTCCTGTAAGGCAAGTTTGAGAGAACTGGGATGCTTGATCGTGGAGAAGAGAAGACTTTGGGGTGACCTAATTGCAGCTTTCTAATACCTGAAGGGAGCCTACAAGAAAGACGGGGAGGAACTTTTTACAAGGGCATGTAGTGACAGGATAAGGGGAATGGTTTCAAACTGAGAGTAGGTTTAGATTAGACATTAGGAAAAAATTCTTTACTGTGAGGGTGGTGAGACACTGGAACAGGTTGCCCAGAGATGTTGTGGATGCCCCATCCCTGGAAACGTTCAAGGCCAGCTTGGCTGGGGGTTGGAGCAACCTGGTTTAGAGGAAGGTATTCCTGTCCATGGCAGGGGGTTTGAACTAAATGATCTTTAAGGCCCCTTCCAACCCAAACCATTCTATGATTCTTTCATGTACCATCCTCATCACTGTAATAATTCCTGATTTTTTATGGCAGCAGATTTATATGGAAGGATTTGTCTAGGCTGGGAGTTGAAAATGGTATATTGACATTTTCTCATGTAGGTCATCACTATGAATATAGTTACCTTGGCTGGCAATGACTGATTACTCTTTCCTTCTGACAGCAAAGTTAAGTGTTGGATTTTAGTCCTGCTGTGAACAGGAGGGGATAGGCGGTCTCATTAGAGGTCCTTGCCTCCTTCCCTGTGGTTACTTCAAAGGGGCTCAGGCACTGCATGACTGACAATTTATCCTTAATTTCTTTAGATCTCCAAGAAAGCAAGGGTAGGCTTATTAAATACAGGCAAATTCCAGCTTGAGGAAGCCACCTCAGTTCTTTTCTCTGAAATCTGCAAACATAAGCAACCAAAGGCTTATTAAGAGTGAGCATCTGTAGGTGAGTTGTGCAAATATGTGGACAGGTACTGTGGTGACAGACATTGCTGCAGAACTCCAGAGTTCATCTCTACAGAGGTCTTGGTTTATCTTTCAAGGTGCAGAGCAAAACTGGATCACATGAAGATTTAGAGTAATGTAAATAAGTTAAGGCCAAATATGGTGGAGCATATTAATACACTAAATGAGATTGATCATCAGTGAGATTTTGCAGGAAGAAGGGAGAAAGGAGGAGAATTCAGAGCTGTGAGAAAATGTTGTTGAATTACTGTCCAAAGAAGAGACACTTTGTTGATTTACTGTCTGGAGAAACAAGGCTTCCCATGGGTGTGAGTACTGCCACAGAACTCTAGAGATAACAAAAGTGTCGTAATAGAATTAAAAATAGTTGTATGAGTATATGGTCTGACTGTACTTTAGTTTCCAAAAACTGAATAAATTTCTAGTTGTAATATTAAACACCTTTCTTAACAGCAAATGGAGTATAGAGCCAAAATGATGCAGGCACAGCAGCTGGAACAATAACCAGGATCCAGAGATGTTTTAAACAGGAGCATGCCCAAAAGTACCCTTTTTAAGCACTGAAAGACCAACCCTACAAGAAGTGGAAGAGTGGACCTTGACACTGTCCCTACAAAATATTCTCTCCTTGGATCTAAATGCTGTCTTCTAGTTTTGTGCAGGTTTACTGATTTCATCTGTGTAACTTATAGAATTGAATATTGCATCCTGTATTTTCAGAATTTCTCAAAGTTTTGATACTGGGGACTCATAGTAGAGGTCAGTAAAAGAGAACAGTGAGTAATTTTTCTCAGGAACCTTGAATAATAGCTCTTTAAGGTTGTGCTATTGCTGCAGTAAATTCCCAAGGTTCAAAATTTCTCTCATCTTTCAAATGCTTCATGATGTCCCAGCTGAAATAGTGAGGCCTATATCTTTCTGTTTCCTCTGCTGAGATAGGTTAAATCTTCCCTTTTTTCTTTTTCCAGACCTGGAACTACTGTGTAAGAGTGTTTCCCTGATCAGCACCAGTAATTGGAACAGTCTCAAGTGTTTCAATTTCCTGTTTCCTTACTCTTTAGCTGTTGTATTTTATTGCTCAAAACTTTGAAGAAAGGTAGAAGTGGTGTGAAAGAGAGGAGAGAAAGCTCTGTTGCATTCATAAAATGTTAGATGCCATCTCCTCTTCTTGCTCTCCTTGGTAAGAATCCAGGAAAAAGCAGAACCATTTAATAAATAAGCTAGATACTGAACTTAGTTTGTAAAGAGAAATGTGAATCATGAGTTAAGGATCTGTGAAAGCACCTCATCCATTTCCTTGCCAGTGCTTTGTATGGCATAAAGTTAAAATAGCAGTGTCCTTATGATACATTTTCTGCTGCTATGTGCACCATGTGAAGAAAAAATGCCTCTGTGTGCGTGCATATGCGTAGGCAGCTGGCTCATTTGTTGCTTAGGTATTCATTGGAGATTCCTGTCACTGTTCCTCATTTTATTAGCTTTTGCCAAGTACTTCCACTTTTACTAAGGACCTCAGGGTTTATGGCAGCGATATTTCTCACAGTGTCAGAGATAAAATATCAGGCTAATCACAGACTCTCTGGTAATGTAAGTTGCAAAGGAGAAGCAGTCTTGTTTTGAAGAAGTCCTGCCTGGCAGTATTAAGTCTTCTGTTGGATAAGCAGCCTGGAGAATTTGGTACACTTCATGGTCTCTAGGAAGGTAAATGATTTGTCTTAAGTGCTGGGGGCAGAGAGGGGAGTGATCTAATTTCAGTTACTACTTTTCTTCCTAAACAATAACTCAGACTCTTTCATGTTTAGGGTTTCATCCTAAGAGGAGCTAAGCACCCTGGACTCCACTGGTGCCAGAAAGAGTTTGATGTATTTGGTCTCCTATTGAATGGAACACCTATGAACAAATGCTTTCCAAACAGACCTTTTCCCATGGAAGGGGGGACGTAGGGGAAGGAAACAAAGACACATTTTTTTTAATTTTTTTGGGTTTTTTTTTTTTTTTTTTTTTTTCCAAGATTAAGAAAATCTCCTCTCTTTGGCCTCTTGTGGAGCATGATCTCCCAAAGGGAAATGAAGAAGGGAAAGGGATGGTATATTTGTTTTTCTGGGGGAAAAGACATTGATTCTACCCTAAAGTTAGGCATGTCTCCCCATATTAGAGCTAGGCTGCTGAACAAATCGCTTTTGAGGAATGGAGGTCTAGGTTCCTTTCTGCTAGGACACCTGAGTGTCACATCCAACCCTGTCTCAGTTATTTCAAGGTCTTACAACTTGATTATTCTGAAGACTTGCCTAGGATAACATATATATCTTTGGGATAACATATAAATACTGTATCTAGCATGTGCTTTGTACATACGCATATTCTGGGACACTTGGAGGAGCTGCTGTCAGTCCTACCACTGTTAAGATGAAATTAGTGTAGAACCTGAAATACGGTGTTCCAGGAAAAACCGGGCCTTTACAATCAAGAAATAAAGGGTAGAGCATCTTGTGGCAGCATAGAAGTAATTACAAGCTGATGGGCTGGTCACCTTCATTTAGAAGCCATGTCGAGTTTGAGAGGGAGGAGAAGGGAAAATCCATTGCAGAAGGCAGTCTGAAGAGCAGTCTGCCTCATTTTGGCAGGAGCACGGGCTCTGAGTTTTTAGAACATTAAAACAATTATGAAATTAGGTCACAGATTCTACTAATTCAGCCCTGATCAGCTTCCCCACTTCTAGTAACAATTAAATGCTTATCTCTTCCTTTCACATACATTAAATTAATCAGCCATGAGCTAGAAGTAATACAGTGCTTTGGCTTAGACCCACCACATTTTCCTTGTAGCTTGGACCTCTGCTGGCTCAGTACGTGTGTAGAGGACTGAGAATATCTGTGGCAAAAGCCAGTATAGTGTTTCTGAACAAATATAATACTATAGTACTCAACTGAACAATTTTGGTGAGAGGTCACTAGAGGAGGGGGGATGTTTTGGTATAATATTCAGCTATGGAAATTATAATGATGTGTGTTTCAGCAGCAGTTATTTATTAAGCCTGGTACTATCCATCTGCTCAGTAAGAGACAATCCTTGAGCGAAAAACTGTAAACCCACAGAGCAAATAGGCATTAGAGGAAGAGAAAGACAGGTCATTAAGAGATACAGAGAAAGAAGGAAGTGCTTGTCTGTCCCAGTGTATATTCCAACCACTTGTTAAGCTTGTGTCTCAGGATCACTGAAAAAGCATCTGCAGAAGTCAAATAAATTTGAGGGTAAATAGGGTTCAGGACTAAGTTTTTCTAAGGCACAGCTGTATGCTCTAGTAGAGGCAAGTGTATTGCCACTCACTTTCTAATCTAAGTCATCCAAATGTGAGGATTTTCTTCAGGATGGTAAATAGAACTTGACACTTGATTGTCAGGAGTTTCATTTGACTTTTGTTAGTGCAGCGCTGCACCTGAGTTAAGGTGACCACACTGTTTCTTGGCAGAACTAGCTAATGTCTAGCCAGCTTGCAGCTTAGGGTTGCCTCTTGTTGACCAGGTAAATGTGTCCTCAGTTTCTACTAGCTTTGTCCCTCTTTGTGGGGCTGCACACACCATTTGAGAGACAGCTATGATGTCTTTGGGTGTAGATGTTAAATCAAGACTTTCAAGAGTAATAGTACCAGATCTATCACTTTTTATACAGCTTTGGGCATGCCTTACAACCCACCCTTTTGATTTTTTTTCATTTTTGGTCTATGAAGTTGAACTAATACATGCACTCTGGGATGCTTTGAGGATTAATTTGCTTGCAAAACCCACTATGCAGAGCTATGCAGATTGTACATAAAAAAGAACAGTTAGTAAATTGTTTTCTTGGTGAAGCACCTTGGTGCTTCAAAACTTCAAAACACCAACATGTTTTGAAGCATCTTGATAGCTTTAAATTACAGTATTTGTTATCATTTTTGTCATCATTTTCCTAAAGAAGGGCCTTCACTAGAAATTCAGGGTGTGAAGTGCTGCAATTAAGATGTATCAAAATACTGTTGTGACTTCCAAGCCTGGAAGCTGCAGGTCAAATCACAGGCCTTCTGCAGGGATAAGTATGGGACTCAAAAGTAAAGACAAAAGAGGCCATGTTGAAAAAGGCCCAGCATTTTATTTACTGTGTCTTTACACTGCACAGAGATTCTGCTGCATATCTGAGTCAAGCTTGAATTTTCCTTGCCTCAGGACACAGCCTCTTCTTACTGTTAGTGTAATCTATCTCATTTAAAATGCTTTTGGGAAGTCTTCAGACTACATACACTCCTATGCATCTAAGGAAAAACCTACTATAACTTTGAATGCTATTAAATTAATGACAAAGATAAAAATATGTACTACAACTAAGTGTTGAGGTGTACTACTTAGGAGTGTGGGCTAGGGAAGATTACCCAGATTTGTCTGCATTTGTGATATTATGCTTTCAATTTTATGTGCCTCAAAACTGCTGTAAGGATGTAATTTTGCTTAGTGCTTTTTCCTGAATGGAAAGAACATTACTACATCTTTCAACAGTATGCTGCTATTTGTACTACCAGGCCAAGGAAGCAGTGACTTACATCTGTGAAATACAGAGTAAAGCTGATGGAACTGCTATTTGAGTGAGAGGAAACTTGGCCTTTGAGTTTTCCAGGGGAGAAGAGGTGGAAAAAATGCTGTTTTCCATGTGTAACGTATATAGGTCTGTTGGAAGTACTTGCTGAAGTGTTGATTTGTAAGCAATGGACTAAATTGGATTTGAGGATAAGAGAAATTCAAAATGATAAATGCAGGATAGCGTCAGTCGTGGCTGGAGGGTGTCAGCTGAGGTTGGGCACAAACTCACGTGTGTTAGTGGTACCCTGGCTGCCGTCATCGGGCAGGAACAAGGACTTTGCTGGTAGGCAGGGGTGATGGATGGCCCCAGGGAGCATGTGTACAAGAAGTAGTTATGTGATATAGGGTGCACACTGCAAGCAATTACAATTTGGATAAGTTATCAATGGAAGGAGGTAGGGGACTGGAAAGCAGCTTTCTTAACCCCCTGAAGCTATGTTCACAGTGTTTTAAAAAAGTTTATGTATTGCTGTGAACTGAAATCATGGTGACAAATGCTGGTACCTAGAGAGTTTGTGATCACAACCTCTCTAGCAGGCAGTGCTTTACCAGAACAATTCAGAGCAACAATCCACTTATATTCAAAATAAAATGCATGAGGAAGATGAAGTGTAAAACCCTGGACAAGGACAAACCTTGTAATAAATCCCTCCTCAGGTTTTCTTACTGTGTTCTTTGGCTTTGCTGCCTCAGGAAACAAACATTCCTGGTGCTATCTGTCCCATTTTGTGCTGTGATGTGGTCATTTAATTCTAGCTAAGCTGAGTGAAAGGGGAAAAAAGCTGGGGGAAAAGCTTACTGACAAAATACTGGTCCAAATCAGGGTTACGTATTCAGGCGAAGCAACAGGGAAGACACCAACCCATAAGTAAAACAGTAATGATGGCTTTGCACCACCTTTGTGCCTCCAGGTTGAAACACCTTGGTGGAGGGGTGGCAAGACTGCCTTGTGTATTTTGATCTAGCAGCTCACAGCTGCTCAGTTTGGGGGGTCTGTTGATTGTGGTTCGACCCAGGAGCCATGTCCTCTCTTTTCATCTGTACCTCCTTTGGTATATCACTTGCTGCAGCTTGTGAAAGGGCAGCGGATTGACACATGCATTATTTATATCTCTCAGGGTTCTCTATTGTAAGAAGTCAATAGCAGGGCTAAAGTAGAGCTTATCAAAGCATTCAGCAAAATATATTTTTGACAAATTTCTTTAATGAAATTTCCTTTCTCTCAAGGGGAGATGAGAAAACCAGAAAAAAATTCTAATTTTACATGTCTAAATTTAAATGCTTAATTTTATTTTTCTAGTAGCAGCCACTTGATACATTTCAGTGATGAAAACATTTCTCTGAAGTTTTGACCTTTCTCAAAATTTCAAACAGTAAAATAAAGGCAGAAAAATCACTATCTTTATAACAAGATCATGTTCTAAACCAGCAAAATCTGCCCTGATGATTTAATAGGATCATAGAATAGCTCAGGTTGGAAGGCATCTTGAAAGATCATCTGATCTTTGTTAGGCTTTTCCCCCTCCCCAAGTTTGCTCAAAACTAATGTCCACCACCACAGCTAAATGTACCATGACTGGTGGTTAAATATTTCAAGGGAGGCCCTTTTTACTTTTAATCTTTAAAAATCCAGTGATATTTTTTCTGGAAGTCTTGGAGTTTTCACCCCAGAATCCTAATTAATTCCCAATTCAGGTGATTCAATTCCTGTTTTGTGTTTCCCCTACTGTTTCAGTTGATTACAGTTCAATCTGTATGCCTCTCTTAAATAATGTGCAGAGTGCATTTAAACAGCCTCTATGCTGTAAAAACGTGGCTGTGTATCCGGGATGGGAACAGTGATTTAATAGTTTGTAAGTAACGTGCTTGGAGATTCCTGGCATGAAAGTTGATAGGTAAACACGGTACTGTGTAATTATTACTTATAGAAGAAACCTTATCAAGTTTATATGAGTTTAGACTTATATATTCTCAAGATTTGTTTGTCTCTGTTTCCTCAGTTTCCTGAATCTCTTTCTCTCTCTTTGGCATCTTAAATAGTTATACTCGCAAAGAGTGTGGCTGAGAACCTTAAATGATACATTATTTGCTTTGTAAAATAGTATATTTACACTTATTTGGAATCTGGTTTCTTTTTCTTGCTTTCTAAAGGGAAAAGTTAAAGAAGTAACTCATTTATCTTCCTTCTTTTTCTTTCCTAATCAGCTCCCAGGAGTCACTGCACAAAGTGTGCCTGGGGGAGACACAGGCCTGTTTTCATACCAACATAGGAAGATATTTCTCTGTGATAATTTCTGTCTTGGAGTGGACAGACTATATCTGAATTTATGCTTATGTAAAAGAGATACGGCAATAGCCACCTTACGGGGATATTTATATTTGTTATCATGTATTATTTCCACAACACTGTGGCTGTTTAACCTGCTTTTCTTGCAATTAGAAAATACAATCAGTGATTTGAAACATACAAATTTGCTGATACAACTTAGAGAAACGATATCTTATTTGTTTTCAATGAGATTAAGCAGTAAGTGAATGTAAAGCTTAATTTTTACCATTTGTGAAGAAATTGGTGTGGATTTCTGAGGGTAGACTCAGATGCTGCCTCTGGCACTGTAGAAGCAGAACTGCTGATGCAGTGACTGTAGGGCTCTCCCGGCTCCTCTTGGCAGCTCTGCGCTCAGAGCCCCGGCTGTCAGCCTGTAGAGACACCACTGTGTGAGACATCATTTGCAATGCAGCATTGTGTGCGGGGCCCTGGGTTTGTGACATTAGCTTAGAAAACACTGAGTAACGCTTTTTGCCTGAAAATGGCTTGTGAGGCCTCTGAGATTGTCAACCACAGGGAAGAGCAGGAAAGTTGTTCTCCTGGTAGACTTGGTCTGGTGGTGTCACCTCCAGAAGAAGCCGGCTCAGGTCCTGTAGCATGAGATAAGGAAGCACTGCAATCAGGTCAGCTTTATGTGCGGTCAACATGCAGAGGACAAACCCAGCGGCTGATGCATTAACTGAGAACAAGTTCATTTGGATTTAAAAAAATGTTAATGATCACTTTGAAACACTGAGAGTCTATGAGGGACCGCCTGCCTGGAATGAGCATTTACCATATGGTGCCTTTGGAAGCTAATACCGATTCTCATTATTTTAAACGATTACAAACATTGCCGGTGTTTTGTAATAATCTCTATTGTCTAATTAAAATGCTCTCAAAACTGGCTTGTTCTGCCTGCTAACGAATATTGATTTGAACAGCTGAGTTTGTCTTGTATGAGTGATGTGAATGTGCTAGCTGCCATTCTGCAGTCTCTTTTGCTGAGTAATTAATCCAGGATGAAGAGACTAGAACTGAGTGAGTAGATGCCCTGATTCACCTAGAGCTGTGATCAGCCTTGCTAGGAGGACCTACAGCTTGCACCAGAATTTTCCATTGCATACTTGGGAGATTTTTGTTGTTGGTGGCATTTTGGGGATTGAAACAAAAAGAAAGAAAAAAACCAGTGAAACGTGTTGCAGAAAAGTTAAGCAGGAATATTTGTATAGGAATGGGATACTTGAGTTTGCACATTTCTGTCGTTGCTGATGCATAGTCATTCCTAGGAAAGTACTGGATAAACTTCATGATCAGATAGTCCTGGTGAAGGCCACTAACAGAGGTAATGGAAGTGCCTTCTTCCCTTCCCTTTTGCAGTTGATACTGATACTGAAATTGGACAGATAGAAACTTTCTAACACAGTTTTGAGTGTTAGAAAGCAGACATTCTTTATTACAGCATGCTGGTCTTTCAGAGGATCCTTCCTCTAATTGAGCGCCCCGAGCGTTGGGTAAGCAAAGTGTTTATCATACACACTGATTACATATTCATTAGCTATCCCCCCATACATGATGTATATGAATCACTTTATTTCATATAGTCGCACCCCTTCTTGGAAGTACTTATATGGTTCTTTGGGGTCTGTCTTCAATGTCCTTTTTAGGTGGCTCTTCCTCGTCCCCCGCTTTTGAGTAAGCATGGTATTGTTGTTTTGCGTAACTTCTGCTTTGTCAGCCTTGCAGAGCTGAGCTGGCATCCTGCTTGTGTTTTGCATGACTTCTGTTTGCCTGGGTTACATCCTTTATCTCCTTCTCCAAGGCTGCGCTGTTCTGTTCTACTGTCCTTATCAGAGTAAAATGCTGTTTTGTTCTACTGTCCTTATCAATACTGCTTCTAACAATATGGATTCAAAGGATCAACATAGACTAGAAGAAAGGCTTAAAAAACTAGTTGAGAAACTGGACTTTTTTTTTTTTTGGTGAAATTTAAGTGGGTAAATGTGAGACACATGTTGGAATAACCTGAAGAGACTCCTTTATCTGTTTTCATTAAGTAAATTTGTTGCGTGTTAATGCGGCAGTTCCCTTCCACAAATAAGATCATGCTTGAATTTAAAACAGGGAAAGAATGTGTGTACTGTGAGCCCTTTGACTTCTTGGCCTCTGTAGTTCATGAGGACTTTTTGTCCTCTGATAAAATTTTGGCAATTTTGTTCTCTGATAAAAATTGATCAGCAGTTCATTTGCTTTACCAGTTTACTTCTCAAGGAAGGAAAGCTCTGTGTACTGGAACAACCTTCAGAGAGGATTGCCTATGTACTGGGACATCTAGTATCTCTAGCTGATAGACAGAAGGGTGCACTGAGACCCAAGTCAGGGCTGACTTGCCAACAGTAGTAAAAAAGTTGGGATCCTGGCACCAGTCGCTGATGTTTCATGTGTTTTATATGGTTCAACAGTAACTGAAGTAGTTATAGAGAAAGAGGGACAAAAATCTCAAGGATATGTGTTTAAATTTAGTAGTGGCACCTGATAAGGAAGAAAAGGAAATCATGTTTTCCTTCTTGCTTGGGGTAAATTCTTATTTTTAGTTAAATTTTTAGTGGTTTTCATTAATGGAACGGGGTTAGGCAATTGGTTAGAGGAAGTTTGAAGGACCTGAAGAATGAGGACGATTTTGTCTCAGTCCTGGAGAGCAGAACAACATGCCTGAGCTCCAAAAAGGTTGAAACACAGTTTGGCAAACTTACCTCTCTGAACAAGCAGCCTTATTCCCCAGGTGCATGATGTTGGCACATCTAAAGACCAGAGGCTGCAGGACATTGCTCACATGTTATGCTGCCATTCATCTCCATGCCACTGTTTCAATCCAGATTAGCTCAATAGGAAATAGAGGATGGTTCTTGCTGATGAATGCTCGGTGACATCCTTTAGGTTAGTGATCAGTTTGCAGGGTTTCAGTCCTTATTTTTGGGCTGCAAATTCATTGAAGTTTTTTCAGACTGCTGGGAAAACCCAAAAGAAGGGCCAAGACGAGCCTGAGGAAATACTGAACTGTTCATGTTTTTCTGAAATTAACTAACATTTGCTCCTACTATTTTAAAGACTTCTGGAGAATGGAATGTATACGAAACTGTCTTTGTAGCTACTATACCACTTAATCTACTGCCTTGCATAAATCAGTCCATATTTTTAAATTTTAAGTTTATAGTTACATTGAGCTTGTAAGCAAAATAATTATGTCATTCATATAATGCAAATTCCTTAATACTGTGTATAGAGCTGTACAAAACTTAATAGCTATATCTGCTATGAAAGTTATTTGTTCTGTGTCTTTTGCCTATTATTGCACGAAGGATGACAAATTCTGTTCTTCTGAGAAATGAATGAAAAACCAAATAAGAATTTAGTTTGAAATTTGCTTCAGATTTGTCCCAAGGTTGGGAAAGTTATAAATACTTTTCTTCTATTATCCTAAGTCTTTGTATGCATGGATCCTGGCCAAAAAGGCTTTTCATGTGGTATTTTTTAATTGAATTGATACATCAAGTTCATGAGCTTTCCTCTCTATTTTATTCAGGACTGTTCTCAGGAAATTCCCAGCCTCATTTTTGCACAGTGTGGAGGATTTCAGCTGAACAAGTAGAAAAAATGATCTCTTTTTCTCTCTTATTTTGTTGCTTCAAAAGTGTCAGTCTTGCGTCAGAACAGGGAAATTTAAAACTGACACTTGATTATTTCCCACATTGTTTAAATGACTGTCATGATTCTTGTGTTAATTAAAAGTATTGTAGTTGAGAGCTCCAAATATGACTCTATCATGAAGTCCTAAAATATATCTATTTCTCAAGTTTGGCAGTAGCATACTACTTGAGATGTATGTGAAATTATGTAGGTGAAAAACTTGGACAGTGTTTTACAACCTGAACTGACACTGAGAATATGTCTGATAGAGCTGTTCTTTTTGCTTGGATATAAGGGAGATGCTAATTTTTTCTTGGTTTGGGAGGTGGAGGAAAGTACAGTGAAAATCAAAGTGTAGGTGTATTTAAAAGTTGAAATGTGAAAAAAACAGATTTTTTTTTGTTTTGGTGGTTTCCATTGAAAAAAATGTGATCTGATACATATATTTTTAGGTTTTACTCATGTTTGGAACCCTGAAAGCTAAGAGCCTAGATGGTTAAGAGCACTTTTTAAACTGCTGTTTGGGGTTAGATGCAAAACCATGCAAGGCACTTTAAGCTGGTGGCTTCAAAGAGGCAAAAGCATTTCCAGATCTGTGGTCTGATAGGACTCACTGTGAGGTCAATGTGACAGTGACTCTTGTGAAGGGAGATCCTCAGACTGTAAACCTGGAGCACAACTGCACCATTTTTGTACTCCTATGTACCAGACAAGAAGTGTTTGAAAAAGGAGTGTTTGCTGTGGATGATGACTTTTTGTAAAAACTGTGTAAGAAATGCAAGAAGTCTGGGAAAAATGATTGCCCATGGGCCCCCACTTCCATTGCTGCAAGATAAAAGCCAACTGTGAAAAGGATCAGCACTGTAAAATGCAGCTTTTCTCACAGTACCACTATAGGAATATTATATAAGAATACTTAGAAGTATTCTCTTGCCCAAGACAACATGTAAATGTGGGACAGCAGCCAGTGGAAAGATGTGGGCACATACTGATCCTGTGTTCACGGGTGTGTAATATAAATATATGTCTATATATTTATATAGATCTATATATATATGTATCCATTTGGCTTTGGCTTCTGAAACACAATCCTGATCTCCTTGTCAGCCTCCTCCATCTCCCCCTCTCTTCCTTTGTTATTTAACTAAAGTCTAGAACAACATGTCTGTAAAAAAAAAGCTCCCAACTGGAAAAAGCTGTCGACTAATGCCTCTCATACCTCTCCCCTAAATCCCAAATTAGGGGAGCCTTGTCTGTCTTGGCTCAGATTAGGTTTCAATTCTGGACATTTGATAAACCCCTATAAGGAGGTTTGTTGTGGTGTGAGACCTTGCTATGGAAGAATGCACTTAAATTTTTTTCAAAGAAGAGAGGGACGAATGGCCTTATTTTGGGTGAGAGGCATAAAGTGGGCTTTGATGGAGTGGGGCTGCTGTAGGCAGGGCCTGCCAGGGGTGCCACGGCCATATGAGGGCTCCCAGCATAGGCACAGAGGCCTGCCTGCCCTGGCAGTGTGGCCAGGGGCAATCTGGGCTCCACACATCTGTGGCTGCATTTCAGTCTGCTTTGCCAGCCATAGACTTTTACAGAACACTCAGCTCAAAGGGGGAAATTAGTGTCATGGGGGCTGTTTTCTTTATGGGAAAAGACTCGGTTGGATGGAGCAGCCAATAAAGATTTTAATGTATTTTCTCAGTGCATAACCCACATATTTCAGCTCCCTGGATGGGGTCTTTATTTCTGAGGTGAATGAATGAGGAACACTTCCCGGGGGTTGAGAAAGTACAAGGTTTTCTGGAAGGTGAGATGTTTGATTTTTAAATCTAATGTTAACTTTTTAGGGTGTGACTGTGCTAGGCGAATAAAAAGGCATTAGTTTCACAGACAGAAAGATTTTCCCCTGCTTGAGCTGTTGAGCCTATTGATGGAGCACTCAGTTGTAATGCTGTCGGGGGACATTTACCATTGTAACTTGTCTACCATTACTTTGACCTTGATCTTCAACCTTTTTTTTTTTTTTTTAAATTATGTTGTTAATATTACTATTTTTATGTGAATTTGGCACTGGTAACTGGTCATAAACATAACCAGAGATAGATTGAAGCCTTTCTGTCTAGACCTCATCAGAAGTGTAGCCTCATCCCTTGCCAAACGTTGCTGTTCCCCGCTGTGAGGAGCAGAGGTTCCACAGCTATTGCTAAGAGTGCAGGCTGATTCTGCATCTCTGTTCTACAGATATTTTATATGCCCTGCTTATTATTGGAGAAAATGAAGTGTCAGCCTGTGAGACTATCTTGTAGTTTCCCCCCGCCTTCCCTATGTACTTGCCATAGTGATTTCTAAAATTCCTGGAACTGTTAGTCAGTACTGAAATCATTACAACTGCTGTACCCTGGTATACTCAGCTGAGGAGTCTGGAGAGGTTCATGAGGTGGAAAAGGACTGTTTATTACATAGGTTTCTGTGCCTATAGTTAAAGCTGTAGAAGGTATCTTAGCTAAGGACTGAGAGTCAACAATAGAGGTTTGTTTGGTTAAGAATGCCAACTGACCTAACTTATACTGGGTTGTCCCACCATCCTGAAAAAAATGCCTAGACTGACTCCTGCTGCAGGGCAGGGCTTAAGACCACTAGTGATGGGGCTATGCTGTCTGGAGCAGGAACACACCACTGAAGGGGGCTACTGGAGCTGAAAGGATTGTCTTCCTTTTTGGTTGATTTCTAGCATGGGAGGGCATCCATAGCTGGGGCTTGTAGGAGGTTGGGTTGGGGGTTAAGGCCCTTAGCTAAGATTACACAGGATTCAAGGGGTTCTCCCAGATGCGAGTCAAGTTTTGGAGCTTTTAGGGTCCTGTTGGGGTTGGACTCTGGTACTGGGGTTATGTTTTGTCTTTTAGACTTCCTCAGGCGAGACACTGCAAGTGTGTTGGAGCTCTAAGTACACTAATAAGCCCTAATAGCCGTGATGAACCTCAACTGGAACTCTATTTAAGTTTAGTATTGCAGTGTAAATCTTTTTTCTGAGCTATGATGGAGAAAGGTTACCAGTTTTTGATTAGGTGCAGCAATGCCTGTGCCTAGCCATAGAATCGTGTGATCTGGACTTCAGCATGTGGCCTTTGACTACCTGGCTTGATTTTTGGCCAGCTTCATCACCATGGTTATGGCTGGCAATTGCAAGACCTCATCTCTAACATATGGATTGATTTCCCAATTCGTCTTTGGAACTGCCTTGTTGTTATGATACTACTTTAAGATCTGGACTCTTTATTGGATGTGGCTGCCATCTCCAGGTTTGTCTTCCTTGTGTGCTGTGGGGCAGGCTCTGGCCGGTAAGGCTCTGGTCTTGCTGGTCCCATTGTTCCCCTCAGTTCCCACCCCTGAAGGAAAGGCTGTCCTGCAGTGTTCCCTGACACTGAGTGAGAATCAACAGGAATCCTTGGTTTACTGTTAAAATCGTTATCTTTAGGATTTCCTGGGATAAGGTGGGAGTTATGATTCTTAGAAGGTAGGATTTAGTGTTGAGACCTATGAGGCTTTCCTAAGCCAAGGGAATGTGGTGAATCTGCAGGGTTTTGAAGCTGCAAATAGCATTACAGACTGGCGTAATGCCCACACTAGAGTTAAGAAGTGCTGTGGAGGATCCATCTGCTCCCTTCCCAAAAGAGCTCTACAGGATATTTGGAGACTTTGGTCTGAAGGTTTTCAGGGTAGAATCAGTTGTCCGCACTTGTTCTTTGGGTATTCTTGGGTTTGGGACCCCAGGACAACTCTTCAGGAAAAGATCAGGAGTGTAGAAGTCCAGCCAGGCTACCTGCCATGCTATTTATTTTAATGATTTAAATTCCAGACTGGATTTAAGCTTGATGCCAGGAAGTGTTAGACTAGCTAGGTCAATTATGTTCACATTTCCTATCCTGTGTAACTAAGGTGAGGTATCTTGACTCCTGAACTCTTTTCTTGTTGCTGTAGTTATCTACTAAGTAATGAAACTAGGGCATTGAAGTATATATTTTATTTGGCTACCAGTTTGCTATTTGATCATAAGTTGCTTATCTCAAACTTTTGTGAATTCCTTCTCTCTAGATAGCAAACTAGAGGGATGGTAGATCTGTCACTGTTGTTTTTATACTGCATCTTTGTCTAATGAGATGGAGATTATTGTGGACAGCTGTAAGTTACTGGCCACTATAGATATATATTTGTAAGAAAAGAATAAAGTACTAGTAAGGAACTGGTAATATTGCTGCTGTATTGCTGTGGAGAGTTCCTGTTGAAGAATCTGACAATAATAAACTGACTTATTTCATGGCACTGAATGGGGGCTAGACTTGAATTGGTAACTATGTGATAAAAAGCATAAGAATAACATAACTGGCTACTGAATTGGATAGTCCAAAGACTGAATTTCTTATCTACTTGAACGTCCATCTTATTGTTTGAACCTACCTGGAACAGAAGAGATCTGTCTGAGCTGGACAGGGGTAGAAGGGCAAGCAAGCTGCATTTGGCTTGTCCACAGCAGCTTCAACATTTTTCTTCCTGTCATCAGTATGTTTGGCCCTCCTGCTGTTAGCAGGACTTGAACATCTATCTGTACGTATGCAATCTCCCAGGGAAACTGTTGAGAAAATCTTATGTACTCTTATGGAGACTGAAAGCACATTAAATGTATCACTGGCCTTTGGTCATTTAATGGCAGCAGCCACTCTGTCCATTTCTTGCTGATGGTTGAGAGGATTAGTTTGAAGAACAGAAACATGTAATCACAGATTGGTCCCCAGATCTCCTGTCTAGAAAGAGAAGTGTAGATAGAACTTCTGTAATGAATGAAATTAAAATGGTGTGGATCTCCTAATTCTTGTTTTTCATTTTTTTCCCATACTATTATCTCTTTGTTTACTAGCATGGTACCTCTACAACCTGTGTAACTCTCTGCTGTTAGATATAATTATGGGTAAATGTTTAGTGTGTTAAAAAAGTGTTGATAAATTGTCATTGTGTAACTATAGACAGATAATTTGTATACATAAATTCGCAGAGTATAGTTCAGTTACCATAGGAATACTTGGTTTCTGTTCCTCTCTACCTATATTTCTTTAATAATTCTTTCCCTCCAGTCTATTCTGTGGTCTTTTTAGAACTGACATGAGTCACAATCTTGGACAAGCAGCAGCAAAATTTGTCCCAGTAAAAAACCTTCATTGTTTCCTGAGTGGGATTTGTAGTAATTGAGGATTCAAAGTGCAGTAGTCGTGGGAAATGTTTGAATGGAAAGCAGACAAGGAGTTACTTTTTTATGTTTTTAGAAGTGTTGACTCTGTGAATGGCCAATATGAGCAGACTATGTATTGCCTGAATAAAAAATTCAGCAGTGAAATTCCCTTTTCAGAGAGGGACAAAATGATTTGGTTATTTTTTAATGCGCAGAATAAGATAACAAAAATAGTTAATGGAGAAGGAGTCTACATTGTGTTTCCTCTTGGAAGATCACTCAAGATAAATACTATTCATTTGACAATCCTGTTTTTAAAGAATTGCAGTGCAAGAGAATGTGAGAAAGAATGTGCAGGAATCTGAAAATGAGATAGTCCTCAATTCCTGCAGATCTGGCTGAATAGGAGTGATAAGAGAAAGGAAGGGACTACCTACCTATATTGAACTGCCTGTGTGCAAAACTAAAGAAAGCAAGCTAGCTGTCCGTGATAGAATCAATATTGACAGCTTGCAGAGACAGAATGATGTTTGTAGCTTAACAAAGTTCAATATTTTTTTGAAATTTGCCTGCATTTAAAGTTTGGTTTTACTTTTTTTGAGGTTGTTTTGTTATTTCTGAATGAAATGGAATTAATCAGTAAAAATTTTTAAAGTGGTGACAGCTAGAGAAGATTTGCAGGAGTGACTATAGGGCTAGAAGGACATCCCTGAGCATCTCCCCTCTTCCTGCCACTTGCAATTCAGTCATGGCTGAAGTTCAGAGAGTTTGGGATTTTTAACTTGATTTTTAAGTGTAGTGTTCTTAGGTCAGTAAAATGGGCATGGAAATCTCTTGAGAATTATGTTTGAAAGTTTTGTGGGCAGATTCCATGGAAAGTGCTTTGTAAGACCTGACTAAAAAGGAAAGAAGAGTGCCCAGATTCCTACATTTCCATCACCATACTGAATCAAAATTTAATTTCCTAGTCATAAGGTCGTGGTACAATTCTCAGGCTCTGAATGTGGCATGAGGTTGCAGAGAAGGATAGTAGAGTGAGCCTCTGGTACAAGCAAGTAGGAAAAGTTGTCAGGAAGAGAGAGAAGTAGCCAGGAATAGATTTAAAAGAGAAAAAAAGGAGAACATGGATGGACAAGAAAAGAAACGAAGTGATCAGGTGAGAGAATGAAAAAGATGCAAGACCATGGAGAGATGTACAGTATTATTTTGCAGTAAAGAAACGTCAGAGTTAAGTATGGCCAGAAGTAAAAGAGAAGCAGGAATAGTTGTATATTTACTAACTGGAAAGCTGAATGATGTTATAATTGTGTATAGTTCTGGTTTGTTTCACTTTAATTATAAGAATGTCTTGGGATAAGGCTTGTCAGAATTATTCTAGTAGATACTCTTGGCCCTGGATTATAGTTTAGTATATGAACAGGAGAGAGACACTCTTGGTTCTTCTGCTCCTTTAAGGAAAAGCAGGTTGTTGAGTTCAACAGGGACTGTGCATGTTACTGGCCTTTTTGGAGGCGGGAATCCAAAGTATGGGAAGATTAAAGACAGCTGTCAAAAGTAACTACCAACCTGCAATCACGCTTCTGCGCTCACTTGCTGGATTACATGGATAATTTAATAAATACCTCTAAGACTAATGTGGTTCAAATCAGAAATACAATGTTAAGCCATTTTGATGACAGTAAAAATTTAAATGTTGCACTTAGCTATTTGCCTATTGTCCCATCCAGCTATGGTAGAGTTTGGAGCTGAGCAGAGAAGTCCCAGCCCCTTTTGCTTTGCTTTGGCTTCTACATGCATTTTGATCTGCTTGTATTATTGCAGTAGAGAAGGTCTTGGGATCAACAGATATTGGGGGATGTTGATGGACTTTGTATGTCTACAACCCTTCCTTAACTATCCTTGGACATGGGAAGCTTGTACAGTTCTTTGTAATAAAGTGTGCGGACAGGCCTTTCCCCCTTCCTGTCTTGGCCCTTTTGAGATCAAAAAGAAAAATTAGTTGAGTGGGAGAGAATACAGTCATATTCTGGTCAAAAATAATAGCAGTGTAAGCTAACAAATATTTAGTTTCTGGTAACTTTGAATATTCCAGTTGCCTTAACAACACACTGAGACATTGCATATTTAACTTCACATGCTTTTAAAGAACTTTGAGCCATGACCAGAAAATTTCGTCAGGATTAACAACAAATAAAACTGAAAGTACACAGTTAATGGGTTGCTAGCAGCCCACAGCTTATGTAAAACCTAGGAAATGGAGGGTATTTGTTCTGTGCCCAGATGGCAATGACTCTGTGCCAGATGAAAACCACCTCTTTTGTGGAAACCCCTGTCTCTTTGTCTTGGCTAACTGGGGAAAAATCTAAGTGACTGCCTATATCTGACTTTTGGATTTCATCCCACTGTGAAATTCTGCTGATTTGAGAGCAGTACCTCCAGCCCTCTTGCCAGCTGGACCAGACTGAAAGCTTCATGTGCTGACTGTTGTGTTGGAAGGACAGTTACCACTGTGGAGAGGTAGAACTTACCACAAGGACAGCAGTCTAGACACTGTGTCTCATACCTTGAATACAGAATTTGTACTCTTGCACTAGTAAAACTGCCTTGCTAATAGTCTTATGTGAATTGTTTTAGCTCGGTCTGCCCTGATTTCATGAAAATTTAGCTGATTTTTTTTAGCTCTTCTTTGGAGATGCTGACCTTACAAACACTACCTGAAAAGAACCAACAAAATGATGCCTGCCTGTATCTGCAGCTTGGCTGAAGGGGCTGTTTTCGAAAGAATGAGACTGCCTGTGTCATATGACCAGTGGCTGAACTTAAAATTATTCATTTTAGGTCAGCACTGCTGGCTTTCCCACGATTGACCATTGTAGCAGAAAGAGCTGCTGTGAAGAAGCATATCCCACAATCTGAACTTGCTTTCCTGACTCCTCACTGTCAAAAGATGCTATTGTCAGCTGCCAAAGCATGGTTGGTTCCCTCTTATTTTCTTTGATGGATTTGCTTAGTGTCAGTTCAGAAGTTTGTTACACGTGGAAAATATTTGGACTGCACAAAAGAGTGAATTTTATATCAAAATAAATAGCACAGAACAGCCATTGTGACAGCTGTATGTGTGGTCTCCTTTTTTATATTTCAAAGAAATGAATTTTTTTTCAAAACTTCTGTGACATGTTAAACCACCTTTTTAGTGCAGTGATATTTACAATTTTCTATGCTCAGAAGCAATGTGTTTATTTTCAAGTTTTCTTGAGGTCTTAAATCTTGTTCTGAAGTTTATAGGTAAGTATAACTAATCTGAATTTTTATTGAATTTCTTTTAGAAAGAAATATATTTAAATTTGCATAGCTTAAACCATAATGCAATGAAGTATTGTGAAGAATGAGGCAAGATTTGATTAAGACCATTTTGTTTATTGTTAAAGTGGATGTAATTCAGTGCCCATCACCATCATTAACTTGACTTGGCTCTGGGCTGGGCTCTTATACACAGAAAAAGTCTTTAGTTTAGTTATTGTACTTCTTCCTGTATCCAGATAATCTAACAGGCAAGATTAGCAAACAAATACGTATTCTGACCTGTTAGTGGTATGCAGTGGTCAGAGAGTTGTTTCCCACCCTAGCAGTAAACAGCACAGCATATTATGAGTAATTTTATACAGACTGTGCCATTATTCCCAGTGTTAAAGATTTCTTATGCTTGTTGGTTCACTGGTCTGGCACTTTCTATTATACAATGTTTTATATAAATATTTTACAAGCTGAGACTGTTTGAATTTTAGTTTGTCTTGGCCTGAAGACAATCTTAGGGTATGCAAACAGCCCACTGAAATGTTTTAAGTTACAAATACTTGGCCAGACAGTATATCATCTATGTAGCTTTCCAAATGCAATGTGAACACCGTTTTTTGTTTGTTTGTTTTTGTTAATTTTTTGGATAAGTGAAAACATTAGGATAGGGTGAAACACTTTTAATTGCAAAAGTTGTTACCAATCGTTTTAAATTTGGGCATTCCTTTCATAATCAGACAATGCTTTTAGCAGATAAATTGCCTGCCTATTTTTTTCCCCTCACGAATGAATGCTGTCTCCAGTTGAATTGATAAGGTATGGGGTGGGTGGGGAAAGGAACTCAGCTTCAGCCACATAGTAAATACATTTCCTGCTCTTATTTTACCTGTTTCAGTGAGTCAGATGTATTCCTGACACAAAGAAAGTGCTAATGGTGAGAATGCTGATGTCAGGGATCACTAAGGTTGTGCTGTCTTGCTGCCTCTGGCTTTTTTAGCCAGTGCCCACTGTGTTGGTTCTGTTGTATCCCTCATGCTCCTACTGGTGCTACAACAGGAGAATCAGAAACTTTTTTTTTTTTTTTAAAGATCTGGACATTTTAGATGAAATATTTTTTGGTATTGCAAGTGCAGCTGAGAGTATCATGTATGGATGAGAGCTCAGTGCTACATGTGACCAGACTGAGAAAGATATTTCATAAGGAGCAGAAAGTGGGAATTAGAAAGAAACCTGACATCCACAGGAAGAATGTGGGGGTGGGGTGTATGATATTTGGTTGGGGGTGAGGCTATGCTTCTCTTCTCTTGTCTTTGCTTTTTTATGGAAACCACACACCTTTTTTCTTTTGGAATTGATTAGAATGCAAATCCTATTTTTACTGGTGATGGACTAGTGAAGTTGCTGCTTTGCATGCTTGTCAATGAAAAGAACAGAAACCGAAAAGAAGCCAGTATGGTATAGGCAGCTGGGTGTTGGTAAAACACTATTAGAAGTAATGCCATGCAATTTCCTATTCCCCTGGTTCACATTTTGTTGCTGCCACTTTTGCCACAAAGTCCATGACTAATACAAATTGGTCCTTCCTTTTCTGATATAACATCTACATTAATGCAGTTCCTGCCTCTGGAGAGATGACAAGGCCTGGCTTGCCAAGCCTCTGAGTGTGCAGATGTCTGGGATCAGCTTTTCCATAACCATTATGAGTTCAGCCTGCCTTCTTGGGCGCAACAAGAAAGATGGTCAAAATCCTATGTTTGGGTAAATCACTTCATGGCTTTTCATTCCTTCAATAATTCATTTTAGGGTTACATGCTTTTTATTTTAAAATCCTCCAGCTATTGCTGTCTTTAATTAGCAAAACAGCTGCAGAGCTTTCATGTAGTCTGGTCATTGTGTGAGCAAAAGCCAAGCAAGATCTCTGTTTTATCTAGAACTGTTTTTCTGCATCACAAAAGCTTTTCTTGTGCTATCAAAATCTCTTCTGATATCAGTGCTCTTTTATTTTCCTGCCTTTTTGGTGAGCAGACCAGTAATTGCATCTTCAGATCTAGAGATACTTTAAAGATTTAGAATTTAAGGAAGTATAGGATTTGGGTCACATGTATGTTGCCCATGTACCCCTCATTATTTGAGAAGAACAGAAGAACTGATGGATCAATAATTCAGAATAACTTTGGAAGCAAAATTAATTTTTTTTTCTCTTTCCAGGCAATATTCAGGCAAAGTATTCCATTCTGAAACTCAAATGTAATACAGTGCCAGTGGATTTATGGGGTTATGACCACTGTCTCTGTCTCTCTCCATTTTGCTTTCCAACCATTGTCCATTTGCCTTTCTTTAATTGAGTAATTCGTTATTGGAAACAGAGATTTTGTTCATCTTGAAGAATAATATAATTATCCTACTTTATCCTGCCTAGATCAAAGAAGAGGAGAAACTGTAAAGAGGGGCTGTAGAGACCATGTTTCATATGAAATACTTTAAAGAGGGAAGGGAAAGTGTTGTGGTTGCAATAAAAGAGATCTGTGAACCAGATGCAAGACTCTTCACTCAAACTGACTTCAGTCCAGCTCTCACCTGAGGGAGCTCAACAGCTCTGAAGCATTGGCAGTGGTGATACGCAACATTTATATTCCAGCCTGACCCTTGTTTAAGCACCTGTCTGGCTGTGAGGAATTAGAATATGGTTTATAAGCTCATAGAGAGTCCAATTTAAAATAAGGCCCAAAACCACTCTGTGGTCACAAAATTATCACGTAATGCTTTTTGACTTGTAAGAAATGAATTGTGTTTATATGTGTGCACATAGGTGCTGAATGGGCTCTTGGATTTATTGGCTGTTGTACACACTCTGTGATGAGTTTTTGCACAGTATTGGACCCCTGGCTTACATCTGGGTGAGACCATGAGATCTGTGGATTACCAGCAGCACTGACGTAGAAATATTGCTCAGAGGAAAGTTCCTGCCGTCCACTGTAGAGTGTTGGACTGGGAAGAGGCAGTGTATCATCTGTCCATCATGTGAATTAGGTGACTGGAGACTTTTGGATTGAATCTTCCTGTAGTCGTATGTTCCATCAAGTACTTGGTTTAGAAGCTTGTTCATGACCGGTTAATTGTCTGCTGGTTTGGCCACCTCTTTGGGTGCTGCTGAATCCTCTCACTGGTATTCCCTTTTCCAAAGCACCAGTCTTAGCCTGTCAAAGCAATGAGATCAGTTTAATGGCTGTTACATAAAAAAATAAGGAATTGCCTTTTTTGTTTCAATTACTTTGGTTTGCCTCCAAGTAACTTAATCTTCTTGTCTCAACCTTCCTTACAGGTGAGAAGATCCTCCTACTAAGATTTCTCTTAACTGATTGTCTTGCTGATATCTAAGGCCAGTTTTACTAAATAGTGCCTCTGGGTAGTGGAGACTGCAGGGATGCACTTTGGGTGTGCTGTAACTGCACAGCAAAGGAAATGCTCATTGAATTTTTTAGTCTGCAGGATGAGACTGGTGCCTTGTTCTGGCCTTTAGATGGATTTGATGGATGCTGGATGACTGGGGGAGTGCAATTGTGTGCTAGTGTACCAAACCAGTAAATCATAGGAATTGTTCTCTTTTTTGTGTTCTTTCCTCCCTCATATCCAGGATTTCAGCTTCTTCTAGGAATATTTGCTTTGCATGAATGGAATCAAGGTCACAGTACGAAAAAGTAACCACATGTCTGATTTTTCTTGGTGTTATGGTGTGACTCATTGACTTAATTTGACCACAGTGTATTGCTCAAGATGGTTCTCTATGCAAAAAGATTCCTCCCTTCCCTGTGCTGCTTGGGGGAAGACAGATGCTTCCTACTGCTGTGGATGCAAACAGAAGACACGTAGTAAGTCTGAGCTTGCCATTCACACAGTTACGCCTTCTCTGTACGTGGGCTTCCTGATCCTGTCAGGCCTTCAACAGTGGAATTTCCACTCTGTTATGGAGGATGACTTCCCATTGATATAGGTCTTTCTGTAGCAAAGGTGTGCTTATTTCGAAAGTTACTATTTTTTTTTTCCTCTGCTTGCAGGAAAACTAGTTGTAAGTGGCACAAAAGCCTCCCAATTTATGTAGCCTTGTTTTGTGGAAGAGCTGGACACAAAATATTTGTTTTGGCTTTTAAGGAGATTCATTTTAGAATGTGTGAATGTTTGGTTGTGATTGTGGGGCTTGAAACATATAAATCTTTGCTTATCTGTGTAAAAAAAAAAAGTTAAAGAAAGACTGTTATGGTATTGAAAACATCTGTATGTTTGACATGTAACTGAAAAATATATATAGCTTTAAAAAATCCTCTGTAATATTAAGAAAATAATCTGCAGACTCTTATATTTCCGTTTGAGGAACAAACTATGTATGTTCTAAGCCTCCATGAGGGTTTTTTGGTGTATGTCAGACATGCAAGATGTTTTACACTGAGAAATTTTAGAAGACTTTGAATGGCTTTCAGATGTGCTCTCTGAAGAAATTTTACTTGTAGCCTTCCTTCTGACTCTTAGGATATTTGAAAAAAAATTAACGTTATAGTACTGTGGTTGTTTGGTTTTTTTTTTTTGAGCTTTACATAGGCTAAATTTAAAACTTTTCTGTGATCAAAGATTAGTATTACTAAGTATTTTACCTTTTTTCCTTTAAAAATATATTCAGAGGCATAGTGTTCTCTGTTTTGGCAGAGATCCTTTTAAAAATAATTTCTAATGTTTGCTCTCATATTTTTTCCCCTTACCTTTTGTGGGCATTTAAACCTGGAGGTCTTTTCTAGCTTTCAGGTCTGGATGTGACCACAGGGTGCTTGCTGACTGTGTGCTGGGCTGAGACCAGGGTGAGAAGCCTTCTCCATGTGTTTTGCTTTCCACCAAGCAAAAACTCATATAGTGCTTCAGTGAGGGACTAGGGCTGTTTATGTGTACATATAAATGCATAGTAATTTCTTGATTAGTTCTCAAACATGATGGATTTTCATGTATGCAGTTGTGTAGAGAAAGATGTGTGCATGTGTCTATAAATATACGTCTATAGACTCATAGAATTATTTAGATTGTAAAAGACCTTTAAGATCATTGAGTCCAGCTGTTAGCCTTTACCTATACACATACACACAAAAGCTGATGCTTCTCTCTTTGTTTTCCTTCTCAAATCAAGTACAGCTTTTTAAGAACACAGGATTGTCCACAAGGAGGGAAGGTTAAAGCAACAGAAAGTAGAAAGGGTCAGGAGAAGGAAAAGGATAGAGGAAAAATGTCAAGTGCTTGGAGACACATATATATAAGTTTTTGTCTTTGACTTGAAAAGAGATGGGAGTCAAGTTCAAACCAGTCCTTTTGTAGCTTGGAATTACATGGGTATAGCCCTTCTGACATATTTTGGCTTATTTCTTTATTTCAGTCCTTGGACCCTTTTCATAAAAGTGCAACTATTACCTCATGTCTGTGTTGGCATATTTAGTCATGTGTAAAACAGTGACAGTAGGTATAGTTCCTACATTAGAGGAATAGAGGGAAGACTGGAGCAAGAGGAATACAGGGAGGACTGGAGCGAGAAATGTAGTGGAGAACAAGTTGTTGAAAGTGTAAGTTAATGGAAAAATGGAGATTAATCTGTTCTGAAGATATATGTCCTCTTCATTCCATACCCAGCCCTGGAGGTTAGTGGCATCCTGGGTATACAGGCTCTATAGTATTGTTTCCTCCCCTCTCTTTTCCCCAGGGCTGGACTGATGAAGGTATTTTGGGATGTTTTAGGCATTTAAATAAATCAAGTAAAATCTATTCGATGATTTTTATTCATATTGAGTTAGCTCAGTGGCTTCTCATGAAGCCAAATGATTTTTGTGCTGTGTATTTCCTCATTGGTCCCTCTTGATCCCTCTCAGCAAGAGGCAGTGCTGAAAGTCCCCATGCTAATTCAGTGGTTCCCTTTATCCCCATTCCGCTCATGTTTTATTGCTAGCTGCTGTAATGGAAGAGAAAGCAGACAGGTAGCTGCAAATGGTTGATGCAGGCAGCAGAAGTCAATAAGGCAGTCAGGGAGTGAGACTGAGGAAGGCAGCTATAGATTTCTTTGCTTATTTCTTGTGAATTTTTCAGAACTCGTGTGATTCACTCTTGTCAGGTACTATTTTGAGCCAAGCAGACATGAACACATTTTCATAGCGAATGAGAAAAGCTGTCTACATTCTTGCTTTTTCCTTGATTTTTAGCAGATCATTTAGTGATAAGGTATGAATGGGAGATGGCAGAGGTGGGGGAGATGATCTTTGCTCTTCCTGCAGTGAAGTGCTCCACTGGAAGACTGTAAAACATGAAAAGGCTAACAGGCATCGTAAGCCTGCATAAACTGGGGAAAAAAATTCATGTGCAACTGAAAGTTAAGTAGTGGTAGCAGAAGTGCCTGGACAAGGAAGAATTCATCTGACCATCAGTAAGAATTGTCTTAATGTTTATACGAATTGAATATGAATGCACAGTGGAAAGGAATTGATAAAGTTTGTTCGATGCCTTTGAAATCAAGCCTAGAGAAAAGCACTGGTTGGCAAGTTATATCAGCCAACCTTGTCCTAGCCCTGACATGAGCTGGATTAACTTTATGAACATTTTCTGTCCTTAATTCCCAGCTGTCTAGTACTACTGCCTGTTTTAATTTTCTAAAGATTACCTGAGAAGTCATTTTACTGAAAGTGTTTGATTTGGATCTGATTTGTATCTATTGTCTAGAAGCTTTGTTGATCTGTCTGGTCTAATTTGCTGTGTGTGTGTGAGCAATTGTTTTTGTTAACTTGCTTTACAGAAAGTGAGGAAGAGATGAAGACAAATCAAGGTTTCATTTTTGCTTTGTCAATGTTGAAATCTTGGAAATGAGAAGTCAGCCTTTTATGTCATACTTACTGGAGCAATAAGATAAGCTGGAGGTGGAGAAAGTCTGTTCATCCTCAGGGCAGGAAGCCCAAAAGCTTTTTCTTGGAATACGGGGCCTGTAGGGGCAGGCAGTGCCAACGAGCAGTAGGGTAACACAGTTGTGTGGGAGAATTGGCTCATTGCTTTGCTCCTGCCCAATTGGATTACCTGCTTACTCATCCGTTCTCCTGAGCAGATGTCAGAGCAAGGAGGTGAGAGGAATTCATTAATACTGCAGGAGGTCAGTAAGCTTGCACAGTAGAAGCTGGAAGGAATAAGAGATCCTCTGTGTGAGTATGTAGAGGCATGTGCCAGTCTCTGCCCTCCCCTGGGCCCAGTGGAATTTGCTTTTAGAAGCAATTACAGCAAGCCTGCTCTGTCCATGGATAGCACCGGCATTACTCTCTCCTCTGCTCTGGGATCATGTGGCTGACAGCTTGTATTGCCCCAAGAGCTTGACAAGAGCGCAGGGAACCAGAGGCAATGTGTATCCTGGAGGCACCTCAAAGGTGCTTATTTTGGAGTTGCAAGACAAGCAGTTGCTTGTAGAGAGCACAAGTGTTAATCCTCCCAGTGGGAAGGGAGCAAGCTGTATTCCTGTAGGGACTGAAATCCACTACAGCTAATGCGAAGAGGCACCTGCTCTAAGGAGGAACAGTCTTCCTCTGCTGCTCCATCTCTGAGCAGCAAGGATGTGAAAGCTCTGTACAGCTAGGCAAAATCTGATTATTACAGGGAGCTGGTGTGAAGATTTGGAATGGAGTTTTCTTCTCTGTGACTACCTGAGCTGGTTCATTTTAACCACTTACAAGATGAATTGGATCATCATCTGTCTGAGACCAAATATGTTGCCTTTTCCTTTTTGTGTGTCTCCTGGTGCCATCGTCTCTGGGAAGAAGACAGCATCATTAGTTAAGTCTTCTTAGACCTTTGTGTGGTACTGCGAGTTTTTTATTTACAGTGGCAACAGAATGAAGAATTTGTTTTGACTGTTTTCCAGTGGATTTCAGCCCAGAAATTTACAAGTGAGCCATCTCTTTCTGGAGGAAGAGATATGAATAGAGTGCATGTATTGCACTCCAGCAG
>NW_008239553.1:25049081-25059832 GCF_000691975.1 Corvus brachyrhynchos
AGGAATTGGTTTCCCTTTGCCAGATCACCAGAGGATATGGAACTGTTAGATACTGTGGGCAAAGAGGGGGACTGTCTGTTGAGAGACCTTTAAGAAATTCTAAGTACTTCAAAAAGAAGTTTCAATAGAATTTCTGAAGGCTTGGGAGGATGTAATGAGATGTAATAATAGGAAACTGAGCATAGCAGTATACAATTAAATACTAAAAGGCCCTTTGCAAGCTGTGAGACCCTTTACATTGCTAAGGAGTCAGGTGCTTAATCTATCTGAAACAGGGATGAAATAATTGGCAAAGACAATGGGATTAGGCTGGAGGGGCTGATACAGAGAATATTGGATAAGTGGTCAAATAAGTCTTCTCCAATTATTTGCATGGGTGTAGGAATTGTGTGAAGTGCTCCACTAAATAACTCAGAGTGTTTTTACTATATGGTGTTGATTCCAGTGCTCAGGTATGACAGGATGCAAAGGTGTGCTGCTGAGACTGTCAGTTGACTCAGTGCATGTGTATGTTTGTCAAGAAGCAAGGGTCAGCAACAAACATGGAGTGAAGTAGTTGTTGACTTGAATGCAATATATGCCACACTCATGCAACATTGCCCTTCCAAAGAGCCAGCCCAACTGGGTTCAAAACAGATTTAGCTGAGGTGGAAGACTACAGCAGTGCCACAGGCTGTTTCCCGTCCCAGTTTGGTGTCTTCACAAGATTTCATGCTGTGCCATGCAAAAGTCCCATTCTTTTCAGAGATAATTTAGGGTTCTCTACTGTATTCTAGTGCATGCAGTAGCAGGCTACTACTTTATGGTAGACAGCTAGAGAAATTTTCTATATGTTGAGAAATGAGGTGTTTAGACTCCGTCTGAGGCGTCAGTAGCTCAACAAGCCAAAACACATTGTTCAGGAGCTGTCAAAAGGGTAATTTAGCCCTTCTTTGTTCCCCCTTCCCCAGTAGTACTCATTCACTGTGTGTCAAATCCAAATAGCAGGGTAAGTCACACTCCAACTCTTTTAAATCACTACTAAAGATATTTTAGGTGACAATGTTGTATTTTAATGATGAAGGGCCACTTCCCAGTACTTGTTAATGCATGTCCTTGGTTTTGGTTCCCTTGCTAAACCGGGAACTGCTGTATGGTTGTGACCATCCTGTAGGTCAATGCTGGCCTTGTGTTTCCCAGAATGAGGAGTCATGCCAGTGCAAAGCCTGAGAAGTAAACTCAAGACAGGAGCCTTTCATTACACTGCCTAGGGGACCAGATGGAGCAGCTGATGAGAAGTTTAAATGGCAAAGTGTGTGCAGCTTGGTTAAGCATTGACTGAGACTGGGTATTTGAATTTGGCCAAGTAATTCAAGGACACTAACGCCAACTAACCTGTCACAGCTTTCAGGCAAGACTCCTTGTCAGGAAGCCTATTGAGGATTTGGGAAAGCAGATGTGCTGTTGTCTATGTGCCGTCTAGGAATACAGCCTATCAGATTGGAACACCCCAGCAGACCTCTTGCTATTTGTGAGCGAATGGGACAGACAGAGCTTACCAACGTAGCAGGTCTCCACTTTTTTTAATTCGGTTTTTTTATTATGCTCATGCCATAGTGGTTAGACCATTACTACTGCTTGCCTGCTTTGCAAGGGCAGAAGGAAGCACTGCTGCTTTCTGTGAGTTTAAAGTGTTTTGCACGTTTAAAAGCAGGGGTTGTTTTGTGGCTGCCTCCTATACACAAGATGCCCAGCAGTTTTCCTGTCTCTGGTGAAGTTTTTATGGACAGAGAGGACTTTTTAGAAGGAAAGGGATGCTTTATTCAGTGAGATAGAAGAGGATGAATGAGACCAGTAAAGAGAAAGGGGTGGTGGTGAGGGAGAAACCCAGCCTAAAGCAGCTACTGTTCCATGCAGACTGCTGCATGCGCTTGTGTTGCAGTATTGATGGTGGTTGGAGGATTGCCCATTTTTTTAAGTGCTGATCTTGGGCATCAAGTGCCATTCCCCTGTACTCAGTGTAACTTCCTTTCCTAGTGTTTAGTGCCCTTCAAACCAGAAGCTTGCAGAGTGGAGTGGCACTGCTGAGGCTGTGCTCAGCCCTGGTGCATCTGAGTGAAGTGTGCAGTCCGTCCTGCAGCGGGTGACGGGTCATTGCTCCACGTGGCAGCTGGATCTCACATACGTGGTTTTCTTAGGTGTCTTACAGCCTGCACAACAGACTGTGTTAGAGAACAGAGCACCTTGTCCAATGTAAGTATGAGTGACTCCTTTAATGGCTGCAAGCTGTGCCCAGGACCTGCCTCTTGCTTCTTGAAGCACTCTCTTGGGTCTCTGTGCATCTTCTGTGCAAGGGTGCATGCTGACAATTGCACCCAAAATAAGAGGGTATTCCCTATGAAGGAGCCCTTTCTGGGAATCTGAGATTAAGAACTAGGAGGGAAGAAAGCCCAGAAAAACTAGCATGTTTTGAAGTTCTCAGGAAGGGATTGGAAGGAGGTTGCTATTGTACAGAGTCAAGGAGGGTGACAAATTCTGTATTTGAATTCCTTTATGCTTCAGAGTTCTTTCTTGTGTTGAAATAAGGTGGATGTGATAATTCTACTTCCTTTTGTGCTTATTGGTTAGCAATTTATCAGTGCATCATAGCTATTAGATGAACTCCCACTCACCAGTGGAGACCTGGGAATTCTCTGCAGCTCCCTGAGATGTTAAAAGAAGCAAGAAGTTACTTTTAGAGCTGAACTAAGGGATTGCAGTCTCAGGACTCCACCAGTTGAACAGACATTACAAAGATCAACCATTGAACCAAATGATAAAATAGTAAAGTCTGATCCTTAGAGAACTTGTGTGCCTGGGAGCTTAGCCCCAGGAGCAATTTAATCTTTTACTGCTACATCAAGGAAGGAAATTGGAGACTGGAAAAAGGGAAAAATCAGCTCTAGGGAAGAAATCAATTTATTATTGAATAAATGAAAAGATTGCAGTACTCATTGCAACATACCACAATTGTTCTTAAGCATCTTTCATCTTGAAGGATCCTGAAGTACTTTCAGAACTGTGTAGGCAGAAGGATTTATTTAGCTTGCAACTGATGTTTGTCTTTTAACAGCACACTAATTCAACTTATGTTGTTAAGTACAGGAATGGAGAAAAATTTCCCATCTGATTGTAACTTCAAAGGAGATACTTACTGGTGTTGGAAAGCAGCCAAGATATCTTAACTAACTTTGTTGTTTATGAGATCTTTAAAAAACATATTGGGAAAGCCCTTACTTTTTGTCTGTTTCAGGTATGTCGTCTCTAGGGATGCTGCAGCCTCTAGTAACTGCAATCAACATAGTTTAAGGTTAGAGAACTGATACCATGTTGCCCTGTTTCCTTACTGTAGTAGGGTATTTCCATGCAAAGGTATTACATTA
Organism: Corvus brachyrhynchos; assembly: GCF_000691975.1. NCBI lineage: Eukaryota > Metazoa > Chordata > Aves > Passeriformes > Corvidae > Corvus > Corvus brachyrhynchos. Next base: position 25,052,483 of record NW_008239553.1, read on the forward strand.
TTACAGATTCAGAGGAAAATGCTTCTAGAAACTTTCAGTTCTTTCTGCATTAACTAGAGCTCTGGAGGTTATCCATGTTAGAATAACATGAACATCTGCAGGTCTGTAGGTCTAGCCAATACTTGCAACACTGTTTTGAGAGAGAATTGGGTGAAGCAAGACGTTTTCCTATTCTAAATGTTACCTTATATTCCATTTAAATGTAACATGAATGGGAGAAATAATGTGTCAAAATTCAATCAAAAAGGAAACCTGAAATACCAAAAAGAGGTGGCATTTGTTGCATACAAATCTGGCAAGTATGGTAGTTGGTAGACAGATCTGATGAGGATGATCTTTGGAGGCAGTTTTCCACTGATCTGTTGTTTATGAGGATAGATTAATAAGTGATTTGGCACCACTTTAGTGTTGCTGAAATTTACAGCTGAAGCTTGAGGGGAGAATGACTGGTCTATGGTCCCAAGGAGGGTCCCTATTTGAAGCCACTCTGTTCTCTCTGACTTCTGTTGGGGATAGCTTCCACTAGACCAGGTTACCCAAAGCCCCATATACCCTGTCCTTGAACCCTTCCAGGAGTGGGGCATCCACAAGTTCCCTGAGGAACCTGTTCCTGTGCTTCACTACATTCTGAGTAAAGAACTTCCTAACAACTAACCTAAATCCCTAAATTTCTCCTCTTTTAGTTTAAAACCATATCCAGTTGTCCTATCACTATATGCTAGTGTAAAAATTTGCTCTCTCTCTTTTTCATAAGCCCGTTTTATGTACTGGAAGGCTCCCTGGAGTCTTCTCTAACCTGAAGGTGCTCTAGCCCTTGGATCATATTTGTGGCCCTCCTGGAATTTCTCTAAGAGGTCCACATCCTTCTTATGTTGGGGACTCCAGAGCTGGATGCAGTACTCCACATAGAGTCTCATCAGAGCAGAGTAGAAGGGCAGACTCACCTCCTTCGACTGGCTACACTGCTTTTGATGCAGCCCAGGATGTGGTTGTGCAGAGGGGATGGAAAACAGCCTAGCAGAAAAGGACCTGGGGGTGCTGGTTGACAGTAGCTGAACATGAGCCAGTGTGTGCCCAGGTGGCCAAGAAGGCCAGTGTCATCTTGGCCTGTAAAGAAATAGTGTTGCCAGCAGGATCAGAGCAGTGATTGTTCCCCTGTACTCAGCACTGGTGAGGCTGCACCTCATGGACACCATACTGGACACTGTACTATGTCCAGTTCTGGATCTCTCAATTCAAGAAGGACATTGAGGTGCTGAAGTGAGTCCAGAGAAAGACAACAGACCTGATAAAGAGTCTAGAGGGTAAGTCCTATGAGGAGCAGCTGAGGGAGCTGGGGTTGTTTAGCCTAGAGAAAAGGAGGCTCTTGGGGGACCTTATCCCTCTCTGCAACTACCTGAAAGGAGGCTGTAGCCAGGTGGGAATCAGCCTCTCCTCCCAGGCAACCAGTGACAGGCAAGAGGACATAAGCTATGCCAGGGGAGGTTCAGGTTGGACATTAGGAGGAATTTCATCACAGAAAAGCTGACTAAACACTGGAATGGGCTGCCCAGGGAGGTGTTTAAGGAAAAACTGAGTGTGGCACTTAGTGCCATGGTCTAGCTGACATGGGATTGTTTGTCACAGGTTGGACTTGATGATATCAGAGGTCTTTTCCAACTTAATTGGTTCTGTGATTCTGTGATTCTGAGCTGTAAGTGCACATTGCTGGGTCATGTCCAGCTTTTCATCCAAAGGAACTCCTGTGTCCTCCTCTGTAGGGCTGCTCTCAGTGAGCTCATCTGCCAGTCTGTGCTCATGTCTGAGATAGCCCTGATTTAGATGCAGCCCTTGCACTTGGACTTATTGAGCTTCATGGTGTTCTCACGGGCCCTTTGTCCAGGTCCCTTTGGATGGCATCCCATCCTTCTGTTGTGTCACTGCACTGCTCAGCTTGGTATCATCTGCAAACTCGCTGAAGCTGCACTCGATCTCACTGTCTGCGCCACTGGTGAAGGTATTAAAGAGCCCTGAGGGACCCCACTTGACACTGGCCTCCACCTGGACATTGAGCCGTTGACCACAATTCTCTGACTGCATCCATCCATCCATCCATCCAGTTTATTATCCACTGAGTAGTCCACCCTTGAAATTCTTGTCTCCCCAGTTTGGAGATAATGATGTTGTACAACACCTTACAGAAGTCTATGTAGATGACATCTGGCCTTCCCTTGTTGACTGTTGCAGTCACTTTCATCATAGAAGGCCACAAGACTGGTCAGGCATGATCTGCCCTTAGTAAAGCCGTGTTGGCTGTCTTGGATTACCTCCTTGTCTTGTATGTGCCTTAGCATCATTTCCATGAAGACCTGCTCTGTGATCTTCCCAGGCACAGATGGGCTCATTGGTCTGTAGTTCCCTGAGTCTTCCTTTCTGCTATTTTTAAAAACACTAGTGTTGTTTTCCTATTTCCGGTCATTGGGGACGTCACCTGACCTCCATAACTTTTCAAATAGGATGGAAAGTGGCTTGGCAACAACATCAAGTAGTTTGGAACTGTAGGATGCATGACATCACATTCCATAGACTTGTAGCTATTCAGTTTGGTCAGGTGGTCTTGAACCTGCTCTTTGCTTACAGCGGGAGGGTCTGTGCTATCCCAACCCCTGCCTAGATATTCAGGGAATTGAGAGATATGGGGAGCCTTATGGCCAGTGAAGACTGAGGCAAAGAACTCATTGAGTACCTCAGCCTTCTCCATATCTCATGTCTCCTGTTCTCCCTTCTGATTTATCTTGGGGGTACACTCTCCTTGGCCTTCTCTGACCTATGTATTTATAGAGTCACTTGTTATTCTTTACATGCCTTGCCAAGTTCCTTAGCTTTCCTGATCCCATCCCTAACACATCCAAACCCCATCCCTCTACTCTCCCCAGATCACCCATCCCTGCTTCCACTGCCTGTGCATTTCCTTCTCACTCCTCATTTTGAGGAGCAGATACTTGTTCAGCCATACCAGTTTCTGCCCTGCCTTGCCTGATTTCCTACATGTGGGGATGGAGAGCTCTTGTGCTCTAAGAAAGGTGGCCTTAAAGAGTTGCCAGCTCTGGTCTTCTTCTGTTTAACAAATACGTGGCAAGGTCTAGTGAAATGTAGTATGCAGAGCTGTCTGAAAGGAAAAAGGGGGGTCATGAAAGTGCAAATCATGACTGTATTAACAAACAATTGCTTTCATCTCATGTACCTATTCAAAGTACTCAATAAACCTTATTGTCCGTATAGAGAAATTAGTGTAATCAGTTGCATGTATGAGTTTTAGATTTTTATATAGTTCAGTACGCATAATAAGAGAGAAAAAAGCATATATTGAACATGTACAGGAAAATCTGCTGCAGCTAAGCCATTATTATTATTTGAACTGAAATATAGTTACAAACCATGAGTTTATTTAGGATTTTTTAAATAGTCATTGTCTCTTCTGTGGGTTCTTCTAATCTGTTGGTTATGAGAAATATTATGCGTGAGCAAAAAATAACCTTGGTATGGTGGTTTTTTGTTTTTTTTTTGTGTGTGTGTTAACTTAAAGCACTGAGACACATCATGATTTGGATAAGCTCAAAGGATGGATGTCTTCTCTATTCTTGACTGTCTGCTCTGTGGCCATCTAAGCTGGCCATTTTCTAAGACAGCTTTTGATCAAAAAACCTTCATCTTACTTTCAACCCCAAATTGGGGAATGAGTCCTAAAGTGTTTGTAAATAAAGTTAGAAAAGTTCTTTGATTATTGTTTTGATTTATTTCTGAAGGAAATTAATTTCTGAAAGCATGCGCTGAGGGTAGGGAACACTATCAGTCATTTGCCATTTAGAGAAATAGGTTGGTTAGTCTCTCTGCTGTTGAAACTTTTCCACAGATGAGAAAAATCTTCTTCTGCTCCTTGAAAACAACTATTTCAGGTATAAAGAAACACTGTACTTTATTTCCAGCATGATATTTATTCTGCAGAAGGAATAAATATAAGTAAGATAAAAAGTGAGAATGGGATGATATATGGAAAATAAACCCAACAATGTTGTGAAAGAAATATCTTAGCATTGAGATCAAGATGTGGTTGCAGGAAGAGTAATGATTTCAAAATCCTTTGCTTGGGTGTGATTAAAATGTTGACAATAATTAACATTGTTTTGGTGCTCTTTTTGCCCCATTTTCCTTTGTACTTTGATTTAGAAAGAACTTGGTTTATGCATTTTTAAGTTGCTTGTTCTCACTTCTGATAAAATTTTCAGATATGTGAGTAGTAAAGTCTCCCAACTCCACTTCTCTGCCCTTACCTCATGGGTTTTTCTATGAGAAGGTGGGTGTACTATATGATTTTTGAAACAGTGCAGGATTCACTGTTATCAAAGGTAATGTGAGCTCAAGACAACCTGACATAAGCATGCTCTAGTGGCTACCCACAATGGTTGCATATATTTTGTAAATATCTGTAGATACATGGATTCTGTTTTTGAGTCGTGCCTCATTTTTGCATTAAAAAAGCATCCAAAAATGTTTTCACCCATTTTATACATAAAAAAAGTCATGTTGGATGATTACTCAAAAGCTGTTTTTTCCCTAGAGAGCTTTAAGTGTATGAAAAAGAAAAACTTATCTACACTAGCTATTACTTCATTTCTTAGAGCATTTGGAGGGATTCTGCATCCATTCCTGAGTGAAATTATGCAGAGAAGAACTTGAAAGAAGATTTTTTTACTTTACCATAATTTTTTTTTTCACTTCAATAAACTTTTCTAAGGGAAGAGAGAGAAATCCCATTACTATTGCTTTCTAAAGTGAGCCTTGACAAGGCATTAGTAGAGCAAATATTTGTGAGGATGGAGTCCTGCTTGGAAACTAGAGCTGAGTAAGCTTTTCCATGGTTGTTTCTGCACCTTTTGATCTAAATGCTTATTTGAGAGTCTCTTTTTCTCCTGTCCGTGTGTTATCTGGCAGACTTACTTCAGGATCCAGAACTATTCATGTCAAGTGAGGTGACCTTTCCTTATCCTCACCACACTGGCAGGCATAAACATCACACAAAATGCTTTCTAGCCTGCATCCTGAAAAAATGAAAATGTGAAAAGCAGGTGTCTGGCACCATGACTTTGTCACAGCCAGGACTTATGGATATGCCCAGCCAGAAATGAGGCAAATAGCTTATGTACTGCTATGACCATAGTTTACTGGGAGTCCAGACCATATTTAGTTGTTGATTTGGGTACAAAAGAGCATGCTACATACCCCAGGTGTCTTACAGCAACAGAGGCAGCAGGGTTTGATGCAGCTCACTAGATGGGTTTTAGCTGCATTGGTAGTGTAGGGTGCGGGGATTTTTTTCCTGTTGTGCCAGGGATTTTTGTCCTCCAATATGAATCAGTGATATCCAAACTGAGTGCCAGTGTTTAGGCAGTGAGAGGCTGCTGTCCAGATGTGCCAGGTGGTAGCGGTAGTAGCAGGAAAGGAAAAGAAAGCAATCACTTTGGGTTTTTATTTTGTGTAGTTTTGAGAAAAATGATTTTTAAAAAAATTGATCCAGTAGTTGTGACTTGGGGTCCAAAGACTGGTGGTGTTTGTTCACATCTGTCTAACTAGCTTGCAGTGCATCTTGAGACAAGCTTTTCCTACATCTTTCTCTTTCTGTATCACTTTCACCAGAACAAAGATAACGGTTGTATAAGATGCTTAGGCCATTCAGTTTTGCAGTCACGTCACTGATTTTTCCCTCAGTGCAACTGCTAAAAGCATTAGACTTACACTAGAATCAGACTGAAGTAATGGTCTGATGATTCAGGCCATTAAGGTTTTAACCTTTCTGTAAAAAACTAAATATGGTGATTATCTGGCACTTGGATCTGGACACTGAATAAAATGCAAATGTAACATTCGGCCAGTGTTGCTGAATGTTTCTTTCAGAGAAGGGGGAGTTGGAGAGGGGGAAGCAAGGATGGTGCTTGTGATTTGATTTGTAACCTTGAATTATATGCCTTCCTGAACCCACATAGCAGAAACTTCTTAAAAATAGTAATCTGTTCATTGCTGCTCTTGCTCTGTTTTGGCTTATGTTATTGCAGGCTTATGTAGCTTGGTGTACCAAATTGATTGTTTGGATTTTCTGAATGCTGTAAATGTCATGGCTTTATCACTGTCTAGGACACGGGTTTAGTGCTCTGTCCATGATGATGCATTAGATACTTAATTACAGGTCTGTACACTTTACTTTAGAAAAGCTGTGCTTGGTGTGCTGAGAAGCATGTTTCCATGTGAAGATTGTCTCTGTATCTTTGTTTAGGAGGGCAACAAATGGAATAGCACTTCCCTCTGTGCCCAGTGATGTAGTGGTTCAGTCTATGGCCATAAATTATGTTTCAAATTAATTTATCTTAAAATGCTTTCTCTGAATAATGTTTTTGAGGATATTTAGTCATAAGATTAAAAGGGGCACTCTTCAGATGCAGGAGGATGTTATCTCATTTGTGCACAGGCTGCAGGACATGGTGTGGCTCAGGAGATAAAGCTGTCAGCTATTCCCCAAGACCCATATTGTTCGGGCTCCCTTGTTTCAGAGTGCTGGGGGTTAAGAGCCTGACAGTGAGGCACCAGGGTCTGGGCTGGAGGATGGCAGTGCTCTGCGGGCAGCAGGAGAAGGGCAAGGGGATGGGGCAGGAAGGGATCAGAAATCTGAACAAGTGAGTGCCAGAGAGAGCTGGCTTGTTCATTACATAGTGGTAGGTTCCCTCTGTTACACTGCTGGTGGTTTCGGTAAATCACACAAAATGCAGGGTGTGTGTTAATTAATGAATTAAAGCCTTTTGTGTTCAGGGGAGTGTAAATGCATGTGTAGGGTGTATCACTATTTGTTTTGGTGCCATTTCTACCTGCAGGAGACTCAGAGTGGAAGGAGAGGTTTTCCTTTGAAACACCTATTGCTTTGTTATCTGACTAATGGCTCCTGGGAAGAGAAGTCCTCTAGTGGAGGCTCTCAGAAAAGCTGGGCTACGTGCATCGTCATAAGTCTCTTACAGAGCTAAAAAAAGAACATAACAAAACAAACAAAAAAAAGTAGTAGTGCTTCCTCTGATGTGTGGGTGGCAGAGGCACGTAATTTTGGAGAAGATCCTGAGTTCTCCTCCCCGCTGTTTCTGTGAAGTCTTAACTCACTGTGTTATGTGGCACTGAAACAGCCAGCAAGCCTCATGGTGCAATTGCTGTTCCTAGTTTTTTTTTTTTTTTTAAATTTAATCTCTAGTTAGAAAAAGCTACAATATTTGCTGCCTAGAAACTCCTTTTTCATTTACTTCATTGTGCTGAATTCTTTTGTTTCCTACACTGCAG
>NW_008239553.1:25059873-25065782 GCF_000691975.1 Corvus brachyrhynchos
TGGGTGCTTTGCATGGGTGTCAGTGCTGAGAAGTGAAAAGGGTTTCTGGTGCTTTGCAGTCAGCTTGATCCTATAAAGGAGCTTTCCTGGACCAGTTGTCTAGAAAGGACAGGGAATGTTTTCCACCTTTGTGCAAATAGGCTTCTGACTGATAATTTTTCCATCTTTCTCTGGAGCAGTGCAGATTAGATTCAGTTAGAGATAGCCTGCAGGCTGCACCAAGCCTCTCAGCACTCGCATTGTTACTGCATTATCCCAGATGCCTGATTTCATGTCCCCTTCACGATGTCAGGATTAAAGCAACAGCCAGATTCGGGGAGAGAAAATTCAATTTCTTCTGGTCAGATTGTCAGGCTTGGTTCTTTTTTTTTTATCACCTTCCACTGTGGAAACAGGCATGGTTGGTTTCAGGAGATTTTAGGAGACTTCTCTTTCCTATAGTCTCTGTGTGAGAGAGGTGGGGTGCTTTGGGCGGGTGGTCCTGAATCTCTACTAATCTTCCATATTACAGTGACAAGCTTTAGTTTTTGGAAGTGGTTTGCTCTGAGGTGTTGAAGGTGTTCTGTGGCCTGGGGTGCTTGGGCATGAGTGGAATAGGTTTGCTGGGAAGCTTGAGCTATATACTTACTGAAATGTATGGTTGGTATTTTGCAGAACCTACTCAATGACCCAGGTGTTTCCAAACCTATGCTACAGTATTCTTAAAACAAGAAGGATTGTTCATGTTTGTCTTATAATTAGCTTGTTTTAGAGTTACTAGTTCCAGGTTTGTCTCTTGTAATTTTTCAGTGTTTTGAATGAACGGAAATATTAGTTAAAAATTATTCCTGATGGAATGTACAGTGGGAATTTAACCTTTTTCTTTTGCTGTGTTCACAAGGTATCTGAGCTACTCTGAGATAATTCAAAGTGCCTAGGTTTACCTTCTACTTTCCATCCCTCTGACTTGCCCTGAAATTATATGTTTCTTTGACCTTTGTCTGAAATGGATGCTGGGGTTGGCATGTGTGTGTATGCACGGGCTTGGGGGAGAGGGTAACAGCTTGTGGTGATGGGATTTGTGGAGTCTGGCTGTGCTACACTTGTGTTCCCATGTTGTTAACCTCTGATAATGATGCAGCCCCCAGCCCTCTCTGCATGCAGAAATGCATTTTGTTTTCAATAGTCACCCTTCTGAAGTTTTTCTGAGTATTTGTATTAACTGTCAGGGATGGTTTTTCTACAATATTCTCTATGCTGTCAATGATGTAAAATATTCAAAACTTAGTGTCTTTTGCTTTTGAATGACAAGACACTAGTGGGACAGGATCTCTGTAGGAGTGGAGAGCTGCAGATAGACTGCTCAGGGCAGTACTGGTCACTGCAGGCTTGGGAAACACCCTTGTAGACACTTGGGCAGACATTGGTGTTGAATAAAGGTGACAGTGGGGCATAATTCTGTGGGGTGTAATCAGTGGTGAATTTTGGGATGATCCTTTGCCTCACAAGACTGTATATTTCATGTCTGGGGGCCTTGTTCAGGGGACTTACAGCTTTGTTGAGCCTTAGAGATGGCACTTCTCCTTTCACCCGGAGAGACAGGACTGATACAGGCAGTAGGACTCAGCCTATGGAAACTTGTCACTGCCACAGTATCTGACTGGCATCACTAGCTACAGGAAATCCAGAATGTGATGTGAGAGCTGGGCAATGTGAAGTGCGCCTGTCAGAGGTGAGTACTTAAGCCCACCAACCTCCACCTGAGAGCATGTGCCTGTGTGCATATTGCTCTTTCTGCTGCAGCTTTATGTAACACATTTGCAGGACTTCATTTTCCAGTAGATTGAAAGCAAAGCCACTGTTGATTTTCTCCAAAAATATCTATTTGGAAGTGCAATTTCCTGGAATTACATGGTGGCAGTGAGAGGCCAGACCTTGCTGTAAATAACTTTCTTCTCAGCCAAACACATCGAGCTCTGCTGTCTACTGCATTTTCTCTTTAGATGATTTCAGTTGAAAGGAGGTGGGGTTTTTTTGGCTGGTTTTTTTTTTTTTTATGCTTTTTTTTTTTTTTAGCTTTATGTAACACATTTGCAGGACTTCATTTTCCAGTAGATTGAAAGCAAAGCCACTGTTGATTTTCTCCAAAAATATCTATTTGGAAGTGCAATTTCCTGGAATTACATGGTGGCAGTGAGAGGCCAGACCTTGCTGTAAATAACTTTCTTCTCAGCCAAACACATCGAGCTCTGCTGTCTACTGCATTTTCTCTTTAGATGATTTCAGTTGAAAGGAGGTGGGGTTTTTTTGGCTGGTTTTTTTTTTTTTTAATGCTTTGTTTATTCTTGTCAGGAACTGATTCTCATTTTCCTATCTCTCTTGCTCTTGCCAAATGATGTGATTATGGTGGACAGAGCAGCTCCCCATTCACAGTAAAATTTCTGTGTGTTTTTATAGCACAAGGCTATATTAGGACTGATGTACCTTTGCCAGGGAACGTAGCTTTGCTGCTGCCTTCCGATGTGCTGGTGCTTTGTCTGTCACAACTGTACCAGTGGGCAATAACAGAGCATCAGGTTTGGTTGTGATTATCATCTACAAGCCACTGAGTGAAGGCATTGTAGCAATGTGTGCCTGTGTTATTAACTGCAAGCATAACACCATTCACAGCACTGTCCACCACCAGTTCTTCAATTTAATCTGAGCTGTAAAGTGGCTGTTCTATCTGTGGAACATGGCCCTAACAAATCTTTATACTAAAACTAATATTCTCTACCGAAGAACCAGCACCAATAGTTGATGTGTCTTTGTCTTTGAAGCCCTTCGTCTCCAAGAGTGGATCTTCAGCCTGCATCAGAAGGTGGTCCTGTGTTCTCCCTGTTGTGGTGGCTGAAGGGGAGCAGAACTGTTTCTACTGTACAGTAGAGCATGATCAATTTTGGCTTTTAAAAATACTACTTTTATGGGATATTTAGTATTTTGTAACAGAGAACTTAATCTCTAAGCTGTACTAGAAATCAGTGTCGCAAGGAAGGAGGGGAATGAGTGTGTGAAGGAAGGGAAGGAGCACAGGTGGGACTGAATATTGATTTACAAGGTAAGTGAAACATGACTCAATGGCTGTGTGTGGCAGTGGGGAGGCACTGCCTGTAGGGATGGGACAGAAATATTTGTGAAAGCAGTCCAAAGAGAGGAGAGTGGGAGGTTATTTGCAAGGACTATCATGATGTTGGTAAACGGAAGTTTTTAAGTATCTAATAGTCTTGTTTCTCCCTTTAGCAATGGAGCATACCCTTTCTGGTTCAATGTTCTTTTTCCCTGGAAATACACACACCCATCACATCTCTTCATCTTCACTGTTTGCTTTTTTTAAGCTAGCTGATTCTTAGTACTTATTAATTCCTTATTCCTGTGATTTCCTGATCTTTCCCAGTATTTTTCTTTCTTACTCCCTAAGTGGCGATATCCAGAATTTGAGATAGGACTTGCCATAGATTGATAATGGGAAGGGCTTTTGTGTGCCTTGCTCATTTATGTATGCATCACACATTGGCTTTTACTTTCTACTTTATTTTACTACAGGTTCCTCTTCCCTTTGCTCGCTCCTAGACCTTGTGTTACCTTTGAGTGTCTGTTTTTCAGTGGAAATCAAGCAAGTAGACTGTGAACCTGATACACAGCCTCTCTGAAGCTCAGTGTTTGCATTTCTTGCTCACACAGAAATGCTGCTGGTGCTAGGCAAGTGGCATTGCTATCATCCTGTGCAGGCATGGCTGGCTTACCTGAGTGTGGAAGGAAAGGTTCAAGCAAATTGCCATGTCTGTTCTGTACAAAAAAGTGTCAGGGCACAGAGCCAACTAGACCTGGCTTCAGCAGGAAGGTGAGTCATCTAGTTTCCAAAAATAGCAGGTTAAAAAGAGAAGAGATGGAGATGCAGGTGAGGTGGGAGGAGGCAGTGGTGCTTCCAGTATGTGAACAGTTCAATCTGTGCGTCAGCCTGTGCTGTGCTTGCACTTTCCCCATGAATCAACTTGATCTCCACCTGCTGCTTACTGGCCTTGGGAGCCCCAAAGGACCAGGGCTCATTCAGAGGAATAAATAATGGAAAACTGTGTGATTTCTTGTCCTGCGTGGTGCCCCAGCCTCCTGAGCTTTGGCCCCTTGGGAATCCTTTGCCCGTGGTGGTTGGAAGACTGGCAGTGACACCATCTGGCATCAGACAAAGCAAGGGTTGGCTTTGTAAAATGTTTTTTTTTTTACACATGCAGTTTGATAACATCTCCAAATAACCTGCAACAGAAAAAGCTTCCTCCTTGAGATCTTGCCCAGTAAAAGATGGAGCCAGTTTTTCCTCTGTGCCTGTGCATGTGATTTGAGGGACAGGTATGCAGATGGTTTTGCAGCTCCCTGTTAAAGCAGGCTGAGGACATCCTAGTCTGTTCTGCAGCTAAATGTCCCTTGTAAACAGCCAAGTACATGTTTAAGAATACCTTCTTTATTTTCCTTCCTGTTACAATCCTTGTCTCTCTATGGCTTTTGTTGGGAGTAGCGTTATTACCAGCAACCTCCTGGGCTTTCTTTTGTGCAGTGATATGGCAATTTTGCAGCCCTTGTGAACCTGAAAGACCAAATGTGCTGCAGTAATCAGATTTCCCAGTTTTCCCTCAGTGCTCAGGAAGACTGATGCCAAGTCTCATGACAGAGCATTTTTGACATGGGACTACAGAGAAGATCTGGTTATGTGGAGGGCTTGTGGCACTGGGCTGCAAGGGAGGAATGTGGTTTGCAGTAGCACGTCACTCAGTAGCAGTGTCCTTGCTTACAGGGGAGTGTTGTGGCCTTACCTTTCCTTGCTGACCTCGAGTGCTGGCTTGCAGGTCTGTTGACCTAATTCAGACTGAATATTCTGACTTGTACAAGGATTGAAGTATCGAAGGATTGTACAAGTGACGTAGAGTCTAGTTCAGACAATTTTGTTGTGGTGGATCCAAGTTCGTTCCTGGTTCCATCACTGAAAATTGTTTCAGAAAAGCTGCTTAACTAAATTTTTGAATGCCTGCTTTGATGATTTGGATTAATGTCTTTCCTCTCTCTTTTAACCCCATCTGATAGAACATAGTCCCATTCTTTTTCTGTTCCTTCCTGTACACTTTCATTAAGTACCTTAATCATGTGTCATTGACAAACAACTAAGAGTAAATGTTAAAATGAAGCTCTTAGTTAGCACTCCAGAAAATACCAGCCATCGGATGTTTAAACTGTGCCTTCCTCATGTACAAACTGGGTAAATTTTGCCATTCTTGTAGCTCACCTGCCTCCAGCTAAACCAAGGGCAAAGAAATAGACTACACCGCATGGATTCGGGGAAGTGAAGTTGATTTTATTTTTTAAAATGTCTCCTTCTTTATAATCTTCCATGCTACTAATAACATGGGCTGATTTTTGGTTTTAATATCTGATTTCTATCTTGACTGCATTCCCTTAACCTTTCCTCAGAGATTTTATTTTCTAAACCTTTGATGGATTTTGCTGCCCTCCTGCTGATGTTTTTCATTTATTGGAGGAGAATAAAATAATAATTATAATAATAAAACCCACTCTTTCGCTGGAGGCAATTCACTGGTTGAGGTTTTCATGTGAATGCAGCCCTTTTAATCCTAGCAAACAGGATTCTCCTCCTAATCTCTAATCCCTGAGTACTTTAGCTATTAATCTTGAGAAGCATTTTCCCCTCCCCATCTGAGATTAATCTGAGTGGTTACCCATGGTTACTGGCCTCTCTTTTCCTTTTGCTTTCCCATGAGGCTTGGAGACTAAGGGAGGTGAATGACAAATTCTGGGCCTTTCATCTCTCTGCATTCAGTTTCTGGGCCTTTGGACACCCTCAGTCATTTGATTGGTTTGATGGATCCTTGTTCAGTAGGAAAAAT
>NW_008239553.1:25065823-25066769 GCF_000691975.1 Corvus brachyrhynchos
AGGACATCTGAATCTGTTTTTCTTTCAGTGGAATAGGGAGATACCTTATTTTGGCTTCATAAAAGAGAGATTTTAAAAAAAGTAATTGTGTGAGATGAAGGAACCTTCGAGGTGTTTGTCTCCTTTCAGTTCTTCTCCTTTAGACAACGATTTTCTTCCACTACATTATCAACTGTATTCCGGGCTGCATCAAAAGAAGTGTGGCCAGCAGGCTGAGGGAGATGGTTCTCCCCCTCTGCTCTTGAAGAGCCCTCCTGGAATTCTGCATCTAGGTCTGGGGTCCCCAGCATAGAAAGGATATGGCACTGCTGGAATGAGTCCAGAGGAGAGCCACAAAAATGTTTAGAAAACTGGAGCAGCTTCTTCTCTCCTATGAGAAAAAGCTGAGAGAGCTGGGATTGTTCAGCCTGGAAAACAGAAGGATCCAGAGTGACCATATAGCACTTTCCAGTAGCTGAAGGGGACCTATAAGGAAACTGGAGAGAAATTTTTACAAGGACACATAGTGGCAGGACAAGGGGGAATGGCTTTGAACAGAAAGAGGATAAATTTAGGTTAGATATTAGGAAGAAATTCTTTCAGGATGGTTAGACATTGGAACAGGTTGCCCAGAGAAGTTGAGAATGCTCCATCTCTGTAAGTGTTCAATGCCAGTCTAGTTGGAGCTCTGAGCAACCTGGTCTAGTGGAAGGTGCCCCTATCCTTGGCATGAGGGCTACAACTAGATGATCTTTAGGGTCCTTTCCAACCCAAACCGTTCTATGATTCTATGATTTCCTTTTTGGGAGTTGTAAGTTGAATTTTGGTTTCTGCTACCATTTTTTCCCTTCTGAATGTGTCAGGTTGTTCATTTATTTCCTGCATGTTATTTACAATCTTTGAGTGCTCTTTGCTGTTTTGCTTTTAGGGCTGTGTGCATAGAGCTAGATTGTCAGCTTGGGATTCC
>NW_008239553.1:25066797-25100188 GCF_000691975.1 Corvus brachyrhynchos
TCCCAGGACTTGTGTTTCTATTCTCCTGCATAGGCTGGGTCATGCATACTGCTCCCAGATTTGTGTATTTGGAGGTGTTGGATGGGCTGCCCATTGCTTATTTACAGGTGTTTGTGTGCTGAGCTGCATGTTATGGGTTGTATTCCTATTATTGTGAATCCAGGAGTATTTGGTCTGGCATATCTCCTCTTCTATTCATACATTGTGTCCACACCTGACTGTTCCTTACGCTGTATTTTGGGGAGAGCCATTTCTGAATATGTTCTAACACTCCTAAGTGTGAGCTCAAAGCTGCACTTGGGACCAAACTTGCTTGCTCTTCAAGAAAGCAGTTTTGTGAGCAGATGTCCAGTGTGTCTTCCCAAGAGCTTCCTAGGTATCATCATGGATGCAGACAGCCTTCATGAAGGCCATCGGCAGTTGTCAAGACAGCACTCCCGTGCTGGAGTGAGGGTGTGCTTGATTATGACTGCTGGTGGAGCTGCTGAAACAGCATGCCAAGCCCTAGGGGAGAGGGATGCAAGCCATTAACTGAGGACACTGTTTTGTAGCTCACCATTGGTAAATACTGCCTGACTTTTTCTCAGCTTGCAATTTTTTTTCTGAACTGAGATTTTAAAAATAATTTCTCGTTTTACTTTACCCATTAATTCACTGTGTAACAAAAGGCTTTGGTTCCTGAGTTCTAGTTTGCCCTTCTGATTAATATAGCTGCTAAATAAAGAAGTTAGTACAGATGCTTCTGAAAGGTTTATGGGGAATTTCTGTTGCCATATGCTGCTAGGAGAGAAAAAGAAATTCCCTGTTTTTTGCTAGCTGTAAAGAAAAGCAAAGGGGAGAGTGAATGCAGGAGAAAGGGGCAACTTTTGAGGAAGCTCTTCTCTTTGGCATCATGGGTAGCTGTGAATTATTGGGGAAAATTAAAGAGATTAGAAAAGATGAGGATATTTCTTCACTACAGGGGTGGAGCAAGATTTTAAGGTCATTATGGTTCTGGTTTTGGTGATTTTGTTTAGAATCACTGAGTCAGGTAACTGTACGTTTTCCCCAAATTCTTGCGTCCCTTCTTATCTTCTTGTTCCAGGTAAACATATCAAATTAAATGCATATTTTAAAGCAAGAATTCAAGATTTTGCTCTATGGCACACATAGATCCGAAGTGTTTTACAAGGCATTTGTAAATGCAGGATTCATCTCTTCATACCTGAAAGAACATGTCACCACCAAGTGGAAAGAACACACTGTGCACTACAGCAGTACGGAGGGAAAAGAAGCTTTTGTTCATTGTAAATGCTTGAGGACCTTCATGCTTAAACAGAAATGCAGAATCCATCTCATAATGCTCTCTAAAACAGTGGGGAGGTGATTGGTGGCAACTCCTCAGGAGATGTGCTCTCTCCTGAGTCATCCGAGTCTTGTCCTGCTAATACATACACTCTCTTTAGAGGTCTCCTGTTTGACTCACTGTTTTGTCCCCTGAATAATTTTACTCTGTTAAAAGGTAATGACAAAATATGGTCCTTATAATATTAAGGGTGCTTGTAATTTGTTTTTGGTGACTGGGAATGATGATGGAATCAATTCTAGTGTAAGCAAGCAGGTTTGTCTCATGGTCGTCTTCCTGAGGATGGACAGATTGTCATGTCAAGCTTCCCCCAATTCCATTGCTGCTTCTTTTCTCCTCTGTGGTGGTCTGGAACAGGAAACTCCTCCGTTTAGCTTGTTCCTCACTGCCAGAGTGTGTGCGTGTGTTTCCTGGTGTGATAAGAATACAGAACCCTAGCAACCCTGTGTAACTGTCACAGGCATAGGTGAAGGCTGAAAAGGAATATGGGAAGCCCTCTGTGGGCTGGTTTATACTTTCCTCTGTGGGAAATCAGGTGGTTTCTTTCATCTCCTGTCTGACAGAACTTGTGCAGCCCAGTGATGTCCAGTAGGCCCAGGCACTGAGACAGAGTATGGAGGTGTTGTCTGTGCTGGGGCTGGTGTGGGAGGTTAGAGCTGTAACTTGAGTTTGTTAGCAGGAAGAAAGGGAACAATGTATGCTGCCCAAAGATGTAAAACTGCTTTGAGTCAAAACTGAGTGGTTTCCTATTCCCTTTGCTTTATTTTTGAATTGACTGTATTTTCTAGTTCTAAATACTATTCCTGAAAAAATGAACTGCTGACCATTGTGGGATTTTTTCTGCTGTTTCCTTCCACTGCCATGGAGTGTCTGTCCAACTGTATCTTTTGAATGGTCCTTTGATCATGAAGAAGCACTAGCAATAATAGTACAGGGATAAGAAAAATGCTGTTTCTTGTCATCAGTCTTGGCATCAGACACACCCAGATTGCTTCCTCTGTCTCTCCTTATCTTTTGCATTGGCTTTTCCCTCTCATGCTGTTCTAAGTAATTTCAGGGTGTTTTTTGGTAAATGTGTGTGACAATACATTTGAAGATGTTAGATATGAAATAAATATCCCATACACATAATTTTGATGTGTCTGTGTGTATATTATATATGCATATATATGTACATGTATAGCAGCACAGCTGACACCTGTCTGCATCATGCATGGATGTGTTGGTGGGGGAACGTCTTAGGCCTGGGAGAGAAGCAGGAGCACTTCAATATCAGAAAAGGTACAAGGCTAGCTTGGCTGCCCCTGCTTCCAGATGGGAGCTGATGTAGGTCACAATGACAGGTACTTGTGGGGCTTCCTCAGTGTTACCTTCACCCAGAGGTCAGGCATTACAAACTCCTGTTCTTCCAGATCTCAGGTGACAACCATCCACATGAAGAGCAATTCTGAAAGTTTCATTCTTGTTTTCTCTCCTGTCTCAGTTGTCTTTGGCAGGCAGGTGCAGGTAGTTTACCTATATGACAGTATGGGACCAAACAGAATGTAGCAGGGGCTGTGTGTGACACTCAGTGAGCTGTCAGTGTTTAGCAGTGATTAACTTTTTTTAAAGACTCTATCTGCTGGTGATTTTAATTTTTTCCCTCTTACTGCTTTGCTTCTTATTGATTTAAAGAGGGAAAAAAGAGCTAAAGCCTTGTTTGATAATAGAATATTGATGAGAAAGCTGGGGAAAGAGAGCGAGATGGTGGAAGTCTTTGTTCCTGTTTGACAAAAGATGGAGAATACAGGAGAAGAAATGTAAATGTGTATGGACAGAAGAGCAAGGGGAGAGAAGAAAGAGTTATTTAAAATCACAGCTAGGAAATCACTCTTCCCGTCTGCATGGCCACAGAGAGATCAATTTTCAATTTTGGTTTCCCTGCCTTTTGTGATTTGAGACAATTGCATGCCGATAGAGATGGGGGATCTGGCTGCAAGTGTTTGTTTAAAACAAATTGTTGATAGGTATTTTTTTCAGATGAACTGCTTTCTGGATCAATTTAGCATGCTGCAAGGTGAAAGAGGAGAGAACCACAAGGCCTTGCTCTCTCAAGAGAGCATTTACACCAGTGCAACTTTGACTATGTCCGTGGTTTTACATCTTGGCTCAGTGAGGTGCAAGGAGCAAATTGAGCAGGCCCTTGTTTCATAGATCCATGAATTGTCACATGACATATTGAGTACAAAAGAGCAAATGCACCAGAGGCAATTGAATGGCTTGATTTTAAGCAGTGCCAGTAATTTGTATCTCTGTAGGGTCTTGGGTTAACAACAGACCACCTCTTTTCTCTGTACTTTCGTGTATGGCAATACAGGATCAACTGCTGTTGATAATCAAACCTGTAGACCAAAGACTCCACTGTGTAAATCATTCATTTCATTGAGCACATACAGATGAAGACTTGGCTCAGAAAATGTAAATCATTGCTTGACACAGATGCTGTTATCTTTGCTGTTTCTTCAAACCAGTGATAAATTTGAAAAGCAAAAAAGGTCCCTTTCCCACCCCGATCAATTTCTAAAGAAATTTTTCTATTAAAAAACCCCAAGTAGTTGTGTTGAAATTTGGAGAATGAGGGATATGTGTTTTGACAAATGAAATATTTTTGTTGTTAATTATTTTTTTTTTTACCTGGTACACATCTAAAACCCCACAAAGAAAACTTATAAAAATTGCAGTTTGCTCATCACAATGTGGAGAAGTGGGTAAATAGCAGGCTGAG
Source organism: Corvus brachyrhynchos (assembly GCF_000691975.1). Lineage (NCBI taxonomy): Eukaryota > Metazoa > Chordata > Aves > Passeriformes > Corvidae > Corvus > Corvus brachyrhynchos. Next base: position 25,070,907 of record NW_008239553.1, read on the forward strand.
TTTACAACACAAAATTATGTAGTCTAATAATGTATTCTTTACTGCACCTTTAATGAAGGCTCTTCTTGGAACTAAATAACTGGGTGGAGCTGTTTCGGAATAAAACAACTGAACATTTTTAGGTCAATATTCAAATTTTTTCATGTATAGTCTGGGCAAGTAGTTCCTCCTAGTAGTCATGATAATTGCCAGCACAAGTCACTTCTGAGCTATTCAACTCTGTTGAATAATTGAATAACGCTGTAATAATTTTTCAGGGGTAACCTTGAAAATTTGAGTCTAATTTCAGACACAAAAGTCAGAGTTGTACTCTATATTGTATTGGTTTACGTAATCCTGTTTTTCAAGACAAATTTAAGCAAGAAGCAGAAAAAACACCTCCTGATAATGTTTCTATAAATCAGTCCCTTTAGCTTATTCATCCTTCATATAGCTCATTTCTGAGCCCTTGGTTTGACGTCATATTATCTAATTGGCACAGGCTTAATGATTACATTGCGTGAGTGTGAAACTTGTGACTGTGTGTGGAGCTGTCTGTGTCCTGAAGGGCTGCTGTATTTGTGGCCACAGAGTAGGACCGAGTCTAGCCAGTGTGAGACTCCGTGGGGCAGGGATGCTGGGAGACAGCACAGCAGCTCTGTCACCCCGGCAGTGCCTGGGAAAGCCAGGCTGCCACTGCAGGGGTAGAATTCAGTGCATATGGGGAGAATAAGTGAGATACTGCCACAACTGCTGCTGACCCTTGCCAGCAGCCATGTGCTCCCCAGCATCTGCTCCAGTGTGTCTGGCAGCCATGAGAGAAGCAGGCTGGTTTTGCAGGGCTTGTGCCTGTCTCTTCATTCTTTCCCTTCTTCCCTTGGGCGAGAACTGCTCAACAACTTTGTTTTCTCTGTAGTGGGAGGAAGACTTAGGTTGGTTCCTGTTACTACTGTCCATAGGTCTCAGAGAGATTGGTCAGTCTTTTTGTCCCTATTATCAGAAACAGACCATGTGTCCCCAAAACATTACTGAGAGATTAAAGCTGCATGGAGAAAAGAACATCTCTTTTTCCACTCTGTTTGGTGCCTAGCCTGACAGAATATGGGCCTAAAAGTGTGATAAATGACGTGTCCCTCATCCTTTTGTTTTTAATGTCCAGGAGATGTTGGTGAATTCTTGATGAAAATTTATTTAGCATCTGCCATGGGCTAGGTATAGGTTCTGCAAATCCAATTATTTGCATCTCTGTCAACATATGTCAGTCTTTATTCATAACTCCTCTTGATGCTTTGAGTTCAATGGTATGTGTGTTTCTGCCAGTGCAACACAGCTCTGAGCATTTCCTTTCTGTCCTTGTGTGAGGGGCGCACAGAGCTCTGCTGATGCTTGTCAGTGCTATGCACTAGTGAAAAGAGAAGAAAATACAGTTGTATGTCAGTTTTACAGTTAATGTCTGTTATAGGTAAAAGAAAGTGGAGAAACACAGATTTTAGGGATGTGATAACAGGATAGTAAGAAACTTCTAAAGATGCTAGGAGTAAAATCTTAGCTCCCTTGACCTCAATAACAAAACATTATCTGTATTCACTAGTTTTGGGATTCTACCCAACCAGTATGAGAGGGCACAGACAAGGTACTTGAGAGTTGCATTTTCAAGTTCACATTTTTGACAAGTCAGTGGTAAGTGTGAAGGGAATTTCCTGTTTCAAAGTGATGGAGGTAGGATCCATAGTTCTGTTAAGGCCACCTTTCTATAACTTGTAATGACTTGGCAAAAAATGTTCAAATACCTGCAGCTGTTTTGACTGCTTTGGTGTCTTAACCTTCTGCTGTCTCTGAGTTGCTTTTGGCTGTGTGCCTTCTCCCCAGCTGATGAGGGTGTTCTTGTCTGATTAGGAGAAAAGGTGTTCGACACGGTTGAATTATTCCTTGTTTGAGACTGTCCTTTGTCCATGATAATTTTCAAGTTTTGAATGCCCCTGTTTGTTTCTCTCCCCCTTACATTTTCATCTCTTTCTTGTGTTAATTTCCTTAGGATAAAGTGATTCCAGTGTTGAATTTGAGTACAAAATTTTTCCGGGAGAGCTGCTCAACTAGTTGAAACTGGTGCTGGCTATGAACTTAGCCAGTGTATGGTTTGCTGTTGGGAACTTTTCAGGTGTTTGTGCTGAGTAGCAATGCATTTTTGGTGAGCAGCTGGATAGAGAACCTTTAAGAATAGATGATGGTGATTCAGGAGACTGGTTTGAGTTACTTCATAAATTTTCAAGAAATTTGGGATAGTTTTGGGAGTTAATAATTCTGGACGTGTTTTGCTACGTGTGAGAAATCGCCGAGGTCTAGATTATAGTGCACACCTTGTGAGCTCTGGAACATTCTTTCGAGGTTGACAAAGTAACGAAATGTGAAAGTTTCACTGAGGTGTAGAGCCTGTTACATTGTGTCGGAGACAGCTTGGACAGCAAAGATGCAGCTGAGACTGAGCTCATGTATCCCAGCACTGGTTCTACTATTAGTTTGGAGCAGTGAGTGGGTCACTTTGGGCGCTGTTTCCAGTAGCAATCACTGATTCTGTTTGGGCATGTTTCTGGCCTTCAGTTTAAGACATACTTGACACTGTTGCCTGAACACCTCTCCCTCCCCCCTCCCCAACGTACTGAGCACCAGGAGTTGTCATTAAAGCCAAGACAGAACACAACAAATTGGCATCAGAAATTGCCTGAGAGAGAGTAGGAATATACCTCACAACAGTAGGTATGCTGCATGGAGGAGCTGCGTAAGCTATTTGCAAGGGAGCATCATTGTAAGAGTAAATCTACGAGTACAGGAGGTAATCACATTGCCAATGAGTTTTATCATTATTCCAGTTGATTACTGTCCATAATGAGGATGAAATAATGAAGGGAAAACAAGCCACTGTACAGAAAATGCATCAATCTGGTATGCACTGTCCTCTCTGTGTATTTCTGCAGCATCCTGCTTTATATTTTGGTTACATGTTCTTTGGAACAAGAACTCCCTTTATATATTGTTTGTTAAATGCCTTGCTTATAGCTGTGTCTCTTGGTAATGTCAAAAATAGGAAGGGTGTCTGAGTTTGCCCTACTGTCATGGACAAAGCCAGGTGTGTATTGGCAGTACAGTGCGCTTCGTTCTTTTCTCCATGATGGGATGAAGGCTCTGGGAGCGGGGAGACCTGAGCTGACAGGGCCCTTTCTTATCATACTGTTTCTTCAGGGATATGAAGTATTTAAGTGAGACATTTAGCATATGGTTGGTCTGCCATTCCCATATTTCATTCTCATTGTCAGCACGTGCTAGCTGAGACTAGTTCCTCTAACTTTATTTTTTTCTCCTTGCTGAGCTTACTCATTCTCTTGGTCCTATTTTAAGGAAGTAGTGGCTTGCAGGGAACATCAGTCACTCATCCAGAGGCTTTAGCAATACCAGTGACAGCTCCAAGTTGGCAGGGAGAGGGGAGGATTCCCTGCTATGACCTTCAAAATGGCTGACTGCAGTGGGTATGACATATTTCTCCCCTTCCAGTGTCCGCTTGCCTCCCTTCCATGATCTTCCTTAACCTACTGAGGCTTGAGAGGTGAGAGCTGAGGCTGCTCCTTGCTGTGGGAGTCTCGGGAGAGCAGCACTGAGGCGGAACTGCTGAGCCTGAGCTGGGAGGAAAATGAAGACAGGGAGTGGAGTTGCAGCCTGCAAAGCAGCCACCACTGCTGCTGTTCACTTACTGGAAAGTAAATAAAGGAGAAAAACAAGGGCAATTGCTTTATGAGAGAAGATGAGAGGGAGAGGGACAGATGGAAAAAATATAGAATGGGCAGAGAAGGTGAAATTGAGATAGGGTAGGAAGGCAGAGAAAATAGGAATGAAAGGGACCATCATCTCCTTTTTGGGAGACAAGGACCAAGGAAATTTTCAAGAGCTTTTGCAGTAGCTGTCAAATGTGCTGTTGTCCCATTTATCCAGTAGCCATTTTCCTCTCCTGTATTGCAAAGTTGCCCTTTTGATCCTGCATACCTGGGATAAATCCACACTAGCAGATGCTTAGGAAGTCTTACCAACATCATCTGCTATTGCAATATAGTATGTTTTGTAGAAAACAACTGAGAGAAGATCCAGTTATGGGAGTCCATGACTGATGCTCTGATTTGACTAAGTGGGAAAAGTGTGGCAATTTTGTGTCATCATGGTTCAGCCTTTTCTTGATGGATATTTTCTGGGAGGGGTCAGGGAATTCTATCTTAAACCAGATCCTGCCTTTAATCCTTGTGTTATAATCTTTTGCTCTACAGACAAGAAGTACATTTTCATTAGTACTGGATCGTGGAGCTAAGAAATGGTCAGCTAAAAATATTTTCATCTTGTGCATCTTTTAGCAGAAAAAGGGCAGATCAATGCACAAGGGTCAGCTACTTTGTGTGATGTCCCCAAGAAAAGGGGCATAAATTTTCTCAACTATCATGTGCTAGACAACTGGCTTTGTATTTCTGTGTGTGTGGCTCAGCTGGACATGTTTTACCTTTATGCTCCTTTTTTGGATGAACAGCTACTTATGTTCTGATTCTCACTTCCCTGCTGCTGCACTTGTGAGAAGAAGGATTATCATATCTTAAACCATCGACTGATGAATTCTATTTCTTCCTAAATATGAATTGGGGAATAAGTTCACCCATACAATGTCATTTCTACAGGTTAAATCCCATAGACAGTGTTGTGTTGATTCAAAGTGTTGGACAGAGTGCAGCAAATTGTAGGAGTGTCAAGAAAATGGATATTTTTGGTAAACTAGTCATTAATGAGAACTTCAGCGCTCTTGAACTTTGTTCCCAGTTTCTCCACAGACTTGCTGTCAGATCTCAGACTAGATGTAGTCAATGACTTTGGCTGTTAAGTTTGGTCTTGATCTTTGTTTCCTGAATGGCTTTAATTCTTCTTTTTAATATGTTGAGAATGCTGTGAAAATTGAGTTCCAGCTTTCTTATATTGGACAGCTCTAAAAGAAAGCATCTAAAGTAAGCAATACATGGGAAAAATTGATTGAAGGCACTCTGTGCTTGGTTTTTTTATCTGTTTGGTGATAGGAATGACTCTTCAGCTGAATTAATTGTTTTTCAAATGTTTTAAAAAGAGTAGGTGGATTGGCATAGACATAGCTGCTGTTAGAACTAGGCCCGTTGTTTGGTGTGCGAAGAAATCTGGATGTGGCTTGTGGAGGGGCAGAATAGGCTTTACTCTCACAAGATAGCAGTGACACTTCAAAATATCACCAAAGAGTGAAAAAGGCGTAGATTTGATCTTATATAAAGGTCAAGCAAGTGAAGAATAGTGTCTAAAAAAAATTCAAGCAGTACCATGTCTTCCCCCAACAGAAAGGGACATGTGCAAGCCAGTGCCTGGTAGGTGGTGGGGACTAGATCTTGTTCCTGTTTTCTCTGTTGATTAAGTGAATTTGGAACTCAAGACCCTTCTTCATGTGCTTGTCTGTTTTCTCACTCATTTGGATTGTCAGAAAAAAGTACATGTCAGTAAGTCTGTGTTTCTTTGTTCTCCGTGATAATTGTAAATTAAAGTAATATTATTTTTTCAGTTTCAGTTTAGATGTCTCATCCTGACAATCATTGTGTCTTCTGGGAACATTTTGGGCCTGTATTTTCTACCTGTGTGATTAGAAGTGGAGCAGCAGTGCTTGTGATGCCTTAAGTTAAAACCTAAGGAATCATTTGATGGTATAGTGAAAATTGGGTTAACAGTTTTTGAAGTACATATTATTTTTGTCTTTTGTTTCTTGTCAAATTTTTATGATATAGAAGTTGCACTTTGGCTTTTTTGTGAAGATGAACTTTGATTAGGTAATGGTGATTTCAGCTCTGAGGTAGCCTTGTCTGGATTTCAGCTGCTGACTTAGTTGTGTTATCTTCTGTCAGCATCACATGGTTACTTCTCTCACTGACCTCAATACTGAGACATACCGGAGAATTAAAAATACAGTTATCAAATTTAAGAAAAGAATGATGACTTAGTGAACAGAATATAAATAATACAGGCATAGTATAATAACAGAGTAGCAGCTTGCAGAAGGCACGAGAACAAGTGAACAAAAAGTGGATTTCAGAGAAAAAATACTCTTCTTCCTAATAAAGGAGTATTTTTAAAGTGGGATCAATTACCTCGTATTTCCTTTTTTTTTTTTTTTTCCTTTTAATTTACTGGCACTGCTGCTGTAGGTTAAACTGTCAGTGAGTAAGGGGGAGCAGGAGGGTAGAGTCTGTGCTTCTCTGAGTGACTTGCTAAGTGTCTTAAAGCATTTAAGAACATTAATGGGTTCACTGTTTTGACAAGGAGATAGGTGCCCAGACATTTCTCTAGGCAGTTATTCCTTTCTCATCTAGAAGAAAGTGTTTTATTAAAAAAGATTATCTGGTGTAGGGGAGGCCTGGGAGAAGCAACAGACCTGAGCTTGGGGAGGGGTGCAAAGTGAAGAGTGGAGGGTGAGAAAGGCATTGTGACTTAGCTGATTCACCAATTAGATTTTCTTTGCTAAGAAGAAAGGCGGCCTCTGGTAGCTGCCCCGTATTTTTATGAGAATGGACTTTTTTTCGTGACTTGCTTGTCAGATAAAATGAATGTGTATGTGTGTGGGGGGAAATGCTGAAATTAATTACTGTCAGTAAATGAAGCATATGGAAGCTTGTCTTGATGTTACAGTGGCTGTGAATTAGTGCAGAAAACACAGTGAAAAAGCAAACAGTGGAACACTCTATTTGGATCAGAGCTAGCTGTGTACTTGGCTTGTTAATGTTCCCCCACACCCAAACCTACTTTCTTGGGTATATTGAAGGTCTCTTAATTACACCTGTATTTCTTCTATGCTCCCCCTGGGATTCATAAGACAGGGCATCACAGTCCGGATCATCACTGCTGTTTCTACTGACAGTTTCCCAGCTGGGTGAGAGTTGGGCCAACATAAATGGTTTGATAGAGAATTTGAGGTACATGCTCAGCTTCACAGCTGTGCAGAAGATAAAAATTCCCATCAGTGTTGATGGCATTATTATTGTAGCATACACTTAGTGAAACCTTCTCTGTCTCAAAACCCTTTGTCTCAAAAGGGAGTAGGAATTAAATACAGAACAATAAAAGCTTAGCTTCCTCATGTTGGAGCCAATGTCTTAGCTGCTGCTGATTTCAGGGAAGTAGAAGGGGTGCTAATGGGGTAAAGATTATTAGAGTTCATTTCTGAGAGCTGCTTGGCAGTTATGGGCCACCTGAAATCCTTGTCTACTTTAATGTAAATTGTGTAGTCTTAGCAAAACTGCAGGCTTGAATGTTGCACCTGGAGCGACTGTTTGTCCCAGTTAGGAAGATGCTTAACTTATGTAAGCCTCCCGAGATCTTGAGTAAACATTATGCATTGGCAGATCTTAGTAAAATTTCCTTAACAGATGCATTTTGTCCCCAATGACCAGAATTAATGTCTCTGTTAAACTCTAGTTATTGCCATTAAGTATTGCTGGCTTGTATCAATTCCCTGTGGAATCTAGTAGGTAAACATACTTCCTTGGGGAAGCGTGTCCCAGTTAAGTGGATTACAGAGCAACTTACATTCAGTCTAATGCAGCAGTGAACCTGAAACGGCTTCTGCTGATGCATTTACAGGGTTTCAGCATCATGTCTTCTGAACTGAAAAGTCATGAGCTACACTGATCCAGAGGGGATTGTTTCAGTCAAAGGTGCCAGCAGTTGTAAAACAGGCACAGAAGTAAACTTGGATATATGAATTGTTAAAACAATCCAACAAAATTTTGATATATCTCTTGGATTTTGGGTAACCTAAGGTCAGACCCTCCTCTGATCATAAATCTTGACATTTCAGAATTGAGGGCTTTGCTGTTACTAAGTCTTGAAAAATGCATCTTTCAGAAGTCAAGGGTGAAACCAACTTCTATGTACAACATCTGATAAAGTCTTCACATAATTGCTTTCAGCCTGGATGTAAAACTGAGCTCTGTGACTTAAATATAATTTTTTTAATAGTGATTATTAGCATTTCTGTCCTGGTCATTTCTGCACCTTTATCACCTCCCTGTCTCAGTGCTTCTCTGCCCTTGTTCTCCACTCCATGCAGAACCCTTCTCTGCTGTGCTCTGAACTCCTGCATGTCGTAGCTGATCAGCTACCATCTCTCAAAGGAGGTGGAAAAGGTGGTATTCAGTGATATCAAAGCTTTACATCAGTTTCAAACTGCCTCAGAATACACCAGAGTAGATGGAGTTGTAGAAGTACAAGTTATCCTTTCTCCTCAGTGTCGGTGCTAGATGGAGCAGAGTGTACTGTTCACAGCTACTGTTCAGTAGTGTGTGCCTGGGCCCTAAGAGCTAAACAGTCCTCATCACCTGCCCGCAGGATGATCCTGCATTCAAACCTCATCATCTTCCTTCTTTTACGAACAGATTTTTGGGTGGAAGGGAGGGAGTGGCAAGTTCCTCAAAGCACTCCCTGTCTTACGTTGACTTTGCTTCTGATCATGTGGAGGAAATTATGCCTGGACCTCTGAAACACCCAAGCTTCTGCTATGGGAAGATGTAAGGGAGGTGTGGGTGTCATGTGAGAAGATGTGGAGGAGAGAAGCTGAGCTTCCTCAAACTTCAAAACTGGACACATTTCTTGTTTTGGAATCCCAGGTGGTGGGAATTAGGGTTGTAAAGTGTGAGGAGGGAGGAGGCTGGTTGTGCAGCTTTACAGATCTTTTGTACATAGGATGCTGCTGTGGTTTAAAATGGTATTACCCAATTTAGTACTCCCACTAAAAAGACCACAAACCCCCTGAATGGGAGGCAGAAAAGGCAGAGATCATGGGTTGAGATAAGAAAAATTTACTGAAAACAGCAATGAAGTAAGAAAATGAACAGTACCAGCAACAATATTAATAACAAAAGTATACAAAAAAGAGAGTGATTCACACACAGAAATGCTCACCTGAGAGCCCAAAACAGTGAACAATAATGGACAGGTTCCCTGCTGGAAAAACCATGCCCTTCTTCTCCAGAGCCAGAGAGTTCCGTACCTCTGTCTGTGGTAATTGATGTGAGGCAGTATAAAGTAAATTCCCAGCCACACACACAGCTCCAGGTTCCGCCTCCTCACACCTACTGCAAAAATGACTCTCCTGGATGGAAACAGGACAGATGCCTCTTAGTAAGCCAGTATTAGGAACCTAAATATTAGATTAAGAGCTGTTCCCTTTTAGAAACAAGCCACTAAGACCTAGTCTCTTGCAGTATAATTTGTACCATCCATGACAGGGAGACCTGTGTTCAGTTTTTCATGTCACTGCTGCCTCTGCACACCAATCGTCTGGAGTGGGGGCATTGGTGATTCAGCTCCCGTGGTGCAGAGGGGGTGGTATTTTTTGTCATTTAAGCGTGTTACCTTTGAGGAGAAAGTTCCTTCTACACGACAGTGTTTAAAACTGCAAGCTCTGAAGGAGGTTTTGTATATATCCTCAAGTACAGAGGGAGTATTGTAGGTGGCAATAGAAACCACTAACAAGTAGTTACTTAACACCTGGTTACCAGCTCTGCTGCAGCTAGAGGAAGAGCTGCTTACCTTCTCTGTGACCCAAGCTTCTGCATCTCTGTAATAGGCATAATAGTACTGGCTGGTCTACCACAGGAGGTGGAAGAATCTATACCAGATTTTGAAGCAAATAAGTGTGAAATATTGTGACTTGTCTGGAAATACTCCATTTGATTCAAGACACACAACATCGAGCTGCGTATCTTTAGATGATGACTGCTCAGAAATTAAATGGAGTGTGATACACTGCTGTGAGATGATAAATGCCATGAATTCCTGGGTAGGTGAGGACAGGTGCATGAAAGTGGGATAAAGTTGCTGATAAAAGTTATGTTATGTCTGGAAGTCTTGATGGGGGAGGTTATTGGATGAGTATGAGTGAATATATTTATCTTTAGTTGAAGGTAAAGAAGGAGCTCTCCTGCTTAAAGGAAGCTAAACCACAACATATTCTAGAATAAACTGGTGAATAACAGGTTCCTGATGTACTTGAAAGTAGTATGGGAAGGGACCACTCCTGCTTTACTGGAATTCCTTACTGTCCCAGCTGCTGTCTCAAGCTCTGCACATCATTCCTTCCTCAAAGTCCCAGCCCCTTTGGGAAAGCAGTGGTTATGCAGCATTAGTTTTAGCTCATCCCATAGCATGAGTCCATTCTTGTACTGTGCTCATGTGAGTTTATAAACTTCTTCATAAAATACCTTTCCTAGAGTCTTTACTGCCTTTCCTACATTCTTTCTGCATTAGCAACGTTTATTCTGGTAATCACCTCCATGTTGCATTAAGGATGCAGAAGTTTATTAACAATGGTTGCTGTTTTTTGATGGTCTATTTGATTTATGGGTTCTGCATATTTCTTCTGCCTTAAGATCTCCATTAAATTGAACTATATACTTAATTGACTTAAACCTTAATATTCCAAATAAACCTTAAAGATAGAAATCTAAATGTTACTTAGATGGTAGTGAAAATTTGAGTGCTTCTACACAGAATGTACTTTTCAAGATGATGCACTTTGGGGGAAAAAAAGAACAAAAACATTTTGTAGAGTAAGGCCTGCAATGGGAAGTGCAGGATGAACAGTGTCTGCAACTTGATCTGAATATGCTTTGAGCATCCCAAGTGCTTGAGTCTCAAGCTTAGCTCACTGTAAATCCAAAAATCCTTTTTCTCTGCAAAGAGCTTGAGCCAGACTTCCCCTGGAGGAGGGAAATTCTGGGTGCAATAGTTTAATACTTTTTTTTCTAGTAGGAGACCTGAGGTGGAGAACTGTCATAAGGAAAGGGGTGTTAATGATACTTTTCTTAATCTCCTGAAAGCATTGGTTAAGGTTTCTTTTCACTCTTGGAATGACATGCATTCCCTTCTTTTCTTACTCACTTTGGCAGTTCCTGAGGAGCAACTTGCTCAGGTACTATATCTCTTTTTGAAGTGTTTGCAAACAAATCCCAAATCATATGATCATCTCCTAGTTTCATGATTTGTTGTTCTTTTTCAGCTGATTGTTGTCTGAATTCAGAAGAGTTTTCTGGGCACTTGGCCTGACTCAGTTTTGCATCCAAATTGGGTGAAATTCTTAGCTGCTTTGTTCTGGTGTGAAACTTGGCTGGTGCAGCAGAGTTTTGCTGTGAGTGCTGGAGCCCATGTTGTGTTTTGACTGTAAGGAATTAGTCTGATTAAGCTAATTCTTTATTCACGCAAACACACAAAATTGCCACAGCTCCTACCAATCAATTACCAGTTTGTGTATCTGCCCATCACCACTGTGTTAGTGTGTAAGTGGTACAGGCTTTGTTCTTTCATCCCTTGTGTGCCACTGCCTACAGCGGTGCCCCACTCTGCAGCTTCTGCCACTGCTTCGCCCAGGTAGAATTGACAGTGCAAGCCCTTTGACAAAGCAAAGTGGAGCTTCTCTCCTTTTCTCTGCTTGCCTGCTCTCCCTCTGGTGTGCAGGTACATACAATAGTACATCCTTCCTCTCATGCTGTTAATTCTGTAGTAGCCACTGGTTTGACCCAACAACTCTTCATCTTGGAGGCTTGACACCCCTCTCAAATGTTGAGTGGACAGCAGTGCCAAATCTCTCAGGGTGTGTTTGAACATGGATAGAGCTTTGAAATACAGCAGCAAAAGCTTTCTGCGTTCCAAGCAACGTTTCACCTCCCTTCCTCCCCACAGCAAACAAATTGTATTGACAGACAAAAGCAGGATTATGGTGAGGAGATTTGCAAGACAACAGGATTATGGAAGCTAAAACAAGCAAACACTGTGATTATGTTAGGGGGTGGGCAGGATGGAGTTGCGAGAGGAAGGGGACAACACAGAAGCAGTAACTCCGGCTGTGATGCTGGTCTGCCACAGTGGTGGTGAGGCAGCAGGGAAGAGGATTTAAGGTAATTTAGGACAAAAGCAAGCAAAGTAATTTCTCCCTGTAAACTCCAGTGGATGGAAACCTAATACATTTGCATTGCACTTGTCAGCTTCTGCTTTTCAGGAGTCTGGGAACAAAGAAGTAGAGCAAAGGGAGAAGGGGAGGTTGGCCTAAACCTGTGAGTCCTGAAAGCCCCCCTGCTCACTCAGGCAGGATAGGCACCAGCTGTCAGCTGATCTGAGCAGAGATCAGCTGTGACCTAATTATTGGCCTCTTAAACCTGCATTATTCCTTTCATTTTCCAGCTCATTGACGTTGTATAGAGAGAGGGTGAAAGAAAGTAGAAAAAAGAGTTATTGGTAATCCACTTTCTATGTGTCTGCCACTCAACCAGGGTCATGGCTGGATGGCTGGCCTTCATCAAGGAGAATGAGGATGGGCTTTTAACCCTTCTGTTCCCCTGTGGGAGGAAGACAGCTTTGTGCATTTGGGGGAATAGAAGCTTGAAACAATTTGAATTCAAACATTGGTGTGCTCTGGGTCAGAAAGACTTTGTAGCTCTTGTTTGCACTGAGAAGCAGTGAAGTGAGCAGCTGATAACCTATGAGACGAAAGAATGAACAGAAAATACTCATCACCCTGTTAGCACAGGGGCAGGCAGAGGGCCTTCTAACAGGTTTATAATCCTATCAGTTTAAAAGGCGTTATGCATGCACATTTTGCAGTAATCAGTAGACAAAGCAGTAGGCACGTGTTGGCCTTTCTAAGGTGGACATGGGTGTATGAGAATGTTTTGGTTGGGCAGCAGGAAGGTACCAACCCACTTAGAGTGACCTTGGATACAAATAACATCCCAATTCACAATCCTTCAGTGTGTCTGGTTGGTGCTGAGAATAGCATGGTAGCCTTGCTTTACCCATCCAGAACATGTTACCCACTGTTACTACCTGCCTGGAGAGTAGTTAAAATGATCAGTTGGAAAATTTGGAGAAGACCAGTTATTGGTGGCTAAGATGGTATCAGGCTGGATGTGTGGCACAGCATGGTGGCAATGGAAAAGCAACAAAACTCTGCTTTCTGGCAGTGGAGGCATGGCCTGGGGAAGGCAAACATCATGGCTCTGGCAGGCCAGTGCAGAAGGTGAGAGAGATTGTGAGAGAACAGATTGTGTGAAATTATCAATTTTTCTGTGCAAACCTGCTTTCCAACTGCCAAATTTCTGTGTATCTTCCTCCAATAACTGATAATCCCCACCAATCAAATGATCTTCTTGATGATTAAAGCATCTATCCCATTTGCTGATTTGTCATCAACCCAGTCTTTCAAGCTTTTAAACCATTCTGCAAAGCTTTCTAGTTAGCATATGTTTTCTAAGTCTGAACTTGCCAAGATCCATGGACAAACAATTGTTTGATGCTTTATTCCACAGTATAGGTGCCCTGTGCTTTCTGCTGTTTCTGACATTCAAACCTTCTGCTAAAGAAGGGAAGATGGGGAGATAGAGCAATGAGAACTCCCCTATTGTATTATAGTCTCTAATCAAGCCAAATTGTTGAGACTGGCTGTAAATTGCTGGGATAATTGACCTTCAGTCATTTGAAATACACTTCTGGGAGTGAAATACATTTTACTTTCTCTTCCTGCCCTCCTCCCCTCCCCCCACCCCGTTTGAAGCCTCTTGCAGCTTTTCCAAAGCGTCTTCTGACAAATTTTAATCAATAACCTAGTCAGTGGTAAGCCTGAGTCTATCACATCTATTACCTTGATGACAGGGGTACTGGAAGCCCTTATTCCTTCACTTTTGACATCAAAGCAAGCGTCATGGAAGGAAAGAAAAAAACAAACCAGAGGGATTAGAGTTGAAGTTAAATGGGCATGGTTTTAAAGATGGAGCACTTTGAAGCCTGATCAAATCTATTAGTTATTTATTATTGACTGAGTACCCATTGCATCTTTGGGGCTGTATGAGGCACACAGCATCTATAGCCATTGCCTCTGGAGCCTCAGCTTTTAGGCCAGAGTTACACGCTGTGGGTCAGGAGTGTACACTGCGTGCTCAACGTGCAAATGTCAGGAACTAACCACCTGGGACTGAGCCTGTGGCATCAGCACTTTTTTCTTCTGTCAATATATATGCATCATTATTTACTGTGTCCTATTTTGTGGTGTTTCTGTTGTGACTGTTGCCTACTGCTCTTGCCTTAATGAAAACTGTAAATTTCTTAGTTAAGTGGCCTGCATACCTTGGATCTCTGAACAAATATTATTTAAAACAATCCCAAAATAACAAAAGGCCCTTGTATCAGGGATGTGGTGGGATGTATGATCTTATTGCTTATCTATTAAACAAAAGTTACAGCAGTTAGTTCCTGAGCTTTTTATTGTTAACTGGAATTTTTTGTTTGTTAGAGCAAGGCAGCAATAGTGTTAGTTATCTTTCTCAGGGTGTTTTCAAACTGAACAATGAATTGTAGGGCCTCAGCTAAGTGAGTTCCCAGTACTCATGCCTCAGTTTCATGGATAAACATTTATAAAACTGGATTAATCTTATGGTGTTTAAGTGCTGTGAGATTTTCAGAGTATGCACCTTGACCTCTGCATCCTTCTTGGCTGTGAGAGATACTGAAGGATAATCTAGAAAGATCCTGACTGTGGATCAACTGAAGAAAATTTCTCCCATTCCTATTTTGCGACTTGTATTTTTATTTTGGATTTATGTGTATTATTTCCTCACATGAAGAAAGGAAAGCTATGGATAATGATGCTGTTAAAAAGTGTTCTGAGGTTCCTAAATGAAAGATGCAGTTTAGGTACCAAAAGAGTGGTGTTATTGTAACACCTGCTGGAGAAACAGGCAGCGCTGAGCAAGTTCATGTCTTGCTGGGTAAGCCAATATTTTGTGGTATGGTGAACAGTGTTGCACAGTTGGAAATACTCACATGGCCCTCATGGGGCCAGCCAGCCAGACTGGGAATGTGTGAGATGGACCCCTCAGTTAGGAGACTGGCTTGTGACTACAGAATGAAATGAGATTTGGCCACGAGCCTCAACCTTCAGCATAAGCCCAGAGAGATTCTGGCAGTACCTTAGGGAGAGGAGAAGGCTTGGAAGTGGGATGTAGCAGCTACAGCTTGTAAGGCTGCAGTGCATGAACCTGGTCCTAAAGCAGTGCAGTGCTCTAAAGGGTAAATTGCATAACGTGGTCTCCTGAGTTGGTTCCATAGGAGGTGCTATTTATCAACCCCAGCTGCAAGCAGCACCGACCCCTAATATAATGGAATGATGCCTCAGGCCAGTCTATACATTTATAAGCATGTTAATAAATCATCATAAAAATAAACCATGTTTATTGCCATTATAAATTTACATGGAACAGTTGTATCTGTAGGTCCCTTTCTGGCCACCTCCTTACTTGTAATCAGGGACCCTGCACATCCAGGTCGTTTGTGAAAGCCAAAGGCAATGGACCAGGGCATCACCACCCTGTTTCCATTTTAGAGTGTGCTGGGACCAAAGCCCATAACAAGACCATTGTGCCCTGTGGAGAATATGGGGCAGCCAAAACTGTGTGACATTTCTGCTTCTGAGCTATTGCAAAGACTCCGCTGGCCAAGCTTCAGGGTTACCATAGGAGGAGAAGATAAAAGACTTGCTTCTGCATGGTCCTGCCACCTTGAGAGCAGGATGACATTTGCCTGGTCGGGTTGCTCAGCCCCATGGCTGTGCTTTTGGGTCATTTGCCTCAGCCTGCACGGCATCGTGGACAGGCAGGTCTGCCACGTGCTGTGATAACTCCCTTAGCACCCTGAGTTGCTGTGTTTGGTGCAGCAGTCTTAATGTGCTGGCTAGGTGTGTGGTTTTGTTGCAGGGACTGGGTGCTTCTGAAGTGCTGGGTAAACTTTGATAGGTACTGGATCACTTTCTGAGTTGCTGGACTCGCTTAAAACTTGAGGATTCTCTTAAAACTTCAGGCCTTGAGAGGTCAGAGGTGTGAGTTTTCAGAGGTCTGAGATGTGACTGGCTGCTCGTCTGGAAAAGAAGGTGAGAGAGCTTTGTTATCTGACATTTCCTGGTGGATTTTTAGCTGATTCTGAGCCTGGTAACTTAGGCTAATGGATTTTTGTTAGCTTTTGAGGCTGTGACTGGCATAGCGAAGGTTTTTCACTGGCTTTAACAGCAGTCTGTCATTTGTTTCCTCATACTGTTGTTATTTTATGAGAGAAGCCGCCTGGGAGTTACAAGTCTCCCAAAGAATCCAGCTGTGATTTATGAATTGGCCATCAACAGTTATTATGCCAGCCACTGCATACATTCATTCTAATAAATTTCCTGCATCTTCTATAGCAGCTTGTTTTACTCCCATTTATTGATACTGTGGTTTTAACAAAAGCAGCACATCAATTACAGTAATTGTATTCAGCATGGCTGGAGCTATGGTCTGAGGACAGGTTGTGGCTCTAGGATGGGGGATTAAGGTCTGCTGAGAGGACCTAGAGAGAAAAAAGCAGATGTGGAATTGATACCCAGGTGGATTTCCCTTGATACTATGTAACACTGTAGTTTTAATATCTTTCTAAGAAAGAGAAGGAGGTGAGATCACTGCAGATGTGGCCCAAATGAATCTTTCCTGCTAGGCTGTGACAGTTCTAAATTATTTTCAAATTTGAGATATAAATCAGGGCTTTGCACTATTTTTAATTGCCTTTTTTCTTGATTCAGCTATAAAAGGTTTCTAGTGATTGAAGCAGTAAATATGGATTTTCAAGGTGGACTATTCACTGGATGACTGCATCCAAAGGGTTGCAGTCAAGATCTAGATGTCCAGATGCAGATCAGTAAGATGTGATGTCCCTTAGGGGTCTGTATTGGGACTGGTACTGTTCAGAATTCTTACTGTGTGACAGCCTTTCTGTGGCTGACCCAGGTCAGACTGATGCAGTTCCTCTTTCCTCAGCCCTGAGTTCTTTCTCATTCAGCCCTACAGCTGTGAGAGCTAAGTGGTTCTCCCAGATCCCCGTGCATCTTACCTGGCACTTAGTCCTATCTAGTTAGATCACAGTAAAGTTTGCCATAGCTCAGCACTTGGTGTCGAACTGCAGGGTAGGGACCTGTAGTAGATCTGTCCATGGAAGCCAACATGGAATAATAGAAAGTTGTAAAGAGGATTCTGATTCAGTGGTGGAGGTGTGAGAGGGTGAAAATACTATGGGAAGTTCAAAACATTATGCATGCATGTACTCATGCCTAAATATGTGTACATACATACAAAATTCTTGTTGATATTAAGATGATGGAAACCTTTGGCCTGAGTGAGCTCTGCTATACAGTGAATCAAAATACTCTGTTTTCCGGTGATGCTGTTATTCCTCCAGGTGAATGAATTAATAGTGTTCTCCATAATATTCCTTTGAGGATTGGACCCCCAACACTACAACCACAGCCCTCTTGCTTTTATTCTTTATTCTTGGATTTATTCCCAGTTTTGTCTATGAAATGATCATTTAGTACATGAGCAATATGCTGATTTTCCCTTATGGTTATTGCATTTTCTGTACATAAATCAGGAATTAATTTGTCTTTTTTGGGTCCCTTGGTGCCTTTTTGCTTAATAGCCAAGTGTGTTTGGTCTGTGTAATCTTATGAAAAATAAAAATAGTAGATAGTGAAAAGTGGTATCCCCAGCAACCTCTCATTGTCCCCAGAACCTGGGGGACCCTCTTTTTCTCTTTTTTTTTCCCATCCCGGGGACCCACTTGCATCTGTCATTTGCTGATAAGAGACTCCTGTGCTCTTTGGTAGTTCAGAGATAGGCCAGAGCTGGAGAGGAGGAGGGCTTAGTTGTCAGTCACCTGGGAGTGATCTGCAGCCCTGGCACTAAATTGTTCTGTGACCTTCACCTCCTTGCATAACAGAATAATTGAAATCAGATATAAAATAACTGATCCAGTAAGTCTGTTTCACTGCCAGTTCAGTTCCAAACTGCTGCACTGTAATGCATATGCATATTGCTTTGTTGAGTTTGAGATGTCTTAAATGCTTTTCTTTTTGTGGGGCTTAGTAGAAGTGTGTGTTGGGAAGATTATGGCAAATGTGTACTGCAAGAGCAGTGTAAAGGGCACGGTTCTTTCATCCCCAGTACTGTTTGTTTTGGAGACTACCAGTCAGAGATGCTCCTGCTGCATGAAGCACACTCTTTTCTCTCCGTTGAGCAAAGTGACTCTCCATGCAGCATTTGTCCCTGGCTGATCCAGGGCACAGAAAGCTAGTGACTAGATTCTGAGCTCACTTTTGTGGGTCTTGCTCCTTTATCCTCACTGCTGTTACTTTAGAGAGAAGAATTCAGCCCCAACACTATAGATCCTGGATGGTCTCCAGCAAGGTAGGGCAGAGAAAAAAAAAATCATGAATTCTAAAGCTTTCTGTTTGAGGCTTCTTGGTGGGGAGCAGTTCTCTTCAGGAATGTGAAGGAAAGTGCATATCTGCACAAGGAGGGAAGGCACCCAACACCAGGTTGCTCAGGAATGGTGATGGTAAGTGTGGTTTGGGGTGCAAATGCTTGAATTGCTGACGGATAATCCCCATACACAGCTACAGAGCTGTAGAAAAGTCATTGCATTTGTTCTCACTTCTGCAGGGGTTTTCACTCCTCTTGAAAATATTCAGTTCATTGGAGAACTGTTATTTTTGCAAGAGAGTAAAAGATGGGGAGAGACCTTTTGACTCTTTCTTGCTGGGTTCTTGTGCTGATACATAAGCCCTGGCAGATGAGAGGCCAGCGGGAATCCTTTTTGTGTGTGAAGCTGGGTTTGCCAGAGAACATTTAATGCTGGGAATGCAAGGCTGGTTTCTTTGTTTTCAGGGCATACTTGATATTTGTCTCCTACTGTGTCGTCTCCAGCCCCTTTTGGAGGGCTTTGAATTTGCCAGTTTGTGGAATGCCTGGTGGGCTACGGGAGCTAAATGGTTAACCCTGCAGTGGTCTGGGTTGTCCTTGCTAGCCAGGGAAAACACTAGCTTAAAGCATCAGGAAACAGAAATTCTCGTTCAAGTAGGCTTCACCCTATGTCACCTTTCCCCCAAAATGGGTGGCTGTTGCAATCCTGTCTGTACTGTGTTGGGGACTGGGGGGGGGTGGAGGGAGAAGGCTGCAGAGGAACAGAGCCATGTTTTCCCCTCTTGCTGGAAGGCATTATTGTCTAATAGGCAGTTTAGTCAGATGTTTACTAGATGAGAGTCAGGGGAACTTGAGATCTCTAGGGAGAATTCATGAAAAGCTGGAGACTACAAAAATGCCCCTGAGCAAGTGAGTTTCTAGCAATAACACTGTCACTTTTACTGGGAAATTAAAAATTAAAAGGGAAATAAATCATGCTTCTTAAATATATCCTGCCATTTGTCCCTCTTGGCCTTATAGACAATTTAAAGAGAAGCACTACAATACAAAAGCTACACAAAGAGCCTTTCACAATATTTGTTTAAGGTCTGTATTATATTAGCTGGGGACACCTGTCCTTTGTGTGAGGTTCATTCAGTTTTTGATCTGTTTTCTGCAGTAGTTCAAAATATTGTTTTGCCTTAGCATCAAAAGTTAAGGTAATGTATCCAACACTTAAATTTTTTATATCTGTGTGTATGAGTGTAAACATAGTTGTTTCTTTAATGCAAACTCAGAGAAGCTCACAGAATGAGATACCTCCATGATTTTAGATGTATTCTACACGTGAAACTCAGAACATGGTTTCTTAACTAATATTTATAGTTAGCAGTAGGTAGCCCTGGTAATTTGGGAATTTGGTGTTCTGAAATGTGAGTCTGATTAAGTCAGTCTTTGCATGAATTTTTGCACATGTAGGACACAAATTGCATGATCTGTCTTGAAGCAATGAAGTTTGGAGCAGTTTTCAAAATAGTTATTAAATGTGCACATATTATATAGAGAGATGCCTCACTAGGCAGACAAGAGAACTGGAAGCTGGTTTGGCTTAAAAACATGGTAGTATTTGTTTAGGAAATGTTAGTGGGTTTGTAAGAAACTATCTTGTACAGAGGGGAGATAAAAAAGCCCAAATGAAAGGAAGATCATACTGAACATGTGAGTTGTTCATAGAAATGCCCTGTCATAATAGAGCCCTCAAATTTCCCTGCTGCAGCACATGTCTTGAGTGACAAGTGAGTGACAGTGACAGTATCTTGAGTGACTTTTGCTGGTGGGACGTGCTGGGTGGGAGGTTGGCTTGGGCTGCCTTGGCTAAGGTGTTACTGGCCCTTAGGGAGCAAGCATGGGGTGCTGCACAGTGGTCAGGTTGCTGGAGAGAGCGCTGGCTGTGTTGGCTGAGGTGTGTGGGCTGGGCTGGGCTGGGGGGAGCAGGGATGGGAAAGCTCCAGGACTGTCAGGGTGTCTGGACTGTGTGGGGATGCAGCTCTGAGATGGTAGGTGACTGCTTCATTTCTAGGATCCCTGCCATGTGAAGGAAGGGTGCTTATGTCCTGCAGGGGGTTGGTTGATGGCCTCTGTACTTGAATCAAGATGCATTTGAAGAACTGCATGCAGAAAGCATCCTGACTGCTTGTTATCTGCAATCACTGAGCTTAGGGAGTTGCTTGCTTTGGTGGGTGACATAGAAGCTCCCAAATATACACTGTGTGATGTTTCCCAGGTCTCGGACTTAACCTCTTTTCCAAGTTATAGCTACTTCATTGTCAATTAATAGCTTAATGCTGCAGGAGGATGACAATGAGGATAATCCCTATTGTGACAGTGACCAAGCATGTCAGCTTGGAGAGGGTCAGGGGGACACAGAGCTGTTCCTCTCTCTCCAGCCCACGTCCTTGCCCTCCCTCAGCGGTGCACAGAGTGCTGCTGTCTCACAGCCTCTCTTAGGACAACACAATTATCCTATCCTTAATCCTACTTAGGGAACTTTAATTTGCTGGCCTGGAAAGTGCTGATGCTACAGGTTGATTCTCTTTCATGTTGTAGGAGGAAAATACCTTATTTAAAAAAGTAACTACTTCTGTTATGAACAAACCCGTCACACTCAAACAAGCAATGCTATCACTAAATCCCTGCTCTAGTTACCTCGTAGAGCAAAGTGTTGATCCCAAGGACAGGGTGGCAGGATTCAGGGGTATTAGTGGTGAAAAAGTTCTCCAGCATTTTATGTGGCTATGCCCTGAAATATCTTCTGTCAAACCTAAAAAGAAAGTGGTCTAACTGGCATAGTGGTCACTTCTGACTGTGACAGCTGTACATCCTGTCCTTGCTGCACTCTGATAGCATAATCACATAATCAATTAGATTGGAAAAGACCTCTGAGATCAAGTCCAATGTATGACTGAACACCACCTTGTCAACTAGATTATGGCACTGAGTGCCATGTCCAGTCTTTCCTGAATGTTCTGTCATACTTCCCCAATGTTATGTCAGCAGTAACAAGCTAGAGTATTTCAAAGTCTAAGTATCACTGCTAGGGAAGGAGGTTATGTCATTATCTTTATGCTGAAAGTGAGATGTTCAAGTCAAGGTGACAAGGCAAGGCAAGCATTTTTGGGTATCTGTGAGACATGGGGCACAATCCAGACCTCCTTGTTCCTAGACACTTAGGATCCTTTGTTTTTGTGCTTTTGTGACAATAGCTTTAAAATTATCTATGGCAACAGGTGGTGAAATTGTTCATTTTCAGTCTTGATGCAGAGAGTAATGGTAAATAGGCTGTCACAGTTCTGTTACTGGGAGGAGCTCTGTGTGCAATAGGCTTTGTTGGGACTGTGTGTTGTTTCTGGTGTGTGACTACACCTAACCCTGTGCCTAAATCAATTTCTCTTTTCTACCTTAGAAAAAATTGTGGCCATAAACACATGGTCATAATTTTAAGGGGTCACCATTGCATAGAGCAGATAGACTGAGAGAGTTCACACCTCTGAAGGAGCTGTGTGGAATTGGCCCTGCCTGGCTGCAAGGGAGAGGGAGGAAGAAGTAAGCCTCATATCCACAAAGAAGTGTCATCTGACTGCTACCACGTGTTGGAACTCCCAAAGAGGTCCAAGGAAGCTGGCTACCTAAGCATCCGTATAGAAATTTGGGCCAAGATCTGCAAATTCACTAGTACGTTTCCCTAGGTGCAAAAGATGTGTTTCTTTCTGGTTTTAACAGCACTTTGCGTACTGATTTATGTACATTTGTCTTGGCTAGCACTGAGCTGTATGTAATAGGCTATTTTTAATATTGAGATCAGTCATGGTGTGATCTGGCTTGTCAAATACTTATGGAGGAAATTATTTGATTTTTTAAAAAGTCTGGGAAGATAGTCCCTGGGTGTTTTTTGTTCAGTAGAAAGGAAAAGTAAACAAAAGGAATGAAAGAGTAGAAGCTATCTTATCTTGTTTATAAGCAAATAAACATAATAGCAGAACACTGTGAATAGGAAAACGGTTTCTCTCCATCTGTCAGCCCCATCATCTGAGGACAATAGATGACTTCAGAGAAGAAAAAAAGGTATCTTGTACCAGTAAGCATGATTAGCACTATGGGTGAATGTTTAAAATACAAGAGTGGAGCTAGAGAAAAGGTTCTCATCTTGTTCCATTGCAGATACATATGACCTAGGGGAGACCCACTGTCACATCATGTACCTCAACTTCCCAGTCTCTAAGGAAGGATGTTTGCTCGGGTGTAAAAAAAGATTGTGAGACTTCATTCACTTATGTTTCTAAATTATTTTGCAGTCGTGGGATGGAAAAGTTATAGAAGCAGAGATTTTTATTTATAAAAGAGGGAAAAATATTAAAAATACATGGAGTTAATTTTTGAAACTTATCATGGACGGATGCTATCAGAGCACAGTTTGGGACAGTACTGTCACAGACTTTAGAAATGTGTAATGAGTATATATGTGGCAGCTTTGGTCATAGGAAGTTAATTTCAGGTCCTAACAAGTATGAGGCAATTCCATTACAAATACAATTGAATGCTGGTACATTTTCTCTCTTTGTCTGTAAGAAATGGTCTTTGTCAAAGAGGCTACTTTAGGGAGAATGATGAAGCATTGATCTTTTGGGCCTTATCATATATGCAGACTAGGGTTGTGTGGAATGGAAAAGTTTCTTTATTAAAGAACAACAACAAAGGTTTGTTTGTATTTCTGCTGTGACCAACACAGACCATCTCTTGTATGTTTTAATCAGAACACTAAAAAATCTTACCTGAAACATCTGAAAATTTTGTGCTGGGCAACCTTCCACTAAACGGGGCCAGACTGAAGAAGTAATTTTGCTGGAATGAACACATGTACTATCCAAGTGCTTTGTTCCGTGGTCAGTGCTACAAGATCAGGGTCTTTAATTCCTTTGCTTGTTTATTTTAGTGCAAGAAATACTGGGATTTACTTTTTCTTTCCTGTGTTGGTATTGCCCTCTACTGGAGGAAATCAAAACTGCCCACCTGTGTTACAAGCCTGAGGTTGTTGGCAGATAATGAATCATCTGCTTTCCCTCCTCTCTGAGGCCTTGGGCTGACAGAGAAGGGAGAAGCCATCCCTACTTCTGACAGGCAGGATGACTGGCCAGGGTATCCAGATTTGAGCTCCTGAATGGCAGCATGTTTGTTGCTGTACAACCAAAACATTTCCTGAGTGTTGGTAGCTCAGGCTGTATATGAGGAGTTGTACTTATTCTCAAGGGTAGCATTCTCCTGTGCAGTGAGGAGAGAAACTTGGCGCCTGGATAGTGCAAGATTTGGCAAGTGGGGCTGCTGGGGCTGAGGCAGAGGCTCAGGATGAAACACGTCCTCTGTGGCCAAGTTTGAGAGCTGCTGAGAGCAGTGCAAACTGATGAGTCTCCTGTTATCTTCTACAGCAGCCTTGCTTTTGGGACCTTGTCAGGTACTTTAGAGTGAGATGTTGCAGTCTCTTGGAAGAACTAACACTGGGCTTATGTAGTTTAAACTTGAATTGCTTGGATGATCACGTCTAAGTCACCACTAGCCTAGTGTAAAATCTGACATTTTCCCCCTCCCTCTTTCCCCCAGCCCATGTAGCACTGGATTGAGCTGTTTTTGCATGAAGGCCAAACTCAAATGTTCCAGTCTGCAGTGGAGGCAACAAAGTGATTCTGGCCTGAGGGGCTTCAGGCATCAAGAAAAGAAAGGAAGGAGGTACAGGGAGCATAAACTCCACAGAGTTCAACCTAGAAAGGTGTCCAAGATTAACAACTGGCCAGTAGAAGTCTGTATTCCCAAATTCTAGGATATATGTTTTTGTAAACATGCAGGTTTGGTATTTTCTCTTAGAAGCTTACCTTGCAGGTATTCACTGGCCCTCATGCCTTAATTTGCTTTGTCACAGCCCATAGCTGTAAGAGATGAGGAACATGGGAGGAGTCTAGAGAAAATTCCAGAGGCTCAGTGTATTTGGTGAGAACAGATTGAGATACATTGCTCTTCAAGGTGAAATCTCATCATGGTCCCTCAGTGAACGTACTTGCTGTCCAGGTTTCTTTTTCTAAAGTTTCAATTTTAAGAGTCTCAGTACTCAGAGTGATGTCTTCTCCAGGCTGTTTTGTTTGGGAACAGAAGGTGGTATGGAAAAGTTTTGCATCACTGCATGCTGGTGTCTGTGCAAGGAACGTGCACAGTTTGTTGGAGTGCCTCTGTGGGCAGCATCCATGATATCTATGTTTAGTAGACTGCTCTGTCTGCTCACTGCTGGCCAAATACTGGTACCTCGTATCCCTTGCTAGGGAATATGCTTGGTTCTAAAAAAGTGCAGAAGGCTTACCTGTATTAGTCTAGGAGAATGCAGTGCTTAATTTTACAAATCATCAAATTGCTAGAACAACAAGACAATATACTTTATTATTTTAATTTAATATTAGTTTTCTGTCATTTTGGTGCTTCGTAGCCTGAAAATTTGGCTAATGTGTGTTACCAGTGCCCCCTCCCGGATAAGACCAGGTTTGTTCTCAGCTGCC
This sequence comes from Corvus brachyrhynchos, assembly GCF_000691975.1. NCBI lineage: Eukaryota > Metazoa > Chordata > Aves > Passeriformes > Corvidae > Corvus > Corvus brachyrhynchos. The sequence continues at coordinate 25,095,814 of NW_008239553.1, forward strand.
TGGCCCCTCCAGTGCTTCCCCCGAGGCACAACCGTGCTGAGCCATGGCTTGTGAAAAAGCTCAGCTCCTGCTGTCTCTGACTGTTGCCAGGTGACCCTACCACACAATGATAAAATCGCAGGAAAGATTCTAGATTGTTTTGATCAAGAGAGAATTTTCATAAATGCAAGGTTTGGGGGTTTTTTTGTCCTCTTGTACAGAGGGGGCAAGTCAAGTGTTTGCTGCATTTATTCTGCTTTTACTGCTCACAAACTAGATAATAAAAAGGCTGGATAGTGCTTCATGTGATATGAAAACCTGGAAGTGTCATACTTCTTAACTCTGTAACAAATAAGAAACCTACTTTCCTATGATAGAAAATGCTTCGTAAAAATGTGTTGTGAGCCTGCTCTCTGTTCAGTGAAACCCAGGCATGAGGAGAGGAATTGGCTTAGTCAGAATATTCCAGCAGATCTGCAGGAACAGCCTTGAGTTCCTGCTTTACTGTTCTGTGCCCTATAGATTGAGTTCTGCTGCTTCAATTCAGTACAAGCTACCAAGCAGAGTGATAACACATCGTGGGATCTGGTTGGGATTTTGTCAAAGGTTTAAGTTTGTAAGATCCTGCTCTCATACACAATTACCATGTAATTTGCAGCCTGTTAAAGATCTGCCTTTGCCCATGCCAAAGGAATACTTGTTCCTATGTGCTTATTATGTCCTTCTCTGTCTTCGGTTCCCTCTGCATAGGAAGTATTTTTTTATTAGGATCTGGTTGCTTTTCATCAGTAATAACTCCTGTCCTGCCATGACAGCTGTTGAGCTGAGCAGTATTTTTTTTCCCTTGATAGGTGCCCAGATTGGGTCATTTGCTGTTTGTTGTGTTTGGACAAATTTTACTTCTTGCATGTCTTACTGTTCAGTAAATTGCAGCCACAGATTACTGTCTTCAATGGGGCAATAAAGAATCCTTCACTCCCTGAAAGCCTATCTCCCATCATGGTCTCCCATGGAAAGTCTTTGGAGTTTATATGTGCATCATGCCTCAGCGGAAGCTATCAAACAAGACTTGAGGCTGTACTGGGAAGGGGTTTATTAACTTGGCTGATGTGAATGAAGGCTGCAGGGTACTAAGAGCCTTAACTACTGAGGGTGTAGAGACTCTGTAGATAAGAACTGCTTATGGAAGGACAGTTTAGCAACCGGGTGATAGAGTTGCAACCATTTCACTCCCCTGTGAGTAATGGAACAACAAAAAAATTTTGTAGGAAAGTTCAGTTATTATTATGGATTAGGTTTCAGGATAGATTCTGGGGGTCTTGCTTCAGGAGAATGGTTTATGGTTCACTAAGTTATTTAGAGCTGTTTGCTGAAGTGCTCCCCTAGACTTAGAAATAGGCCCTCCATCTGACAACTGCAAAGTAATAGTACTGGGGACAGATGAGAATGTCCTGGGGAATGCCTAGCATGCTTGCCAGCCTTAGATGAGATCTGTGTACATAGATCCACAAAACTTTCTCCTAATAACGTGTGTTTTTTTCAATGTGCATTTTGTAGTATCTGATCTACCAGCAGATGGGAGTCTGTCAGCACCGCTCCTTCCACAGTAGTTAAAAGCAGATGAGTTCAGATGGGTCTCAGGGATCCTTACTTCCCCATCCTCAAGGCAGGTCATTGGAGACAATGTTCTTATTGTTTGCCAATTACTGTCTTATTCTCTCTTCTGCATTAGTTGTTAAATTCAGGAGTGATACCCCTCTGTCAAATACATTGTTCTTTTTTTTTTCTTTTTTTCCTTTTCCCTTCTCTATTTTCTTTTTTCTTTCAAATTTTTTTAAATTTTTAAAAACTTTTATTTTATTTCCTACTGCATCCAGAAAAAGAAAAGCTTCCTGGAGGATATAAAGCAGATTATCAGCAGAGATGTAGATAAAATAATGCACTACTTCATCTCTGAGGTGCTGGCCTTCACAGGTCAATATTAGTTCCTTAAATGCAGACTTGCACTTGCAATGTTTCACACATTGCTGTGTAGTTCAGCAGTTGGTGGATGTTTCAGGTGTCTGAACTGCTCTACTAGCAGGGATGTTTAAGTTGAAGATTGAGGGGTGTAGGGGACAGCTTAATTATCAAAGGCTCAAAGAGTGGGTCAGGTTTGGGTACATTGCCAAAGCATTTCTAGAGTTCTAAGTTCAAAATGAAATGGCCTTTTTGCTCTGCTGATCTCATTTACTTTCCTCTAATTGGTCCCTCTTCAGCTGCCCTAGCAAGACATATCTTCAGAAATTCTGCTTACACTCACTGTTATAGTTTTATGTTGAGGGCATCATGGCATTCCCACCTTGTAAAACTCTGCTCTCTGGCTTTAACACAGATCTCATTCTTAATGAAAGATTATCTCACTTATATTGCTGCATTGGAAGGAATAACTTCTTAGGTAGTTAGGGGGAACTATTTTATATCCCTACATAACAGGTGAATTTACTTCCACTGCATCCAGATGGTTTTGCTGCTCTCTCAGATTCTTGTTCATTTGCTGCTATCTTTGTTTTTCCTTATTTCCCTGTTTTGTACTTTTTTCATCAGAATGAGAGACTGGGACAAGGCTGCAGTAGCTACTTGAATCCTCTCCATTCAGTTGTCATAAGAGAGCAGAGGAATCTTCTCTGTTGTCAGCCTTTGATTTATGGTAGTACCACTGCTGTTTTATCCAGCCCTTGGAGTGCTGTATGGATGTTTCTGATGTGTGTGGCAGTGTCATGGCTAGCGAGGAAACTTGCATCATCTTGGGGAGGGGACACATGGACACCAGTAGCAGGGGTTGGGTCTTCTTCCTCAGCATGTTGGAAGTATGTGTCTGGCTGAGGGCTCTGTTTGTAATGGGCAGGATTTCTCCTGCCCCCAGCCAAGTGTCAAGCCTGTCATGGCAAATTCACTGAAGGCTGTCATGAGGGTGAAGCTAGCTCAGGTTAGCTTCACCCTCATTGAAGGGTGGAGAGGGAAGCTAGCCAGGGTTTCCAGGCATGCAGCCACACAACCCTGCTGCTGGGCCTGAAAAGAAAACCCAACAAGCCAGTGGGGCTGACTGGGGAAAACCTGTCCTGGTTATTCTTTGTTCAGTGGATGAAGGCCAAACATCAGGGGCTGTAGTGAAGAGGTGAGTTAGCAGAGGTGATGTGCAAAGCCAAGGTGACGTGTATATTTTCAATCATTGTGGTAAACAGTTTAATTCCTTCTGATAAGGGATGGGCTTGGGCCAAAGCTGCTTATTGCAGAAACCTTCTGATGGGTGTTTTGACACTTCTCTCATTTGACACCAAAGTTATCCACAGAAGAAAGGGGGGGTGGTGATCTATGACTTCTACTGAACATGGAATTACAAGATCTACTTATATTTGCTTACAAACACAAAGCACAAAAAAAAACAGGCTTTAGGAGAGAAGGCTGATAGACAGTGGTCTGGAGCATATACCATGAAGAGGACTCTATGTGACCTGAACTGCAGATCAGTTTGGAAAGCATATGGAGATGTCATAAGGAGTTCACCAGAACTAAGACCACCGAGAACTAAGTGTGGTGTGTCAAAATGCAAGTGATCTCTAGAAGATGGAAACCTCCCATTCCGGAGCCTATGGCTTAGTATGTAGGAAGTTTGCCACCTGTGACATTAGCTAGAGGTGATTTGCCATCCATGTGCATGTGCATATTATGTTCATGGAGTAAGTGTAGGTTGACTTCATGATTCATTTCAACAACAAGTGCTTCTAGACTGTTTGGTTTTTTTGTGGGCCCTGTAAAACTGATGATGACATGATTTATAAAGGCAGATGATTTTACAGCACATGAATTAATACAAACTTTGTTATGAGTTGATTCATAATTGTTTGGAAAAGATTACTTTTATTTCAGCCTATAATATATGCACAGTTGTTTACTTAAACTCTTGCTTTCCATAGTGTGGCTAGTCCTGTGAATACTATAATATTTCATGCTGAGATTTTGGATGCCTGTGGGTTTATACTGACAAGTTAAGCAAATGTCAAACATGCATACTTTGTGGATACATTTCATAGCTTCCTAGTGCTGGTCCTCAGTACATAGTGATCTTTTCCCAACACTTAGATCTGTAAACCCACTTAGAAGATAATTGGAAAAATCACATGGATAAATGCTTTCAGTACAGCTCAAACTGTACGGATTCAAAGTTGGGGAGTAAAGAGCGGTATTGTATAACTTGATGAAGGTTATTCAGTGGATGCTGGTGGGCTCTTCAGCCATAAATAAATTACTTGAAAGAGAGGTGAAGGTAGTGTAACAAATAATGTCATGTAAACAGCAGGTTTCTGGACAGTAGCATGTTTGGAAAAGCAGTTATGTTCTTGGCCTCATCCATTTG
>NW_008239553.1:25100207-25109078 GCF_000691975.1 Corvus brachyrhynchos
CATTCCTGTTTGCCACCCACCTAAGAACAGCTTTTATCAGGACCTGAGGTTTTTGGTATGTCCTTGGCCAGCTCCATAGTCTTCCAGCTTCTTCTAGCCTAAGAAGATCTTGCCACGTTTCTAGAAACTTCTACTTCATGCAGGTCCATCACGGGATGTTAATAATCTCTTAGGAACATAAAATGTTTGAAAGTGAGATTGGGAAGGAGAAGAGGAGGGAGAGAGCAAATAAGGACGTGGAGTATTGTTAGTGGGCAGGGGAAGTTGGGATACTTGTTCCTGATTATGTTTGAAGAGGAATCGAGTCTGATGATCTTTGTATTCTCAAGGCTTCTAATCCGCTTGCTCTAATCCTCTTACAGCATCTGCTCTATTAGACTTTTATCTGATCTCTCTGTGTCTCAAACAATCTGTCGAAGATCCCCATGTTGAGTCACTTTTGCCGCTTCCCCAGAGAGACATTTTGGTGTCCTCTTGCTCAAATGGGGTCAATGGATTCTGTTTCTTCTGGGGTCCTTGAGGCTAGTCTGAAGTAATTTAAGCCATGATTTGGCTACATCCTTCAACCATCTGGATTTGGTGTAGCTGGCAATGAGAACTGTGATACCCCTAGTTCTCTGCCATATAGCAAAATTTACATTTGTGGTAAACAAAATTTCTGAGATTTGAAATTGCTAAGATGAGCTGTAAGTGTGTTCATTTGGGATTTTTTTTCCAGTGGTAACTAAAACAAAAATAAATTTTTTGTTTAAAATTGGTTTTAGGCTTCTCTTTTTGTTAACCCACATGATATAACTAGAGTGGTCAAGCTACCCTATTTCCTAAATTCAAATTCTCTTGCAGAAAGTGTTCATCAATGACTAGTAAAATACAATATCATCATGTCAAAAACTGAATTTCTGTGTTTTGATCTGCAGAGGTTTTGAGAAGAAATTCCAACAACATCTGTAGTGAACCCTCCCAAAGAAAACAGGGACATGTCATAACTTTTAGGAACTGTATTCTTTTTGGTAGTGCAGAGTGAAGAGTTACTAGCAGAATGGTGAAGATTTTAGGCTGCAATTATATCTTATAAAGTACTGAAAACTCGGTCTCAGATATTGGTTAAGCTCAAGCCAGGTAGAAACAGCTGAGATGAATATGTGCAATTTGAATAGAAACAGAGTTTTCTCTTTGATCTTTGAGCACTGGAGAACATGTCCCATGCCTTTGTGTGGGAGAAGCTAATGCCATGCAACAAACAAAATGGAGTCTCCTTTGCCTCCCATAGTGCTCTCTTCCCTGGGCTGTTGAAAGACCACGCACTATTTCTGGGAGGTATGGAACAGGAACATTTTATCTGTATTTGGTGATCCTAAAGGAAAGCAGACTGCCCCATCTGGGAATTCTGGTTTATCTCTTTAAATCAGCATGAGGACAAAAGCCACGATCAGTACACTAATCTTACTTGGTTTCCACTGCACAAAACCAAATTGGCAACAGCAGCAAGATATTTGGGGTAGTAAAATATTCCAGGACCTTGATGGTTTTTGATGTTGCTTTTGGGTTTGTTTTTTTTTTCCTGTTTTGTTTGTTTGTTTTTTTTTTTTTTTTTTTTTCCCTGTTTTGTTTGTTTGTTTTTGTTTTGTTTTTGTTTTGTTTTTGTTTTTTTTTTTTCTTTTTTGTTTGTTTTTTGTGTTTTGTTTTTTTTTTTTTACTGAGCCTTGCATGCAGTGAGGTAGAAACTTTGTGGTTTGTCAAAGCATAAAAAATCCACTCATATATTCCTATTTTTGAGGACAAAAGTCTCACATGCCCCAAACCCACACAAACTGTGGGACACAGATCCTGCTGGCCCTCAATAGCTTCTCCTTCTGGTCCCGCTGCCTCTCTGCCGGAGTGCCAATCCACTGACTTAATGAAGGCTAACGGTATAATTAATCACATGCACCTGCAGCACAGCAGTTCATGAGACCTGAGTAAATGTGACAGCTGCTCTGAGGGAGAAAGGGGGACAAAGCCCACAATGATGACAAGAGGGAGAACAAGATCTGTGGCAAAAAGAAGCAGTCAAAGCAAAAAGGGAGACATCAGCAAAAAGATGGGCTGGGAGCCTTTATGAGCAAGGCAGAAAGCAGTCTCACCCAGGTGTCCTGTTGTAAAGCATCTCCAGACATTTGTTTTTCTTTTTCTACCTTTGGCCTATACTTTCTTCAAATTATGCTTAAGGGCTTTTCCTCATTTCATTTTCTCTTGGATCCATTCCCTTTTTGTTCCTTCTCTTTTTATCAATGATTGTGCTGTTTGGTACTTTTCCAAGTAGTACATGGTATTCTGGGCCTTTTAGGTCTTATGAACAGTGCACGAAGGCTTTGGTAACCAGTGCTAGTCATACTTTGTGGGGAGTGGAGTGTAGCTAGTTTAGTTTGGAGCTGATAAAAAGACTAACTTTTGCTTCCTGATCCATGCATGGTGAAAATGCGGAACTTTGTTGTTGTCTCTGAATCTTTTTCCCCCAATATTCTTACCACATGTACTTGAAGTCCTTCAGTTGTCTTTTGTATCCTATGTGCATCTTGGTTCTATTTTTGAAGATGTTGATAATGGAGAATTTCTTCTTGGTATAGCACAGAGGCCTGTGGTGTGATCCAAGCAGCCTTTTGAATCTGACGTAGTGCATTATTTGCTAGAGCCATAGAAATAGTAGCAAGCTCTAGAGGAACTAGAACGGGAAGATCTGAGGTAATTGGTATTGTATATAAAAATCTGCAAGGCTTTCTTGTTTCTCCTCTTCTCTCTACAAGGTAGTTTTTTATCTTCTTGAATTAAAACTGTAGGAGTTGTGTTGCTTGTGGCACATCAATATCCATGGCAAGTAGGTGATCCAGATACTTTTTGCAATCAAGATGCACTTAGGTATTTTAGGTCAGAAACGGGAGGCAGGAAGGTGCAAGAAGAGTTTGTCTCTGATGGCCAGAATAGGGGTTGAAAGGTATTATCTGTATTTCTGGTTTTGCTTGTAACTGTCTATATGAATTTGAGTATATAGCTTCATTTAATCTCAGCTGGGGATAAGGAGAGAGAATCTCTTTTGCAGCTTAGCCTTACACATAGGGCTGTTCTGGGAATTCCCTGTAATTCTGTATCAAGGAACAACTTTCACTGTTCTTCTCTCAACCCCAGGGTTGAGAGGTTACACTTATTAAGGGATATCTAGAATCTTGGGTATGTGCACCCCTGTGTTTGGAGATACATCCTGGAATTCCTGTGAAGGCATATAAAATTGCTTGGGAACTTTGTGATAAACATTCAGCAAATAAGACTTTGAACTATATCCACAAAAGAAAATTACGTGACCTGGTGCCATCTAACTGCTTCTCAGGTGCCCAAATCCTCAACAGATCTTCCAAGTCCTTTCATTTTTATTTTCCCCCACTACTGTCTTATGCTAGAGGTCATTAGGCTGCTGTTTTCTATTTCCTGAAGTGGCTGAAACTCTGTGCAGGGTTATTTCTCTTGACAGTGCTGCTCAGTGCCAATGTGTAGCTTGTGTCTGTTGGGATCCATAATCTTGGCACTAATTGTTCTCAGGAGTGCAGCACCAGCCTGCTCATGGAAATGATGGGAGCCACCCTTTTTGTCTGGCAGCCGGGTGGCAGCAGCACGTATCCTGCCTATGGGAGCCACCGGTTATGTAGCATTTCCCAGGCTGCTGTAGCCAGCAGATAATTTTGCAGTGGAAGGTATAACTCTTTCTGCCTGTTTCTGAGACTCTCTTCTCTGCTTGAAGTAATTAAATAGTCATGATGTTTGAGAGCAAAGTAGGAGCAAGCAAGCATACAAGCATAAACATGGATATGCGGTTTAGGGTTTAGTGTACTCACTGGGCAGGACTTAGGAATCTGGTTTTCTTCTCACGGGGAGGAATCTGTTAATGTCTAAATGCAGCAGATTCACTCTTTCACACACAACTCTGTACATCCATGAAAGGATTAGTGCCTAACTCAGAGCTGCAGTTTCTAATAAATGGCAGAGAGGTGAAGAGTAAGGGCTTGACACACAGAGTTGTCCAGATCTGTCACTCCCACTTGGTGAGAACACTGATTGTTTGGCAGGATAGTTGAAAGAGGAGCTGGTTACACATAGTGAATGTAACTGTATATCTGGTTTATCAGCAATTGCTCAGTGATCCTGTTTTAGGAATTCCCAGGGAGAGTAGGAACTTGAGGGCTTTATATGGAAAGATGTATGCTGCTTTTAAATATTTACTGCATGACACCTGTGCTGAGAAGGAGGATTCAATTCTTCTTTTCTTTGCAAGGTGTTATTTTTATTTGTTTTGATTTTTTTGGTTCTGATTTGCCTTTTTCCATTTAAAGGTAGCTTCAGTTGTGTCAGTAATTAGCTAAAAATTTTGCAGTAATAACAGAATAAGAGGGTTAAGGTGAAGGAGGTAGTTTGCTGATCTCCCCAGCACATCTGCAGCCCTATTAATTTAATTAGAGCTGCACTGTATAAATATTTAACTCATTTTAATTTCTTTTGTAGCTCCTTTGGTTTTCAAATAGTTCCCAGCTTCAGATTATCCTTTTTATTCTTCTATATATTTGAGAGAGTGGAAGTAAAAAAAAAAAAAACAAACAAACGTTGTCTCTGAACTGTAATCAAAATATAGGCCAGATACCAGAGAAATTATTGTGAAGTGCTGTATGACAAATCATCAGTTTGACTAAAGCAGTGCTGTGGGTGGTCAGAGCAAGAGAAGGGGCTGTTTCTGTCCTGGTGTTTTTTTTTTTGCTGATCACTTGTTGAACCATTGCCTCAGTTTACCCAGGTAAACATGGTGACAGCAGTTCATGGTGCTTGCTCTCGGAACTGGAGGGTTTGAATTCAGTGGTGTATAGACACTGAAGATAACTATTATTAGTGCAGTGACCTTGATGCTGGGTTGTCTCCTTGAGGCGATGCCGTTCCTGGTTGGGTTGAGGTGGTTCTGGAAGGATTGATGTGGATATCAGTGGGTTCCCCAGCCCAACACTTGCCAGCAGCCTGCAGCATTGAGGTCCCCTGGTCCTTCTGTCCCTGTATGTTACCAGGCACTCTAGTTCACTCAGCAGGCTCCTGTCACTTTGCCTGCTCTGGGGTTGACACCTGATCACCTGGTCAAAGGCCATGGGCTCCAGCATCCTGATCTGCAGGGACAGTGTAGAAACAAAGTCATGGACATGGGAGTTTTCATGATTTGGGGATCATCCAGCATAACTGGGGAACTATCCTGGGCTTCTCCATCCTTAATGTAATCCAGGTTCACTGTGTTACATTAATGTGATTTCTGCGTAAAGGGAAACTTGGCTTTTATTTCTTTAGCATAGTTATGTTTTCAGCTATGAAGGCAAGACAAAGATAGAGGTTTTGGGGTGAAGCTGCCACAGAAACTGCCAGTTTTAGGATGTTGGAAAGCCTGGAGATACTCCAATCAGCCATCCTTGCTGATGTCCAAGGAACACTTTAGTGTCTAGAGGACAGTGTCTGTGGAGGGGATGCAGCCTGTCAGGCTTGTCTGGAGAGCTGTTGTTGCTGCTGATACGATCTATAGGAGGGATGTGGATATGGCATTCCATTGTCAGAAAGAAGCACAGTATTACATTGCATACTGTTTCAGTTTATCCTGTTCTGAAGATGATCCAACCCATCCTTGGGATATTCTGATCCTCCTTTTTGTTAACAGAATGCCAATAAATTACTTCAGCATATTCCTGTCCTGTGCCTAGTCAGATTAATATGAGTATTTAAAGTGAGATGTGGTCTAAAACTGAATCCTGAGCAATGTTCTTGCAGATTCCTTCCAACCCAAGAGCTCTGCTGCAAGCCAGTCTGTTGTCATCACTGTTTTAACAAGGTTCTTACTTTGCGTTGGTTCTTCTGCACATTTCTGTTCTTTTTGATTTAACTAGGAATGACTATGATTATAAGAGAATACATGTATTTGAATATCTTTTTAACAGCTATGCTCATTGCTTTCTCAGGGTTTGGCATTGCCTTTTAGTTCATTTCAGGACAAACATAGAGTGGCTGAAATTTGCGCAGTGGCTGTAGCTCAGAAGGGTCTTCAGGGATGCAAATTGGAATTGTATATGCCTGTAACTGTGCCTTTGCCTGTTCGGTGAGGAAAAAGAGAAGGGAAAGTGGCAGAATAAGTGTTTGAGGGCATGTCTACGTCACTGCTTGGGTAAATTGGTGAGTTGGAGTTTGTCATACTATGTGGAAGTGAAGTTTTGTGCAAATGTGAGAGTAAACCTGTCAATATAGGATTTTCTGATAAGTTCATGTGAATGTGCAGCTGTTTGTGGAAAAAATGTGTTTGTCAGCACATGTAGATATATATGCTTATGATAGGAGACTTAGAGGAATGTTGTTTCATGTATTTGTGGGTTATGGATAAGTTTATATTCCTACATAGACAGGAAAGAACTTCTCTTGGTTTGCTTTTGTATGTTAATTTTTGTGACCAGCTGGTACAGCCATGAAAAGAGTGGTTGGCCAGATTGAGTATTTGTACAGCTTGATGAGAACAGCTCAAATAACACCCACCTTAAAATGCTCTCCAGCTCTCTGCTTCCTATCTCCATTAAATAGCAAAGGTCTCTGTTGCTTTGTGGGTAAGGGAATGAGGAAGTGTTGCCTGCCTAGTTACGGGAGCATTGTGTTTCCTTCAACATGACAAATGGTACAGTTGAGCTGATTGGAATGGAAGATGCTCCCAGTTGCTTTCTGCAATACTTTCCTGCAATACTGAATTCATTGTCTGTTTTCAGCCACAGGCTCTTACAGACCTTGTGTTGTAATGTTCCTGTCACAGTTTACTATAAAAGTCAGGACCAGTGTTTGTCATTTCACTGGCCCAGGTCAGGACAAGGAGAGTTGCAGTGCTCCCATTTGTGCTTCCTGCTTAAGCTGAGGAATTGCATCAGGCTTTCCTCAAAGATGAGAGAAGTTGATGGCAGCTGCCCATCTTAAGATGAACATTAGTGGCCATAATGACTCAGAACACACTTCTGCTCTCCAAAAGCATCCAAAAGTGGATGTGTGTGGGAGAGTATAAAGACAAGGTACACCATATTACATGTTCTGTGATAATTTCTGTCCAACATTCTCCCAGCCTCCAGCCAAGTGCGGGAGGGAAAAGGTCCTGTATTGACCTCCTTCTTCAGCACTGCAGAATCTGAGGGATGCAATGTCAGGAGAACCTATTTTCTTTTGTGCTTGCTCTTTAAAAGCCTCTGGCAATTTGCTGAGGAGAGGAAAGAGCACCTTTTCATACAGCCTTTGGTGGTGTTGCTGTCTGAGAGATTCTTCACAAGGGGCAAAAATGGGAAACAAACATGAACGCTATCTGTATACCATTGAAGTCTTAGTTCCTCTAGCATGTGATAGAACTGTGTCAAGAGCAGGAGACACCCATGAACATGTTCTGTAGAGGCTGTTTTGTAGAAGTCAGATGTGAAAGCTGAAGCACTGGTCTCAGGAGTGAACCTGAATCTCCAGGGAGCAGCTTGAGGACTTCCTTCAATCTGTGTTTTATGTGTGGGAATTAACTCTGACATTTGCAGAGCTCATTAGTGTGTGTGGGGTGTGCTCATGGCAGGGATGGAAGCTTGGAGGCAGATGATTTTAGGTGCTGAACAAGGGAGGGTTCGTCTCAGAATACTGGTATTTTGGCTGGGTACTCTGGGGCAAGAGTATCTAGGAAGGTTGATGAGCTAAAGAAGGACTATTTGTTTCTGCCTTGTGCGCTCAGTCACCCTTGGTTATCTATCTTACAGCTTTGAAAATACAGAGACTGCTCAAACTAATTTATAGCTCCACGTCAAGTGATAATATCGTGAGGCCTATGAGAAGTCTGAACCAGGCTTCATGACCTGCTATATTATTTGGTTCTTGCAAAAGCTGCTAGGACTTGTTGCTGTAATTAATACATTGATGGGTTTGACAACACATTCTCTTTTGACAGTCTTGTGCATGTTTGAATTATGGAAGCAGCTTGAGGTATTTCTTGTAACAAACCAAATGGCACCATAGCTAACCAAAAGAAGTCAGTACAGGATAAATCAGTTTCAGTAGGCCTTTTATTCAAACAGCGAAGAGCTACCCATTGTGACTAGGGGAAGACTGTAGGTTAGATCAGTGGGAGCTGAATGCTGTCTTACTGCTGAGGGGATAAGCTGATGTGAATAACAGAGGATTCAAAACTATTACAGGATTTTCTTTTTTGGAAATGCATTCTGCTACATTTTCACTCTCCCTTGCTTTATGAGAAAGTGAGAAAGAGCCTAGAAGAACTTCAGCCACAGGTTAGTGGTAGACAAACAGGAGAGAATGAGGTTATTTTTTCTGGATGTTTCTCTGTCTGCTACAGAGCAATCTTATACATGCAAAATTTTATATTGTACCAACAACAACCATTTACTTTATGTTACTTTATATGTTACTAACTATTATGTTAACTTCATTGTATCAGATTTCCCAAGATTTAATGCTGCATGCTATTTCAAACTGGGATTAATCTCTGGAAATTATACTTTAGATTAATTTGAAATAAGACTGAGAGTCCTCCTTAGCATATACTTCATGATGTAAAACTGTCAAAGCCTTTACTTCTTGAAAACATTGCTTAGGCTGTATGGTCATCTCTTTTATCTATTTCTAAACTTGAAATTTTCATTTCATATAAATAACCACTCAAGAATAAATCATTTTAGTCCTCAACATGTTCCTCTGAGAAGACAGGCAACTGTTACTGCAAACCCAGAGAGCTTAGACATTGGTGTCTGGTGGGCTCAAAGAATCTTCAGCAGAAGACATCTTGCTATAGTTACTTCATGAATCATTTTT
>NW_008239553.1:25109223-25113374 GCF_000691975.1 Corvus brachyrhynchos
GTGTTTCATGAATCATCAACTAACAGCATTCACCAAAATTGTATCTTTCAAAATGTGTGCTTTTCCATTATTGTTTTATGTTAGATATTTATTCTATTTTTTTAAGGGGAAAGCTAAAATAACTGCTTTTTTTTGTAAGTAAACCATGGCAGCTCTTGTGCAGCAGCTGTTTTTCAGGTGAGTGAACAAAAGCTGTGAACTGATCAGTGTCAGATCTTAAATTATTAATCTAACAGTTAGAGAAAGCATATGGCAACTCTTAAGATAAAGAGTCAATACACTAAAGATTTTGAGGCTGTTGCAGTGCAGGCAGTAATGTGGGATGCTGTTAAGATGAGTAACAAGCAGCGTGAAGGATGTAAACAAACAGGTCTGCCTTATGCACCTGATGTTGTCTAAATCAACATTAGCTTTTCTAAACTAGGCAGACATTCACAGTCCTTCCTAGTTTTCTTTTTGCAGCAGGAGTGGGGATTGTTTCATTCAAGCAAATTAAAGCAAAAAAGTTTCCAAAGGAGTACAGGGAAGGTGGTAAGCTGGAAGAAGAGGGAAGTTTGGAGCATGTTGGTGTGGTGAGGGAGCAGTGGTGCAGGTAATGGAGAAGCACATCAGAGTCACACCTTGGCTTACTCTCTGTCTGTCTCTTGGTGGGCTTACCAGCAGGCATTTCTTTAGATCTCAGATGAACCAAAAATTTGAGGTCATATCCTTTAATGATTTGATCACTGGTGCTAATGCTATTTTCTCCTCGCTGCTGAAATTCCTGACTTTTGGTATCAAGTCAACAGCAGAGGCTAATGACCTGCTTTTTAGGTTATATTTAGGTGGGCGGAAGGCTGCTCTGGTTTGAAAATCACTGTTACCTTTCCAAATTTGGCCTGGTATTCCAAAGGAGTCTTTCCGTCCTTTCTTCTTGGGCCTTCCTGCCACATGCACTTGGTGGAAACGTGCATAAAGAGAAACAAGAGTTCTTTCCTTTCTTATTGCAAAACATTCCGCAGGGAGAGGATGTCTGTGGCAAGCCTGGCCACTCTGCAGGGGACTTTTGGAATGATCTGGGTTTTGAAGAAGCTAAAACAGCTCATACTGCCCTAATTAAACAGTACTTGCTCTGAACTCATTACACTTTTCTGCCATGTTTGCAAAAAAAGTTCTTAAGGCTGCTCTGTGGAAAGCTCTAGCTTCAGTTTACACTGGATACCTGTAAGTTCCAGTGTTGATGTGACCCAGCTGGGGTTGGGAGGAATAGGCACAGAGATAGGGAGTGCTGTTCATGCATTCTTTTTGATCAGCAGTTTCCATGGTTTGGTTTGGGTGCAGGCATACACTGACTATGTGGGATGAGGAGTATGGATGCAGGTTGGAGCGGTGAAGTGTCAGAGAAAAAATGTTTTATAAAATTTTAAATCTACAACTGCAAAGGGCCTATGAGATCATTCCAGCCTCTGGCCCCTTATATATATCATGAGCTATAGATTTTTACAGACTTATCCTTGAATTGAGTCAAACCACCCCTGTGTGTTTAACACATTTACTCCCATTTCGATTTGAAAATGAGGCTTGCTTGGCTTAAAATAATTAGAGGTCGTTTTTCTGGTGAGATACTCTTTACTAGTTCTTGATTAAAAAGGGAAGCCTTATTTTTTTGAATTGAAAGTTTTATGTATAAGGGATTGTAGCCACCAAAAGGTGTTTAGGTGGGAGTGGTTCTTGTGCAAAGTGGTATGTGGCAAAGGATGTTACCAGCACCACGTGGGGAAGGATGAGCAGAGAGGGGCTCTCAACCCCAGTCTGCCTACGTTTTCTTTCTGCACAAATATCAGAGCGATGGCCCAGAACAGCAGGAGGAGGAGGGTGCCTGTGGGGCTCAGTGCTGCAGATGCTTTGTAACATTTCAACTCTTTGTTCTGTCTGAATAGAGCAAATAAGGCAGTCAGGCTAATTTGAAAAGATGCTCGATTAGGCATAGAGTGTTTAATATTCTCTCTCAGTCCCTCGCTGCTGTAGAACCTCCATTTTGCCTTCCCAGAGCTCCAAATGGAGCCTGCTGCTTTCCCTTTGCAGAAGTCCTGGGCTAGGGGTGATATTTGGTGACAGAGAGGCTGAAACAGTTAAGTTACACAAGCAGGTTCTCTGGTAGACCCTCCTGCAAAGTGCTTGTGCCTCCAGGACAGCCTGTGAGCTGCAGCAGGATGTGTCCATGGGTAGTGGGCAACCAGGGAGCCCACAAGGACTGTCAGCATCTGGCATCAGCCAAGCTAGAAGCAATGGTTTGTCAATTAATGTGTCAATTAATTGTGGTGAGGCCTTGGTGCATTACCCATTCCAGTTAAGTGGCCTTGCTGAATAAACAAGGATTATCACTCAGGGTTTTCAGCAATCTCTGCAGTTTTGCAGCTGGTGAATTGTTTGCTTAATTCGGTGCACGTTGGTGTTGGGGATTCAAAATGCCAGGTCAGTCACCTCCTCTGGTGGCCAGACAGCCCTGCTTCCAGCTGCAGTGGCTGGGCGTCTCCCTGCACTGTCTGCCTCCAGCATAGCCACAGCCCCTGGCACAGCTTCTGTCACTTCAGCCTTCTGTGCTTCTCTGTAAACAGCAGTAACATTGCTTTACAGGAGGGCTGTGCAGCGTTTAATGTTTGCTTTGAGATCTGTAGAAGTACCTAGAAGCCTCCCTCTATCTAGTCATAAATGCTTACGATAAGTGTGCTAGTGAATATGTAAGAGTCTGGTTTTGTAAGACCTGGAAAGCTTGCTGTTCTGCACAGCAAGCACCCTTCTTCAGCTGTTCTTTTTATTTCTTTTATAAAATCTTGTTGAAGTACATCATATTTCACATTTAAGTACATCATACTGAGTGGAGTAGAGGTAGAAGAGGAAAAACTGAATTTTGAAGTAGATTTATTTTTCCTGATAATTGAGAAATAAAATTTCTGACATGCTTAAGCTTGCACCTTTCAAATATGACAGTTGTTACCACTAGTGAAGCAAATAGTTTCCAATAATGGGAATATATATATGTTACTGCATGTGACCTAGTGGCCAAGTACATAGTGGAAGATGTTTTTACTATCTCTTTTTATTGATAGGTCAGAATTTTGATCAGTTCTGGAAATTTCCCTGTAGTCTGTTTTATCCAGAGCATTTTACTGTGCTGTTGCATTTCTTGCAGCATTGCTGATTTTCCCTGTTGAAAATAATTCAATTATTGCTCCAAATTCTGCTCGTTTGTTGTGTTTAGTTTTTTTAATTAAACACAAATATATGTACTGCATCACCCATAATGGTCCCTGTGAATAGCACACATCAAAAGCTCTAAGGTGAATCTAGATGGTATCTTCCTTTAGCTATTCAGTGTATTGAAAAATGGAGCTGTCTGAAATGGTGCACATGCACCCACAAACAGGCTTGCACACCAAGGAGGACTTTTGGTCTTTATTTTAAATAGTGATACATGCAAACATTGGCAGTTCCATTTATTTCCCCTTTGTAAGTAAAGCCTATCTAATCATTTTGTTCAAATTTAATAATTATGTGTAATGACTGAATTAGGACTATAATTTAAGGAAAAAGACTCAATTCCTCGCAATGTTTGTCTTATCATTTAATTGAGAAGTAACTTCTTTCCTCCCTCTTACATAGGCTAAATGAGTCCTATGTACTATCTCAGCCTCTTTGAAGTTAAGTGTCCCGTAGACATTCCAGTTCTTAATATTTGTAAGGGACATGGGAGTGAGTTAGATGAGGTTAGGAGGTGCTGCACTTTTGTAGGAAGGCAGTCATGATGATAGCTGTGTTTTCAGAGTGTAGGAGCATCTGGAGCTTTGCTTTTTGATGACCTTTGAAAATTGTATGGATTTCTGAGTTTGGGCACTCAGTCTTTAAAAATATTGGTACTATGCCTGTTTCTCTGTAATGTTACTTTATAATACCCTCTCTGTAAAATGCAAATACAATAAGTGCTTAGGTCTAACTGGCAGGTGCTCTGATCTTCTTGATTAGAACTGCAAAGAATTTTTTTTTGGTATATTGCTTATTGAAAGGGCTGGGCTTTTACTCACCCCTTGTACTACATGTATTATGAAAAAGTATCAGAGATTCATCTACCTTTTTCTTCCAGCTAAGAAGATTATGAAATGCTAATTATAGAG
>NW_008239553.1:25113391-25193059 GCF_000691975.1 Corvus brachyrhynchos
TGCACCCAGACCCAGCTGCAGCCACCTTACGAGTGAACTTGTGCTCAGTCCTGGAGAGAGTTGTAGCTACTTCAATGGATGAGAATATTTTTTCTTTTAAGCAGATCATAAGTGCTTGAGTCTGAAAGGCACTGTCCTTCCAGAGGGAGATTTTTCTTCATTTTACTGCCCTTGTTCTTGTGTTGTGCTCGGATATCCTGCTGTCTTCATTACGTGCTCTGCATTCCCCTATACCACAGGTTCTGACAACTCTACCTCCTATTCAGCCTGGAGTCCTTCTTTGAACATCACCCCGTGAGTTATCTCCGTTTGCTGCCACAGTACTTTGTCTCCACTGTTAACTTTCACACACTGTTCCCATCCTATAAAATCAGACCTTCCATCTGGCATATTATTCCAGGCAGTGAAGTCAGCAAAACCTGAAACAAAACAACAAAATGTGGCACTGCGTTCTCAGAGGGAAGTGATGACATGCATGTTCACACTGCTGCACAAGCTTTTTGGCCTTTCAGAAGAGACTCCAAAGAAACATGTCATTTCTTAGCAGTTCTGGCTCTTGTTGTATGAAATTACCCAGGGACAGGCTTGAACATTCACCTCAGGGTTTCTCTGAAGTTTCTAAGTTTGGCTGGAGACCTTGTCCCCTGATGGCCAGTATGCTCATTCCTGGAAGTCATTTGGTCCTGTTTGTCCAGCTGCACCACTCGTAGCTCACCTCGTACATCTCAGTTTGACAGTGTTCATTAGACCCTTACAGACCTAAGAAAGATTTATTGGGAGGAAATGGGATTGGAAACCCTATAATGGCCCACAGTAGAGTTATTAGTTGTCTTCTAACTTCAGCTGCTTGGGGCACTGTAAAGACTTTGGTGACTTAGGGAGACAATGCATCAATCACTGTATTTTCTCCAGCAATGAGGCTAAGGACTGGCCTTCTGTGCCCACTGCTCCCATGAACCTCTGTTTTCTAGATAAAGCTGAGTCACAGAGTCATAGCTGATCACTTTTTTATATTTTTCAGTATTATTTAGGCAGGAAAAGCACACAGGGAGAGGTTAAATGGCTTGTCTGTCATCATGTGTCTTTAGACAAGCCAGGAATAAAAATCCCATTTTCTAGTACCCAGTCCTGGGCTTTAAAGGAAGGCCATGATTGTACAAACTGCTTGTCAGACATTCTTTGGGACAGTAGCATGCTATACTGAGCACATCGCACGACTCTCTTCTCTTAAAGAATCTCTGATTTTTTTTAACTGATCTCAACTGTTCACTAATTTCAGCAAGCTTTGGCTCACTGACAGACACTGCTGAGATTAAAATGCAGGTCATTAAAAAAGGTGATTGTGAGGTGGGAAAGATGGAGAGAGGCAGAGGGCAGGAGGAGGAGGAGAACCCTGTTTGGACACAGACTTTGCAAAGAAGTGTGAGGTATGGGGGAATGATACATAATGAACAACCAAATCTTCTTCCTATAGATAGGAGGATAATGGGAAGGGGGCTGTTGAGGGAGGAGGAAGCCAAACCTGCAAAGCTTGGCAGTCATGACAGCAGGAGCTGGTGTTTACTTAGCAGCTCCTTGTGGGTGGAGATGTAGGGAAGCATCTTGGGCAGTTGGTGTCCTTGTGTTGTTTTACCTGCTGCTGCTCCTGCCTCCTGGTGAAAGGTAGGTTGTACCTGGGTTTACTTTTAGGACCAGGCCAAATTGGATGTCACAGACACCATAACAATGACTATTAAAGAGGGTAGAAGAAAGCAAGAACTGGGCATATGTTTCATCCCTCTTTCTGTCCTTAAACAAATACTTCCCATCTCCGGTAAGGAGCTGAGGGATTCCCGAGTCTTAGTGTGATAATATGCTAATAGGCACAGCTCAGTGTGCAAAAGCAAACCCACAGGCTTAACCCAGGGCAAAAAAAGATATCCAACAATTAAAAAGTCCAGCCACTTGGAGTGGAAGAAGAGCCTGGATAGCAATAGGAATTCTGAAGTTGCTGGTTAAGGCCTGGCATCCTGGGCTGGGTCTGTTCTGCTTCACCTGCCACAGTGGCCACAATACAGTGTATTTGTTCTGACTGGCAGCACCATGTAATTGCATTTGTGCTCAGTGACTATCGATGTTTCCAATGTGTTTTTCTGAAAGGTCATCTCATGCCAGAAGAGACATAATGCCATGTCCATCTCAGATCTGTTGATTCTGTCTTGATGCTTAGCCTTTCAGTGCGAGAGACTAGAAACCCAGTCCTACCCCTTCATCCCCTAAATAACAATGTGGTTCAACCTCACAGTGGTGCTAACTTATGAATACTAGCCGTATTTGAGCTGCTGGCTGTGAGAGATGGACATTCCATATATTTTAATGGGAGGCTGGTTCACACAGAAGTGTGCCTGCTTTGATTCTTATACCATATAATTTAAAAAAAAATTAAAAACAACTAAATCAACCAACCAACCAAAAAAAGAAACCAAACCAGAAAACCCCAAAAACCTCACTAGTCCTGTCAATTGTTTCTTAGTGTTACCCTGGGGCTTCCCCTGGTCTGATGTTATGGGACTTCCATGCTCGTGTCATGCCTGGTAGTTCCCTAGTTTCCCTCCTTCCTCCATTGCACTGTTTCTATTCTATTCAGCAATTCACTGAATACACTAAAAGTTAATTTGTTGGGGTGTGCTTTGTCTAGACCTAAAATGGCTCTGCACAGTTGGGAGAATCTCCAACATCCCGTAAAGGCAATGAAAAAGCTGACATTAGACACACTGAAAGAAGTCTCTGTAAAGATGATTAGGGAGTAGAGTAGAGAGATGTGGGAACAGGGACAGTTCATGGGTAATGGAAGCTAATCTAATCCCCTGTTGGTTTAGGCTGTCTTCATATATAGGGATGGTCACTTCTTCAATGAGATGCAAGTTCGGAGGCGAGAGAAAACTGCAGGAAGTACTCTGGAGAGATAATTTTAATTGTCCACGCTATTTCTAGAGCCAGAGCAGTCTAAAACGGAGTTGCTGGGGAGGATTTCAGTTAGTAAGAGGGGAAAAAAACCCCCCATAACTGTGATTAATTCTCTCTTTTTTACCTCCTTTTGCCTTCCTTTTCTGCCAACATCCATTAGCACTTCCAAAAAAAAAAGGGAAGAATTGCTGGAAGCTACTGAGAAATAAGGTGAACGAGTTTACACTGCACAGTGCATGTTTGCATGTTTGCCCCTCATAACCTTCCCGCATTACCCTACAAAATTAGCAGAGAGATGGAGTTCAACAAGACCAAGTGCAAGGTCCTGCATGTGGGTCGGGAACTCAGGCACAAATACAGGCTGGCTAAAAAATGGATTGAGAGCAGCCCTGACGAAAACAAATTCTGAGGTGTTGGTTGACAAGAATCTCAATATGACGCAGCCAAGTGCACTTGCACCCCAGAAAGCCAATTGTATCCTGGGCTGCATTAAAAGAAGCCTGACCAGCAGGGTGAGTGAGGTGATTCTGCCCCTCCCCTCTGGTGAAACTCCACCTGCAGAACTGCATCCAGCTCTGGGGTCCCCAGCAGGGACATGGACCTGTTGGAACAAGTCCAGAGGAGAACCACCAAGATGATCAGAGGGAC
This sequence comes from Corvus brachyrhynchos, assembly GCF_000691975.1. Classification (NCBI taxonomy): domain Eukaryota; kingdom Metazoa; phylum Chordata; class Aves; order Passeriformes; family Corvidae; genus Corvus; species Corvus brachyrhynchos. The sequence continues at coordinate 25,116,986 of NW_008239553.1, forward strand.
AGAGCACCTCTCCTATGAGGAAACCCTGAGAGAGTTGGGATTGTTCACCCAGACACTAGAAGGGTCTAGGAAGAGCTTATTGTGACCTGAAGGGAGCCTACCAGAGAGCTGGAGAGGGGCTTTTTACAAGGGTGTGTAGTGATGGGATGAGGGGGAATGGCTGTACACTGAAAGATGGTGGGTTTAGAATCGGAAGAAATTCTTTACTGTGAGGGTGGTGAGACACTGAAACAGATTGCCCAAAGAAGCTGTGGATGCCCCAACCCTGGAGGTGTTCAAGGCCAGGAAGGATGGGGCTCTGAGCAATCTGGTCTAGTCAAAGGTGTCCCTGCCCATGGCAGGGGGTTGGAACTAGATGATCTTTGAGGTCCCTTTTGGCCCAAACCACTCTATGATTAAAACTAGGAGGTATTTCTCTCACCAAGCCCACTGAAGTGTCAGCCTGAAACAGCTGCTCAGTCACCCCAATGTGAAGTGATCTTATAAGATTCAGAATGAAGTAGGGGCTGCAAAAAGTCAGTTGGATTTCAAATCGGTATCTAAAATGTGTATATTTTTTTCATGATTCTGTGAAAGGACCTGTCTTTGGACAAATTCAAAACCATTCTTAAAATAACAGAAATTTTAGTGAACTGGCAAGGGGGCTTTTTATTTATATAAAATAGAAAAAAAATGAAAGGGATGACTAAGGAGATTGAAGGGAATAGGGTGTGTTTTTGCTTATGTCTGTGTTTATAGGATGCCCAAGAATACCTACTGGTATGCTGAGGACCTGAACTTGTGCCTCACTTAAAGTCGCAGCAGCAATTACAGTGATATCTCACTGTTGGACTAAAGGCTTTTCAAATTCAAATGGGATGAGTTCACTTGGAGAAGTGCACTTGGAGAAGTGAAGAGCTTGGAATAGTAACTTCACATGGGGGAAAGCACAGACAAGCTGTCATGCTCAGGCATATGCTCAAATGCTTTTCTCCAACTCTCTCACCATTTCTTGGGCTCCTGCATAACCTATTACTGTACCTTGTCTCTGATGTATGCCTGCTCTGGAGTTGATTTAGGATTCTGCCAATCTGCTAATGTATCTGAACCCCAGCCTCATCCCTTCCTTGTTTTCCAGTTGTGTAACTACACTTGGATCTCAGATTTCTCACGCAGTTCCTAGTACTTCTGCTTCTCTAGGTGACCTAGCCCAGGCAAACAACTTGAGAAGTATTTTCTGTCCTGACTTGACTGATGTCACTGCACTTATTTTGTTTCTGTCCTGTGTCAGATTTCCTGTGTAATCTGTGCAATTTCTGCATTTGGCTCTTGAGCTGAATGACTCTGGAGAGAGATTCTCCAGTCTTGCAGTGTATTCCATGCAGTGTCAGTCTACGGTGGCAGAAATTGGTACTGAAGGAGTGCTAGTGTTGGCAAGGTATCTAGCAGGCATCTCAAATATCATAATATTATACAGTGACATGGGGAGCACCCTGGCCCTCAGCCTCGTTTCCTGGTTTTCAGGTGTGCTGGCAATACACCCAAATGCTGTGAATCACAGAGCACGGACTGATTTTTTTCATTTATTTGTTTGGTTGTAATTTTCGTTTCAGGAATACTTCAGTCTGTAGCATGAAGGAGGGCAGGAGAAGAGCAGGGATTCTGGTAGGGCTGGGCTTCATACAGATAAGGTGGCCACCTGCTTTGAATGGCAGCTTCTAATGGAAACTTGTAACCCATGTCAGTAAGGTGTAAGAAAACAAAATGTTGTGCACGTTTTTGCTGTTACAAGTTCTTAAATGACCAGGTAAATGCTTATGAAAAGAATGGCACACATTGGATATCTGACATTGCAAGCTGGTCTACATGTAGTTGTTTTGCATGCGTTCTTGGGATACAGTTAAAGCATTCTCAAGAAAAACCACCCTTGATTTGGGACACTTGAATATGAGGCAGGGGTGCATCATAGGAGATATTTCTCATATAAGCAATATTTCTATCATGTTTCTTTTAAATGCTGTGGTAAGAGTTGATGAGCCTTCTGAGCATTTCTCTTCTGTGTTCTGTTGTGTATCAAGCTTTCCACCTGGAAACACTAGTCAAGGGTCCACAGAGTTCACTAATTCTATGCATTTGTTTTATTGATAGAATTGCTGTGTGTGCTACAACTGGAAAGGAATGACACCCTGCATGCAAGTCTGAGTTGAAAGCAGAGGGAGAATAGAACTGTTGTTTGTTTGCTTATCAGGAGTGACTAGAATAGCTCCAGGAAAACAGGTCTGCAGTGTCTCTTTGGCTACACCATGGACCTTTCCACATGGTGTGTTGTTCAACAAAGAGGAATGTCCTTCTTTGGCACATCCTGTTTCAGAGAAGCAAGGAGATACCAACTGATGCTGTGTGAAAGCAAGTGTTGATTGATAACCTGAAATGAAAAATCTTAATTTTAAATTTAAAAATATCTTCTCTTGGGCTAGGATTTCCCATTTTGCTCAAGACCAGTGATCAGTCTATTGGCATTAATAGTAATGGCTCAGAAACTTCACAGCATATTTTCTAACATCTATTTCAAACCCAGCTTTTTAACCAGGGCTGTTCCTTCAACAACACTGGGATGTTTCACTGAGCTACACAAGGTGCTTGGTTCTGATATGCATCCCAATCTTGGCCTTGCTATCCTGGCATTAGAAAAAATATGTAGTTGAAAAAGCTAATTGGTGCTCTTTTAATGAACTGTAACTTTCTAATTAAATCCTTGCTTGAAGTGTTGTTGATGTAAACGGCATTTATGGAATCTGCTGGATTTATGTCCCTTGCTGCTTGTCCACAACACCAGATCAGATGATCCAAAGGCACCAGTGCTCCATCTGACAAAGGCAGCAAAAGCTTGAGCAGCCAAACATGTCATAATATCCCTTGCGTGCCAAGGATTTTTTTTCTCAGATCTGTATTCTGGCACTACCCCTAGATTCCATTCCAGCTGAGGAGGAGTTTACCAGCTCTTCTACTCGGAGGCCAGTAGGCACAGGTGCACATGCTGCCATGCAGGGTTAGGCAGGAGGAAAGCCTGGTTTCCAGCATCTTGTGTGCTGAAATTTGAAATGTTGATGTGTCAGGGAAGAAACAAGATTTTGCACAGAAGGAATGGGAAGAGGGAAGACATGCTGCTTCGTGCAGGGCTGCGTGATTTTCAGGAGGGAATAACTACATGAAATTGTAGAAACCTTTATATTTTTGTGGGGGTGGTAATACTGGTGACATCAGGGAAGGGGTTAATTGCTTGCTGTGTCTGTCAGCAGGGGAGGGGCAAGGGGTGAGTAGGAGAAAACTTCAGTTCTGTGAAAGTGGCTTTCTGCTTTGAGGCAGCAACAGTGATATTTCATGTCTTGTTTGGTGTCTTCTGCTTTTAAATGTCAGTCTCTGCAGCCGGCCTTATCTCCTGTAGCACATTTCAATTAGGTATTCCAAATCGTGCTCTGTTCTTCCAGGACAAATATGCCGGAGGTGATATTTACTGTTGCAGCAGCATTTTAAATGCTTTCTGCCTTTTTTTTGTTATATATTTTTTTTAAACCACATGAATTGCAGTTGCTTCCTTATAATAAGAATGGCATTATTAATAATAATTTAATAGTAACAGTAGAGAAAAGAATTCTATGGCCAGCACTGACAGCTAAGTGATTTTAATGAAGAGGTTTTATTTTCCAGTGCTTTAGTTCAGCTTTAAAAGCTATTAATGATGCAGTGATCATGCATTGGTGAAGTTTGCAGTCCTGAGGGGTATGGGTCAGGTAAGGAATAAAGTTATGCCCCTGAACTTTAGGAAGGCAAGCTTCTAGCTCTTCAGGGAGATGGTCAGTGGCATCCCTTCAGAGACTGCCCTCAGGGGAGGGAGCGGAACAGAACTGGTAGATCTTTAAGAAACTCTTCCATGGAGTGCAGGAGCTAGCAGCTCCCAGGAGCACAAAATCAGGCAAGAAAGGCAAGAGACCCCCATGGCTGAGTAGGGAACTGCTGGTCGAACTGCTGGTCAAAGGGAAAGAAGCAAATTCACAGACAGTGGAGACAAGGGCAGGTAACCTGGGAAAAGATGAAGTTCAGTTGCATAGGGAGGGGGTAAGGAAGGCCAAGACGAAGCTGGAACTGAACCTGGCAAGGTTCAGTATTCAAAGAATAGCAAGAAGGGCTTAAATGCATAAGTTAATCAGAATTGATGGGTGGACTGTTCGGTGGCTAACAACACGTTTGAACGAAACAATTGCATCCAGAAGGTAGTGGTCAATCATTCAGAGTCCTGATGGACATCAGTGATGAGTGGTGTCTCTCAGGGATCTGTACTGGGACCAGTCTTACTTAATGTTTGTTAATGATACAGGCGAAGAGATGTACCCTCATCGGGTTTGCAGATTACACCGAGCTGACTGGTGTGATTGCCACACCCTAAAGGACAGGATGTCATCCAGAGGAACCTGGATAAGCTTGAGAAATGGGCCCAATACAGATCCCATGAGAATCTCATGAGATTTAACAAGACCAGTGCAAGGTGCTGTACCTGGGTTGGGGCAAGCCCTGGTATCAACACAGGCTGGGGATGAACAGATTGAGAGCAGCCCTGCTGAGAAGGACTTGGGGGTGCTGGTGGATGAGAGGCTGGACATGAGCCCGCCATGTGCACTCACAGCCCAGAGAGCCAATTGTATCCTGGGCTGCATCCAAAGCAGTGTGGGCAGGAGGATGAGGGAGGTGATTCTGCTCCTCCCCTCTGGTGAAGCTCCACCTGGAGAACTACATCCAGCTCTGGGATCCCCAGCACCGGAGGGACATGGATCTGTTGATGACAGTCCAGAGGAGGGCCACCAAGATCATCAGAGGGATTAAGCACCTCTCCTATAAGGAAAGGCTGAAAGAGTTGGGATTGTTCACCCTGGAGAAGAGAAGGCTTCTGCAATGACCTTATTGTGGCCTTCGAGTACCTGAAGGGAACCTACAAGAAAGATGGAGAGGGACTTTTTGCAAGGACAGGTAATGACAGGACAAGGGGGAATGGCTTCAAGCTGAGAGAGAGTAGATTGAGGTTGGATATTAGAAAGAAAGGGTGGGGGTGGTGAGGCACTGGAACAAGTTGCCCAGAGAAGTTGTGGATGCCCCAGCCCTGGGGATGTTCAAGGCCAGGAAGGAGGGGGATCTGAGCAACCTGGTCTAGTCAAAGGTGTCCTTGCCAATGTCAGGGTATTGGAACTAGATGATATGTGAGATCCCTTCCAACCCAAGCTATTTTGTAATCATGGTTATCTGATCTCTTCACTCAAGCACTCCATTACACTGCCATGAAAAACACAAGGTAAATGTCAATAAATGTTTCCAGTTTTATACAGAGGGTACTCTGTAATGGGTTTAAACAGAAATGGGGGTACTGAATTTTTGGGCACTTAGGAGCCACCGTGTGAAGGTGCAGGAAGGTGATGGTGAGTTTGGGCAGTTAACTACCAAGAAAAAGATACGCAAAACCAAGATGCTCTCCCAGGTATTGTCATCCTAGGTTTTTTCTTTTTTTATTTTCTGGCTGGCATTGTCAGTTGCTTTCATAGATTATCTATTGTAATGCTGCAGACAACCAGGTAGGAAGCAAGATTGTCATTCCATTAAATTTGTTTGAAATATCAAAAATGTTCCTATTTAGCCTTGTTGCAAAGGAGAAGTGAGAGACAAGCGGACATGCTTACCTGAGGTAGTGAAGAGACAGACATGAGCTGTACACCTCAGAAAAGCAAATTACATTGTAATCAATCTCATACAGAGCATTGAAATCTTGCATGGTTTAGGGGATGGATTTGGCTTCAATCCTTATTGTAGTGAATGAGCATCCTAAGTTTTTGACTTCAAATTTTATGGTGAGATTTGATGTTGCATTTAACAGGATCTGAAGTTTAATTAGTTTATGTCAGCCTTGTAACTGCTGGATCCTCTGCAGACGAGGGAGGTGGAGATTTATGGTCAAAACTACAAGGAGTAACTTTTGGCAGCAGTCTATATGAAACACTATCTTAATTTTTCTGTCTGCTTAAGAAACTATTAAATAACTAATTTTGCTGGGGCAAGTCTGTGAGAGTTCCATCCTAGAGCACAGCTACGGAGCATTAATAGCATTATAGTTGCAATACTTGCCAAGAAGTTTTTTCTAATAGAAGAACTTGGCCTACAAGATGCATCCTGAGTACCCATGCTGTGCATCTGCTAAATTCAAGTTCTTGTTTCAAAGCATAAAGATCCTAGAGCTTCCTCACAGAAAATTGTAGAACCTGCCAAGTGTGTTTTTATAGCTTGGCAAACTGAGAAATGACTGAGAGTAGCTTCTTACAGTGAGGGATGGGGCAGCCATAGTCCTGGAGAGCTGATAATTTTTTTGCCTTCCTGAGCTGCTGTTTGGGCTTGTAGAGGAAACTGGTGAGCTCTCGATTTTGCAGCATGCTAAAACCAAGCTACAGCAGGTGAACAGAAACTGATGTATGGTAATAGCAGCTCAGTGTGTTGGAGCTGAGAGTTTGGCAACTCTCAGACTTTCTAGTAAGGTCCAAATTAGGCAAGGAGGAGAGGGAGAAAACAGGGGTAGAGCTATGTGGTCTGTGGTGGTACTCTCTCTAAACACGATAGATGCACATTTGTGCCACTTACATTATCTTTTCACCATCCTGGTCAAATAATGTGGATAACATCTTCAATGCCATATTAAATGCATATTTTTAAGCAGGTGTCAATAATATAGTTTTCCCAAAGACTGTTCCATAATTTTCTAAGATATATTAAACAGCTGTTTAAATTAAATGCAAATCCTGCATTGGTGACTCACATAGTTGTTTCAAAAAATCACAGACTGGGTAAGGTTGGAATGGACAGCAGTGGAGTCGTCTGGTCCAACCTCTCTGCTCAAGCAGGGTCATCCTAGAGCACATGGCACATTGTGTCCAGATTGTGTCCAGAGACTTCTTGAGGATCTCCAATGACAGAGATTCCATATCTGCTCTGGGCAACCTGTTTCAGTGCATGGTCACCCACACAGTAAAGAAACTCTTCCTCATGTTTGGGTGGAATTTTCCGTGCGTCAGTTTCTGCCTGTTGCCTCTTGTTCTATTGCTTGGCACCACCAAGAAAAGCCTGGATCCTTCCTCTTGTTATCCTCCCTTCAGATACTTGTGTACATTGATGGGTACCCCTGTCAGTTGTCTCTTCTCGAGGCCAAAGAGGTCCCATTCCCTCAGCCTTTCCTTGTAAGAGAGATGCTCCAGTCCCTTCATCATCTTTGTAGCCCTCCACTGGGCCCGCTCCAGGAGCTCCAAGTCTTTCTTGTACTGAGGAGCCCAGAACTGGACACAGCACTCCAGATGTGGCCTCACCAGGGCTGAATAGAGGGGGAAGAGCACCTCTTGTGACTTGCTGGCAATACTCTGGATTAACCTGTTCGGCTTCTTTAGGTCTTGTGTTCTGTCCTCTTCAGGTTAAATTGCATTTATTTCTTGGTCAGATCCACTGAAGCCTTGAAGAAATAGTTTTTCTTCATACTTGAAAAAGAGAGAGATTTGAGAACAACTGCACGTGCAAGGACTGCATGATCTAAATTCTGGTACTGCTGCTCTGAGATTAATCTTTATGCTTTAGGTTTTTTCCTTTGTAAAATGGAAGTTAATGGTGCTCCTTTCTTTTGTAAAATGCCATGAGGCCTTTGGATGCAGAATAGTGCAGACAGTTTTGTTTCCATGGACACGTCTATTTCTTGCAGGAAGCATATAAGCTTTTTGCAAAAAGCACGTAAACTGGCTGTGCAGGGTATCTTAGCTATTGCTCTCACTGTTAATTCAGGTCTGCTTCACAGTCTAGCAGCCCCTGCATTTTCCAGCTATTTGTAGGTTGGGTTTTCAAACAAGCTTTGGTGATAAAACCTGCTTTTTTTTCAGTCTCTTTGTTCACATGTCAGTCCTAGTTTGTAAAACACTGAGTTTAGAAGGAAGAAAAAGGTAATTACACTTCGTATCTGCCATTTCTCCTGACATGGAGCTGTACTTGCTAAACTCCACTGAAGGTGGATCACTTTATTGCATAGTGTCTCAAATTTATATATGAATTTCTCTTCTAGTTTCCAGATGGAAACCTTTTGTACTCAGAAGGTACTGTTTGTAGTCTTTCTCTTGTCTTTCTGAAGACACTGGTCATGCCCAATCTATGATGCTGAGTAGATTCCTGGCATAGTAAATACTTCGGCATATTTCCAATGAAACGCCAGCATGCTGTGCAGTGTGACTGTTGAACTCTTTAGCCTTAACCTGCATCTTCTGCAGCATTACAAGAGCAAATGCCACAGCATTAATTAGCAAACCCAAATCCCAGCCACTTGCTGTGAAGAAAAATAAAGCTGTCTCTGTCAGGGCTTTGGTAGACATAGGGAATGGCTCAGGTGCTGCCCGTGGCCTCTGGGATTACGATAGGGAAACTACTTTCCCTTTCCAGGCTTCAAAAAGAATACTTCCTGTCTCTAAGTGAGATGATTAATCAGAGTTTTTGATTATGTGTTTAAAAAGTTTGAGATAGGATAAAATGTGAAATATGTTTGTGCTTCAATTTGTGAAGTCCTCCACAGCTTTTTGTAAAAGCAGAAATGGAATGTCCAGTGCCCTGCACCAACCTAAATTTTCAGTAGAGCTTTTCTAACTTTTTAAGTTGCCATTGTTTCAAGAGAACTTGGATTTCTCTCCCCTCTGTCCTCCACTGTTGAGCAACTGACCCACAGGACCTTGAGTAGCATTTCTGCAATAGCGGGCAAGGTTTCAGCTAAGGGGACATAGCACAAAGTGTGTGACTAAGTTATAAAGTAGAAAATAGAAGCACAAGGGAGGCATTCTACGTTACAACAAGCATTTCCAGTGGTTAGCTTGGTTTTGGACAAATCTCTGAGGGTTGGGTCCATTACTGAATAGTTAAAATGTCTTCAGTTAGATTACTATGAAGGAAACAGCATTATCTAACTCCTCTTGGAGGATTTTATTATTTTTCTTGCTGATTTTCACAGGTTTGTTCATCCTAATACAAGAATTAGGACACTTAGCTCTTGTCCACAGAACTTGAAAGGTCTGAAGCGAGACTCCTCTTCAGTGAAGTTCAAGTCCTTTAATTCCTGTTGCATATCTCTACAAACATGGAAATAACATTACTGTGAGTAAGCAGGAAACTAATTTTGTATTCAGTAGAAAACCATGGACTTAGGACTACCTACCTCAGTGGATTGGGCTTTAAATTGAGGTTCTGTATAATGGCCAAAATAGCAGTATATGATATTTCTAAGAGGTGCAGAATTTACTGACTGCCGTCAGAGATATATGCGATTATGCTCCTGAAAGAGACTGGTAGCCTGGCTTCAGCAGCATGGAAGATCCATGCCCTTTCCTGTGTATTTTGAAAGGAGAAGTTACAGTGTCTGGTGTGAGGCATTGCAAGATTGTTTGAGAGAGATGCAAGGACTGTCTGTGCATAGGGGAGTAGAAGGAACATGACTGTGAAGAGCAGGGGACAGCAAGCACCGTGGAGTTACAGACATGCACCAAGCAGAGCTATTAGGATTACCTGTTTTAAATTTTTTTGCCTCTGTTCTTTGTCTTTGTTCAACTCATTCCTAATGTCTTGTGAAGTAGTGCTCCTAGAACCTTCTGAAGGAAACTGCTCATTGTTTTCACCAAGTCAGCTTTTCCCCCTGTTCGAGTGCAAACCCACAAATGAACCAAAGACTGGGACAGAACCCAGATATGGTGCTGAATGATCCATCAGCCTCTTTCAGCATGTCAAAAGCTCACACCTAACAGCTGTTATGGGGCAAAGCAGTAGTAGCATCATAAACAGGAAGATTTTCAGGAACCTGAGCAAGTGATATTTGAGATTTCAGAGAAACTTAGTTGACAATGGAAAAAAGGTTCACTGTTGACCCAAGATTTTTTTTTTTTTTTTGGTTGAAAAAGCTGCAAAACAAAATTTTCATAGAAAATGTGAATTTATTCCTTCAAAAGTACATACATTTTGGCTAATAATGTAGGTTCTGCAGTACAGAGATGGTATGATAGTGCCTCTGGAGCAGCAGCTATTCAGTGGCTTCCTATCTTGGTGCTGTCTGACTGGCAGCCAGACTTCATCCATCTCTCTGATGGCCCATGGCCAGTGATTCCAAGTCTCGCTGCCAGGAGGACACACTGTGATGTATCATGAAATACACACTTCAGAAGTCCGTTGTTAAGACTGGATTTTAAGGGTCTGATTTCCAGTGATTTTCTCTGGTAACAATTGATAATATAAATATGTCAGTATAATAATTTTTGCCAAAAAGTCATTTTCTGAAGCTTAAAAATTGTATTTTCTGTATATGCACCATTAGAGTATTCTAAATCCACATGACTTCAGCTACTCTTATGTATTCTCAAACTCCATCTACTATCTCTGCAAGATAATTGACCATTGAGTGAATGTGATACTATGAAAATTACTTTTCAGGAATGCTTAGGGATATTAATCTGAAGAGATGTGGTTATATAGGACTTGCTGAGTGTGGTCCATAGTGCTGTCTGACGCTATTTTATTTGGGCATAGATTGCTGGTGGGCCAAGCTCATAGAGATTTCATCCACCCAGGGAGACAGGAGTGGATGGTTTCTGCAAATTATGAAGGGGATACAAAGAAAACCTAAAAAAACAAGCCAAAAACCCACAAGTTACCACCGCCACCAAAATGAACAAAAAACCCCAACAACATAATAATTAACACAAAACCAAACCAACCAACAAACAACCCCCCCATAAATCCCCCAAAACAAACAGAAAAACCTAACAACCCAAAACTCTGAAACCAACCCAACCTCAACCCCCATCCCCCAAACTCTCTCCCCCAAAAGTCCCTAACCAAACCTAAAATTCACTCACCTTTGACTAGATAGGACACTGATGAATCAGTGCCTTTGAATGGAGTTTCTCTTCCTCTGTGCCGATCTCTGCTGGGTGGTGGATCAACCTAATTTTTCTACACATGCATAAATGTTTTTAAGGGGAGGTAGAGTGATTAGTCACAGATCTAGGAAAAAAGTTATATCATCCTCTCTGCTCACCAGGTCCTGCCTACATTGGTGAGAGCAGCCCTCCCTGATCAATGTAACTGGATAATAGAATCTGGAGATTCTGGCCCATAATTCCTATGAGATTATGGGTTTTTTTAGGGATAAATTAGTCAGTTGGGAAATTACTAGGTAACTTTTGTTCATATTTTCCTTCTAAGTAAGTATTGATGTTGTAGGAAAAGCTGTAAAGATGAAGGCAAGGCTCTTGTAGAGAAAGGGAGTGGGATCTGGAGCAGGGCATGGTGGAGCTGAGCTCAAGTGTAGAAAAGGTTATTGGTAGTTCAGACCCTCCCAGTGCAGCAAAAAAAGCCAAATATATTAACTTCTGTGCTACTTGTCGTTATCTGCCTGTGTTCTCACTTTGCATAGTAATTAACTAGGAGAGCCTTCTCTGTGAGCCTGGAAGTAACAGTGAGCCAAAACAGGTGCACTGCTGTGACCTGACATTCTCATTTGTCATATGGAGGAATACAGAATAAATGCCAGTAGCAAAGGTAATGTTCATGAAGGAAAAATGTCGGTTTCCAATTTGGTGTGAAGACCATCAGATGTGACACTTCTCAGACTGCTATCAAAATTAGTATATTAGCAATGCTGCTACAATTGGCATGTAAAAGAGCAGCTGAAGATGGTCATTCTTACTTCAGTCACCTTTGACAGACAACTCTGCTGGCAGTTGTCTTTTCTAACTTAGTACTTCTGTGCATGTTTTAGAGGGATAATGTGTATTTTCTAGAAATGTGTAAACACAATTTAGTAAGTACGTGCTGTGACTGCAGCAGTTTCTGTTATCTGCCTAAGTGCCTGGCTTTATTTTATGTGCTGCGGGGCCTCTGGGCTTCAGTGTTACTCTGTGGTAGTGAGTTCCTCAGGTGTGGAACATCCTGTGCCTCATGTAAAAACATCCCAGTTTTCTTGTTCCTGCTGTGTGAAGGTGTGACAAGGGCTATATGATGCTTCATTGTTTCCTGTGCTTCTACATTATCCTTTATTTTGGATAAATCAAGGATTTTCTGCATAGAAGTCATCTCTCCTGTCTCATAATTTTAGTCTCCACTCCCACCCCTCCCCACCACCCTGTGCTCCTAAGAATCCTTTCTGTTTTTGCTGATGCCTTCTTAAATTGAGTGACTATATACAAACATACTCTGAAGAAAACTGTTCTATTAATTAATGGGATTATGGTAGGGATGTGTGTGTGTGTGTGTGTGTATACTGCAGTGGCTGTACACAGGACCTTTGTCCTGCATGAAAGATTTTTAACACTTCTTCAGGGTGAAAGCCTTCATGTTCTCTTGTACTGACAATGTGAATGGACTAGATTGATACTAATTTATTCAAAAGGTGCATAAAAGATGAAGTATCCCAAAGATCTAGATGTTTTATTATCAGAAGACCTGAGTACCCAGAAAGACTCTTGTATGTGAGAGGAAAAACAAGAAGAGGTTGCTGGGTCCCAAGTGGCACATATTAGAAAACCTGTCAGACTTCTCTTTACAGACCTTGTGGTAGACAAAATAGCACTGGCATGGAGGTTATGACTGCAGAGCATGGGCAGAACTGTGTGTAAGGAGCCTTCACCTGGCCTTATTACGTGAGATGGATCAGAAATACTACAAATGAGTGACACAAGGAGAGGGGGCTCTTTTGTTTCCTCTTTTTTTGTCTGAAGCACTTGCTACCTGAGTGGTCACTGACGTACTGCTTCCATGATGGAGAGGCAGCCACACAGCTGGGTGAAGACCAAGCACCTGTTGCATCGGAGAGGATGTTGCACGTGTGCAGCAGAAATGGGTGCGTCTCAGATTGCTCGCATGCACGTGTGCACACGCACACTGAGATGCTACTTAGTTTGCAATCAAGCAGTACAGATTTGGGGTATAATGCAATCCTGAGTTGTGTATTCCTTCCTAGAAAATGTCCATAGTATTTCTGTCCTGCCTTTAGAGCCAAGCTCAGCATGTGTGTTAAAACCCATTTATTTTTGTGCTGTATTGGGCTTTGACTCCTTGCAGTCCAGTGCTCGGGGCTATGCATGTGTAGGGGATTAACAGGCAACATGATTGATTTGTACACAGAAGCTATAGGAGTACATACACCCCCACAAACACAATGACTCAATGTATAATTTAATATAGCTTCAGAATTTGATAACCCATTTAAATAATATGTGTTTTATCTGCTAAATCACATTACACTATCCCAGCAGATGCAGTATGAGACTGGCATACATAATCTGTTGCAGGCTTGATACGTATTGCATGTAATCATATTAATTATTTATAACTTGCCTCCACCTACAGATGTATGTGCAATGAATTTCCATTGCAGTGAAAGATACTTAATACAGGAAACATGATATTATTATTTAATCCTTCCTCTGAATAACCAAGCTGTGTATAAGGGCAGTCATTAAGACACATTCTGGGACAGGGAGATTTGCCTTCTTCTGGCTAATTTCAGCCTAAAAGTTTGGACAAATATCTCAGTATCCTTTTGCTTCATGTGTGAATACTTTTACTGACTTTCAATAGCCCATAGGTGGTGTAAATTGTATGAAACTAGATTAATAAATATTTTAAAGTATGTGCAATATTCCAGTTGGAAGGTGCTGTTGAAAGGCAGGCACCTTCAGAGAAAAAATGAGATCACTTTCAGCCCTATAATCTGTCATGTGAGACTAGGCAGCTTATTCCTTTTCTACTCCTCTAAAGGTGTCTTCTTTTTAAATAAAAATTCGAATGTTTTAAGTGTTATTTTAGGTCTAGATGAATATTTGAAACTATGTATCTTTCTCTGGCAATCAGAATGTCAGGAGAAGTCAACTTGTGTATATAGTGGAAAGTATTGGAAAGCACATTGAAATGATTAATACCTGCATTTTACTGGTAATATTTACTGGCCTTTATTTAAGGAGGAGGGGCAGGGTGCAATTTAGGTGGTAAAATAGGCAGTATCCTACAATACACTGCATAAAGATGATGCCAGCAGGAGATTTTTGTATTAGTGGTGAATTCAGCCATCAGGCAATTTCTTCTTTTTGTTAGAAAAATGTAATTCTAGTGGGTTTTAGATGAATGTTTCAATCTGACTTGCAGTTTTAATTGCATTAGTATGCCACATGCATCAGGTACAGGCTTCTGGCAAACTGTGCAAACTTAGGCAGTACAGATTTCTGAGTTCTGAACAGATATATAGGCTGGGTTAAAAATTCTGATGAAAACTTTTAGTGGTTGTAATTAAAAGAAAATCTCAGAGAGCGTAACAGATTTGGAAATGGGCAGTACAGATGGATGTTTGCTGCCTGTGGCAGCTGGAAAGGAGAAGCACCACAGTAGCCCTTTGTGGAGGGAGAAGATTCAGAAAATTACGTTCTACCTGAGATGAAGATGGTTTAGGATAAGCACTGTTTACCATCCTTTCAACTCCCCTTCTTTCATTGTTTCTGGAGTATTTCCTTCTTGATAATGTTATCACAGCTTTTCAAAATGAATCTCCCAGCTCAGCAGCAGCTATGTGTGCTGAAATGTGGGAAACGGTGCCTGTCAGTCACTCGGTAATGGCAAGCAGAAATTGCACATAGATGTTTTTTGCAGTGTTTGACTTGTTATCAGCTACTTAATACATCTTGCTGCAAATGTCTAGAGAGAATAACATAATTTAGGGAAGGAGGGAAAGTATCTTCTACCCTTCAACAAAAAAAATTATCCACAACCTGTACAGAACTTCTGCCACGCTTTGCCTCATGCAGAAAAGCCCAACATAACAGTTTCTTCTTTCTCTTTTCATTTCTTTAATAACATCAGTAATTGGTGCTGTAAAACTGCAAAGTCTTAGCTGATGCTTGTATTTTTGTTGTTTCTGATGGACTAGAGCTGCAAATAGTCACAAGTCCGTAATACCTGTGCTACTAATTATTAGGGACATCTCCTTTTTTGTTAGCAGTGTCAGAGAATTGTCCTTTTCAAGACTTTTCAGGGCTATTTCCTAACATCTCCCAAATGCTCTAAGTGTCTACTGTTGGTGAAATACACACAAATTTAAAATATGAACTCTTTAGCAGCTGTAATTTTGTTAATATACACTTGTCTCAGAATACTCAGAAAATACTGGGAATCAACTTTGGCAAGGGAGGATAAGAACTGATTATCCCAGAAATAGATTCTTGAACCAAAAGAGTCCAGAGAAATCAGATGCACAGATTCTGAGATTTGGATTTATTTGGGATTATTTTGTTTCTATAATATGCATCATGTTAAGATATGACTGTACTTTGCAGTCCAAATATCCGGTTATTAATTTTTCTGGATTTTATAAATGTTTTTTCTATTCTTACCACTTTTGTTTTCCTAAGTTCTCTTGGACATCAGCTTCTTAAGCATGTATTAGTATTTAGGTAGCTATGTATAATAGAGGTGCACATCCATAGTGGTCACTGATCTATGTGAAGCTCTGATACCTGTATTCATGGCTTTTGGGCAGCAATTCAATATTTTTATAGAAATTACTTGACATTCTTTGCCTTGTTACACTTGCTTTGTTATCCCTTTAACTTCTGGCCAAATGTTTCCAAGGTATCTGTTGATGGAAATATCTTATTTCCATCAATTAAGGGAAGAACAGAAGATACTTATGAAGCAGATGTACTCAAACCCACATATTTGTTAATTCGACTGTGTTTTTCATGGCACTTTTCCAGCTCTGCTTTTTGGATGACAGTCATTCTTTGTGCCAGCACTGCTGAACTCGGATATTAGGGTACTTTCTCTGTTATGACATGGAGCAGCAGTTGGCGCAACTTCATTTCAAGACACATGTCCTTTCCAGGAATACTATGGCTGCCAACATGTGTGTTTGCTAAACACTTGGCACACAGGGAATGTTGTAACGTACCAGATTTACTCACAGAGGCAGCAAATCAGCCATATGTCACAACACAGACAGTGTGGGTTATGAGTAAAATCTTCATAGTGATTAATAATCCTGTGTGAAACTACTTGGAAATCTTGTTCTCTCCTGCAGCATGGGCTGCTCATCAGAACAGCTTCTACTGAGGCAGAAGCAGGCTGAGATGACCATGCGAGCCCCTGGATGCTGCACTGAGTTTGCAGCTCAGTGCCATGTGACGGCTTTGTTAAAAAACAGCTTTTGTGATAGACAGTGGTCATAGCAATTCTGTCAGCTGAGCTTTCCTCTGGCCATTTCAGAGCTTGTTTCAGCAAAAATTTATTCTTTGCAGAGT
The DNA here is from genome assembly GCF_000691975.1 of Corvus brachyrhynchos. Taxonomy (NCBI): domain Eukaryota; kingdom Metazoa; phylum Chordata; class Aves; order Passeriformes; family Corvidae; genus Corvus; species Corvus brachyrhynchos. The sequence continues at coordinate 25,133,347 of NW_008239553.1, forward strand.
TCAGTCTTGGGGTCCCGCTGGTTCCCAGCACAGCTGTGATTCTAAAAAATCCTGCATCTTTCACCTCATTGGTGTTGCTTGCATTTTCTGACCACCTTTAAAAACAGCAGGAAAACCAGTCTTAGATGTCTGCAGTGCTTTAAACAATACGTGTGCTCTGCAAATGTGTGGAGTCATCATTGCTCAGGGATCGCTGTGTGTTGAATACTTCATGAAGTTTTATAATGACTTCTTTATTTTTTAAAGGAGTATGATAGAAATATTCACTATAACTTTGGCAGAAAATCCTTTGGGTAAAATAACATCTATAGGAAATGCAGACCCTCTAAGACTCATGCAGTGATAATACTTGGCTATCTCTGAAACAGGGTTGATTATGAAGGATTCTCCTGTATGAGGCTGGATGTTTGAGTTTTCCAGGGGCAAAGGAGTGGGGTTTGTTTCTTGCAATCTTGGCTTTGTACCCACTTGTGTAGTGAATTAGGAGGCCTTGGCCTGTCTGAATCACTGTTTTTTGTGTCGCTGTTTGGAATTGCTCCCCTGGAACGCTTCTTCTGAGACAGGAGGGTCAGCTTATTCCTGATTACTGTAACTGGGCTGTAAAATTGGGAAAACCTATTTATCTGGACATAACTTTATGCTATTCAGTATGTAAATGGTGCTCTCCTCTGTGTTTCTTTAAATTTTGGAGGCAGAAGATCCTCGTGTCAGGCTCTTGCCTGCCCGTTATTAGGTTGTGCTGTTTTTATTTGCATTCCCCCAAATGCCAGCTGCTCTCCGTATCTAATTTTCTGGACTCCCCCGTGTTTGCCGTGGCAATCAGCGGCTCCAGCAGCGGGTGTGCACTGGGCGAGAGGAGAGTGTTGTGGCATGAGACGGCCGGATTGGCTGGCAGTGAGGTAATGCAATGCAGTGCAAATGGAGATGCAGGGATGAGGACGTATCCAGCCTGCAAGCCTCACTGGCTTCTGCCTGTAGGAATGGATGGGGCTATGCACGTCTCTGGACAGTAGAGACAGACTTGCAGTTGCCAGAGTGCATCTGTAATAAAGATACTTCTGACTACTTTTCTGTGAAGTAAATAAAATTTTAGACCTTCCCTTTCAGTGTTGCATAATTTCTTAGCATTATTCTCATTTTTAGAAGTTAGAACAGCTGAAGAAAAAAGGGCACTTAGCTGGGAATAATCATAGAGCAGGGGAAAAGTGGTCGGAGCACAGGCAGGGACTTGCATGTCGCATATAGGTTTAAAAGAGGGAATGACTGCTTCACTGCTTTCATCAGGAAAGTATCTAGTTCAGTGTAAAGGAAGATGTTAACAGGTTTGGGGTTTTTTTTTGTCACCCAAATGTAGGCAGAAAATGTAGTCCTTGCCTCCCACTGATCTGTAAAGGAGCACTCTTCTGCACAGTGACTTTGAGTCTGCTTCCTCAAGTCCAGTGTACTTGCTGCAGCCTGTGGCTGCAGGGCTGCCATTTTCCTTTCCCTTCAGCTGCAAAAGAGAAATCAGCTTGAGGGAACATCATCCAGTTGCCTGAGCTTGCCCAGGGCCCAAGTTGCTGGTGGTGTGGGGCTGTGACATGCAGGGAAGCAATTTTCATTCTATCCAAGAGAGGGCACATTAACCAGGCAATTATAGCACATTACTTCAGCAGGGACACATCAATTTTAGCCATTTTCCTTTCCCTTCAGCTGCAAAAGAGAAATCAGCTTGAGGGAACATCATCCAGTTGCCTGAGCTTGCCCAGGGCCCAAGTTGCTGGTGGTGTGGGGCTGTGACATGCAGGGAAGCAATTTTCATTCTATCCAAGAGAGGGCACATTAACCAGGCAATTATAGCACATTACTTCAGCAGGGACACATCAATTTTAATCCTTGAAGCACCCTAGTGAAGTAGATAAGTGAGTACTATTAGGGCTGTTTTACAAAAGGAGAGACTAAATTAGCAGCTGAAATGATTTGTCCATGGCAAAAGCTGCAACCTCTCTGAAAGGTAGGGACTAGGGGAGAAGGGTCTGGTTCACAGACCCCATCAGGTAACCATTCCCTCTTGATCTTTGAGATCTCTCCATTAGTTTCAAGCCACACCACTCCATCTGGAGCAGAGGCAATGGGGAAATGGAATGCTTTGTTCATTACATTTTCCCTCTTCATTTTTCTGCCGGCAAATTAATTGTAATGTTATTGACATATGTTAATTTGAAAATATTGATTAATCTTTTTTGGCAAGTAAACCTTGGTTTATAAACAACTCATCAGAAATACACAGAATGTATGCTGCTGTTAGAGAACTGGGTATGTTTTTGTGTAGAAACAATTGAAAAGTCAAAAAATGGTTTTCTTCTCATGGTGGAATCTTTAATTGTTAAATGAAAAAGCCTCTACAATGCAGAGCTGTGTTTTACCAAAAGGTGAAAGGGAGCCATTGTAAAAGACCAGTTTTCATTGTTGTTGATTAAATGTCCAATTTGAGTTGGTTTTCATTAATTTTAAACATTTTTCCCCAAAATACTATTTTATTAACCCTCAGAAGAATATTTCTGAAGAGAAACCTTGTATAAGGAGGTTCTTGCAGTGTATTTCTTCCCCTTAAGTTTTCTGTATCATCAGGGCAAAGTGTTAATCTTGTGCTACAAGTCAAACAGCCTTGTATCACTAAACAGTCAGGCTTCTCAGAGAAGTCTGCGACCGTGATTTCTCAGCCAGCTGATAGCAGAATCATATGAAAAACTGTCTTGTTACTGGGCTTCATATTTACTTATTTATGGTTGTGTAGCAGGATTAGCCATTGTTATGCCTGTGTTTGGTTCAAATAAGGAACTAAACTTAGAGTAGCTACACGGCATCACTAGAGGATGTACCTTTCCCTGTGCCAGACTAAACACATGCTTCTGCCCATAGTCCTAGACTTACTGCCACATTTGACATTTAAATAGCAGGTTCTCTGTGACATTAGAACTTGTGTGAAACAAGCTAGGGGGTGTCTGATCAGTTCTGAATGACTCAAGCCTTTACCAAAACTTTTGTCTTCAGTGCTTGGGCACTGGTTGTTACTAACGTGTGGAGTGCAGACTGTGGGGGTAGGATTCCTTCCCAGCCCTTCAGCACACATGGGGGATTATTTGAGGACCTTTTACTCTCCTGACAACACCTTTCCTAGAGCTGCAGAGAAATTTCAGCCCCCAGAAGGGCCATTCAGACCCTTGTTCTCTGGTACTAGGTGACTTGCAAAGGCTGTGGGCATGTTTGCTGCAGCTACAGGAGCAGAGTGAAGGGTCAGCCATGAGGCAGTGCCCTGAGCGGGAGATTTGGCCCCTTCCACCACACATGCATCTGTAGAGAGAGCTTAGCTCTGCCTGGTGGTGTAGAACATCGTTTGTGAAGCCCTACATACCCTCCACCCCAAATTTGTGTCTATAAAGTCAGCAGGGACTCATCATCCTGAACGTGAGAAGCCCTTTACTATTAGGCATTTGTGTCTTTCTTTTTCTTTGAGGAACTCTTTTCCCTCCATATTTCTTTTATGCTTTCTTGAATAGTTTAAAGGACTCATTTTTTTTTTTTTAAATTAACTTAGGTGAGGCTCATTCACTCAGAATAAAGACTAGAAGGAGAGGGGTACTGAAGACTCAGATTGTTCTGGCTATGTGTGACACTTGCTCTTCTTTCTGGAATTAAGACCTCAACAATAGTGTGTGTGCTTTCTGAAGAGTTTTTGTTTAATACTAGGCAAAATAAGTGGCAATATTATTGTTTTGCAATGCTGTGAGCAATTTATCTCACAACACTTTTAAATGGCTCAATATCAGAGTCTTAAGAAAAACATGATCAAGTCATTTAACCATGTCTGTACATCAGGTTCATGCCAGATTTAAGATGAGACTTGACAGACGTCTCGTGAAAACTCAGATGTCTGAGACTTGGATTCGTGACTCAGGCCTTCAGAGCTCTGCTCTCAGTGACAGGTTGGTCTGTCTTCAGCAGTTGCATATCAGATTGAAAGTGTCTTGCCCAGTTTCTTTTTGAGCATTTAATTTGGGTATGCCTACTTTTTGTTCCAATACATTAGAATCTCTGAAGACTCCAAGGGTAATGCTTTTTACAATTTGCAAATATATTTGCTTTATGTACTGTAAATAAATAGTGGGTTTTTTAATCTATTTTAATCCATGCCTATTTTTTCTCTTTCATGATAAGCATATGGAAGTCTCATCTTGTTGGAATTTGCAAGTACTGAAATAATGAATACTGAGAATATTTTATTTTCCAGGTCTTTGGTTTCAGTGCAGCCCCTGCTGTGCTATTAATATAGCTCTTTTGCCAAGTATAAAAATCAAAACAAATGCATATGAAGCCATGTAAGATTCTGTTCCTCTTCTCTCTCTAATCGAAATTAAAATACCTGCAGCAAAACAGAATCACACCTGAGAGTCTAAGTTTGAATTAAACCCCAGAGCCTTTGGCTGCTCTAATATCCCAGTTATGTAAAATGCAGTTTAAATGGAGAGAAGTGCTTTTCCTCGTGTTGTGGTGACAGTTCTGGACCTATCTGAATCTGCAACTGCTGACAGTTGTGGGAGAGGATGAAGTTAATTGACAAGTCATCTTGAAAACAAATGTTCTTTTAAGATTTAGGGGAGTTAAAGGACAGAAGGAGAGGGGTAAAACGGTTCGACTATCCCTGAGCTGTAATGAATCTAACTAATGCATATAAGAAGTGTATTTTAATGCTGCTAGCTGGAATATCTGCATCGTTTCATGTTGGGACAGCAGGTCTTGATTTGCTGTGGATGGTACCAGTTGGTGTCTAAAGATCTTTTGCTGTGTCAGATCACCATAGGGGCTGACAGCTTTTGCTGGGGACTGCAAGCCATTGGACTGACTTGGCAGGGTCCTTGTCAGCCAGGGCATGTCCCAGTGGCTCCAGAGAGGAAGCTGTGCAGACAGGAGAGAGCAGGGAGGCAGGGGGCAGTCCCCAGCTCAGTGTATTCGTGTACTCGGGACCCTGACTTGTCTGTGTTAGAAATTCTAACTCCCTTCTCTGAGTCTCCTGCATGGTTTTGTAAGTCAGTAATATCCAAGATAGGCCACTGTACCCAAAAGGAGCTGCTTTTGTGAGGGCTACCATCTTTATAATGATTGAATTGGATTCTGCAAAGAGGAGCTTCCTCTATCCATAGGCCCCAACAGAACGGTATTTTTTGCAAGTCCCCATTGCAAGCCTGTCCTGTCCTGCCACAATACAAGAAATCCTTTGTGCTCCAGTCTCTGCAGCACCCCCCAGATCATCCTCTGACAGGTTTTGCACCACAAGGCCTCAGTGTTGCTTGATGTGTGCTTCAGATCTGTGGGGCAGGTTAGGAAGTGATACTTTATGATAAGGCACTAAAAGCTTTGTCTTCTATATTTGTACTAAGCATGGTGGAAATTGCAAACTTATATCTAAATGATGGGTTCTTTTCACAGTGTGCAGTTCTGGAATATATTGTAATACTTCCCTATCCCTCTGCTTATTTATCTTGCCTTTTCTTCTAGACTGTCTTCTAGCGGGGCTCCAAATTTTGTCTTTGTTTTATGCTGCCACTCACAAGTGTATATAAGGTCCCACTCAAGGAAACTAAGGTTAGGATGTCACAGGTAGAAGATTCCTGGGCACACTAGAAATGGCCATTTTTTCCCTGTAGAATACATTCCCTTGTACTTGTTTCCCAATGGCAGATGAAAGAAAAAGGGTTTTGTAGCAACTGGAAAGGGGAGGGGGATGGAGAATTGACTAATCTTGTCTCTTTATCACTCTGCCTGTTAAACATAATTATTCTTGCTCTTATGGGGCTTCTCAAGAGTCACAATTAGGAATTATGCTAATGAAGTCTGTTGTGACATGGAAATACACTTTATTGCTTATACTTCCTCATGACTGTGTTTTAGTGCTCTGCAAAACGTAGTGTCCCCTCCTGGGGCATTATGGAGTAGGAAAGAATAGGAAAGTGCTGAAAGGTTGCATCTGGAGACTCAACCTTCTTTCCCAGCTCTGCAGTTGAATGCTTGACCTACAAACAGGCAAGGCATGAGGAGTGCTCAGCACCAGTGATGCTGAGGTTTGAAATCTGTTCCTGAATAGTTGAAGCTGAGGCCACATTTTTAGAGAAAGTTGTCTGTGATACTGGGCTCTGACCTTCTCACATTTCTGCCCCTTGGAGCTCCATTTTTATGAATTGAGCTGTCCGAGCTTCTGTTGGAGTATTGAAATACTCAGAGTTGGATCCTGTTTTGATGCACAGAAAAGCAGACCTGCTGTTGGAAGACCATTCCTTGACCAGTAGCAGGAATCAGATTTAGGAATACCATCACCAGGAGCACTAGCCCTTTGATGCCAGAGCTAAAGGGGCAGCTTTGTGGCAGCTTTTGTGCCACTGAGGATTTGATCCTCAGCTATGTTGCCTTGTGCTACTGAATGCAAATAAGTAGAGCCAAACATGACACACCTATTTTTTTTTTTTTTTTGGCTGAATTGAGACAGTAGGCTGTAGGAAGGAAACTGATGGGTATTGTTCTTTGGAAAGAGAGAGTGGGGAAAATAAAGATCCAAAGACATCCAAAGATATATCTTTCTTTCTTTCCCTGAAATGTAAGTGCTGGTTTTGTCTGCCAGAAAGCTTTCCACAAAGAATCCCTTAGTTAGAAATCAATACTTTTGATTAAAAACTGTTACTGAATAAATATGATCTGTCTGTAGCATCTAGCAGTTAGGTTTCTTTTACATCTTAGTTGTCTTGTTTTGTTTCTCAGCCCAATGGAGTTTTTGGGTGTGGGGAATGTGGTCAGAGGAATTAATTGCAAATTCCCTTGCTCTTCTGAATGTATTTCCTAACTCAAATGGGACAGGTTAGGCAGGTTCTGGAACCATCTGTGCTATAGAAACTAATACTAATCACAGTTGGCACAATTCTGGAAACTCCTTGAAATGACCACAGAGCTGCTTGTGAGAGCTCTGCAGGATAATTTGCCCCTTGCTTTCCCATTTGTCTCAAAAAACTGCTCTGTCAATGCTCTTGCCATATTCTTTGCTAACCAGAGATTACATTAAAACAAAATCTCTTAATATTAGAGCATATTTCTTTCTTCCCTTCAGCTTCCTTGATGCATTGAACCCAAAACTAGTGTCATTGACCTAACAGAATAAACAGTTCATTAGCATTCATATTTTCAATTGTGTATATCAGCTGTTTGTTTCCACTGCTGTGTGCAAAATTCCCTTGGAATACAAAGATGACTTTGATCAGACACACTGAACTGAGGCATCCCCCAGAGGAAAAAGATCCTGCAAATCTAATGCAGGATTGTCTGGTAGTCAGTGTGGTGCTCAAGATAGTTCCATATTCAATATCAAAAGGTTACAAAAGTGGATAGAAGCTAAAGGAAGGAATAGCATGTAAGCAGTTTAGGCAGAACTTTTTTCCTCAGTGTGGGACAATCAGAAATTTTAAAGAAACCAGTGGTCAGTAAGATAAGAAAAGATACATGAAGAGGTGTTCTGGGCAACTGCCATAGAGAAAGGCAGTAGATGTCAGTCATGGGAAGGATCAACAGCATTGTGCCAATTAAATGTCACTTGAGGAGTTTCTTTAGAATCTGCTTTTAAAAGTTTTGTCAAGTTTCAGAAGGCCCCAAGTGGAAAAACATCAGAGTAAGAGGCTCTGATGAGAAAATGACAAGGTATGGGTATATTCCGGCTAGGAGATGAGGGCTTACGTACTGAAAATACAATGAAGCACTTGGATCCTTTGCTTTTAACTGTCTCTTAGCATGGAGCAGGGAGAGCTAGGCAGGTCTTGAGAAACAGTGACTTTTAAATGGCTTCTAAAAAGCAAATATTTTGAATAAAGGAAGAAGACTACTTCACAGTCATGCGCTGAAATTGTCTGTACTAGCAGGTCACTGCAAGACAATGCAGTGGATCATTGGAAGGTGCTGCAGTTTTTACAATTATTAAAACAGTAGTTTCCTACTTGAGTGTTAGAATGTTGACAAGTTTATTTGTTAGGTGATCTTAGCATGAACAAATAAATGAGAAGATTTAAAGAAAAGTATTGGGAAAGCAAGGGGTATGGAAAAGAGGGTGCTCTAAGCTAAAAAGAAGTAGCAAATTACAATTTTAAAAGTTAAGAATATTCAGTGTTGCTGTGTTTCTTGGTGTTACTTGTGTATCAGTATATTTTACTTCAGTTTCACGTGCATTGAGATTAAACAGCAAAAGATGGGACACTTGACTGCAAACCAGAGTTGGGCCTGGGCACCTTTTCATCTTCTGCTCACAACTTCCTAGCAAAGATGTTTGACTTTGTTGCTTTGTAATCTGGGGTTTTTGGGCAAGAGGACAAGACAGAGGTTTGAGGGAGGTATAAAGTTTATACTTTGAGAAATATGATCTGAGGATGGACTGGAAAGCTGTAAATCAGAATTCAAGGCAAATGTAGATATCACCTAAAGAGCAAGCTGCTTTGTGAAAAGCTGAATGCTCTCAATGTCTGGCAACATATCTGCATCATTAATTCACCTTTGAGGAGTAAAAGGTGAATTTTACTCTGGGTGTCTTTAGCCTTAATCATAAACATTACACACCAAACAATTCTTTTTGGTGTCATGGTAGTTGATATAGAGGTGAGGCTTTCTGCAAGTTCAGAGTGTAGAAATAGAATATTCCCATTTAGTGCTAGGGAATTTTGAGACCCCAGAAGTGCTCTTGGTATGCATCTTAAGGCTGTGATTTTCTTCTCGGGCATCCCATTATCCTTGTCAGCTTGAGTGGGATTATTAGTGTTCTTTTCCTATTTATCTGTTTAGGAGGAGATATCTCAGCAGACCTATGGCTCAAGTATCCAGTGGCTTACAGAGAAGCTGTGACTCCATTGTTCTGTGTGTACATACAAGCTGCATGATAAGCAGAATTGTACAAGTCAGCCCTTTGACAGAGAGCTGGGTGGATAGAGCTAGGATATGTCAGCAAGACCTTTATCCTTGCAGTTTGGGACTGCAAAACTACTGTCCTGGTGTCTCCAAGCTGGGTTGCCTGCTTGTCTGTACTAATCAGCTGAGCATGTTTGGAAATGTTTCCTGGCACTGAGGATGGCCATTGCAGGATGGTCTGTCTGTGCTCATAAACATGCAGAACAAGATGGTTGTATGAAAACTGGGCATTGGGAATGGTTATGGGCATATCCTAACAACCCTAAGTTGTGCTCAGAATAATTTGGAAGACTTCTAGTTAAATGAGAAAATTATACTGGAGACAGTTCTGATAGTTTAGAACTGCAAACTACCATGTTCCAAAGTATAGGAGTACACCCTGGCTCCATTTCATTTGTTAATGTAGGTATATAGTCTATTAATTTGACTTTCACCATGTCAGTCTCTGCAGTATTTCTAAAACCCTTTACAGCATTTAGAGAAACAAGGCCATCAAGCAGAGATAGATAGCTTATAATAATGTAAGTAAACTGAAAATACTGTTGGAACTGGACTTCTTAGTTCTGGTGTTGTGTGTGATCAACACTTCAAGCAGAAGTTTCTTATACTGATGATTGAGATGCCACTGGAGAACAGGAGAAGGGCACTCCCAACCACAGCAGGTATGCTGATTGTGGGCCTAAAGCCAACAGTGTTAGAGATCAAATCTGGAGCATGCTAGATGCAGGGTTTGAAGTTGCCACCATTAAGTAAATGGTGCGTGGAGACCCCAGTGTGTCTTTCCTCTAAAGAAGCTTTGTGTTAAGAAATTAAGAAAAGGAAATGAGATCTCTTCTATTTGATTCCAGTTTGCTGTGTAGATGTGTCCCATCCACTTCCCTGCAGGGAACATCCTTATATTTGAATCAGGAAAATGGTGAGTGAAGTTTTCTAGATTTCAGCAGCTGTGTGTGGCAGCAGCTTGCTGCATAAATCTTGTTGAGAAAGAGGGGCAAACCCAATCTAATTGAGCTTCATGTTCCTGATTAGTATTTTAGCAATATTAATGCTCATCAACCTGCAACATGGTCTTTGAGAGGCTTAGTTGATCATTACTTCTAATAGTCTTAGAGATGTTGCTGCAGAGATACTAGAGAGAAGGGGAGGATTGCTGTCGTTATGGGACAGAGGGTGAAGGGAAAGCAGAAGGGCAGAGGGATGAAGGAGCAGTTGCTGGAATCCGTGAAAGAGCAATGTCTGTAGGCTTGGCTGTTGGCCCCTCTGCATATTAACATGGTGTTTGAAATGGCTGTCTCTGTGGTGCTTGGGTGCAAGGGACCTGCCCTCCCCTTGCTTGTTCCCTCCACTGTGTGTCTTGGTCCCTTGCTCCCAAGGCTCTGCGGCGTTCCTGCCTCCCCCTCGTGCGCATGCACCCCTCTGTTCGCAGCCAGGTTCATCAGAAAACAAGCGTGTCTCCATGGTAACAGAGAGACAGCTGAAAAATGGCAGCTAAATGCAGCTGCCCCTCATTTAATATCGACTCTGGCACTGACAGAACAGATAATGGGCAATAACACACCATTATGCTGCGGGGAAATGAAATGCTTCAGCAGATGCCTGTCATGCTGCAGGGATTTATTTGTTACTGTACCAGCAGAGATTTCTCTCCTCTTCTGTCTATCACTTTCTCTTATTCCCTCTTCTTTTTCTCCTTCTTTCCTTTTTCAGCTTGTTTTCTCCACTTGTCACTTTTGCTTTCCACTATTTCTTTGTTTTCCTTCTTTCTTATTTTTCTCCTTTCCCCACCCCTTTTCCCTCTTGCTTTCCCTATCATGTTCTCTGACTTTTATTTACCTTGGATTTATTGTTCCTGGTGTTGAAAAGTGCTGTGTCTGAAGCCCAAGATTTCTGTGAAGCTTCAAGCTTTTTGCACCTTTCAGACTTCCCATATTCTTCCTAGTTCTTCCTTTTGTCTGTGCACACGTCAGTATAACTCTAGTAAGGATGAAGCCTTCTACCAACATATTTCTGTAGGCTGTGTTTTAATTTGGAAAATAGAACACAATGTAATTGAAGTTTCTGATGGAAATGTGGAGGAAAGGGATGTATTGCTTCTTGTGGTGCCAGAGTTTGTGACCACAGCTGACCACAGAGTACATAGAGATTGGGCAGTTTGTATCTAGGCTGTGGATCATGTTGGTTTCTAATTGTTCCTAATGTGGTGACTCTTTCACATCTTAATTATTCAGGGTTAGTTTCACTTAGTAACTGCTCTGGGTTTAGTTTCTCTAAATGTCCTGCTTGTGCAAATCTGAGATGAGAACAAGGGGCACCAATGATAGCAAGTGATCCTCTCTCAGGATTTTAAGACCTGTCCCTCTGCAGATAAAGTTTTAAAATAAACAATAAACTTTCAGGTACGTACCTTTTAGCTGGAAGAAACTGAGACCTTAGAAACTCATTACTTGGACTCAAAGGCTACTCTGACATCAGTAAAGGGGCTGTCTGTGAATGCAGTTCATGCAGGCAAAGGCAAATGCTCTTTTCAGTACAGACTATCTCCTCCACGTTTTCTTGCAAAGAACCATGAAATCCTCATGGACATAGTCATGTGGGTGTGGCTGCATCCATGGGAGTGACCTTCACCGATCATCAGGGTCTAGACATGCATTTGATGGGTAGAGTAGAGGAGCTATCATCTTCTCCCACAAAATGTACACCATCTGTGCAGTATGAGTTCCCAATCACGTGATGTGGCAGAGCTCTGGCAGCTGCCCAGTGCCTACTTAACTGCAGCTAACATTGTAGCTTTGTCCAGGATCACATCACGTCAACCCTGTCTGATGCTGGTGTCCTGGAAAACATGCCTGATGCAGAGCCTGTTTGACTTGACTTGCTTGTACCTATGACTTTATTAACGTAGGTATGCAAGGAGGTAATCTGAATACAGGTATACTTTATAAATTCTTTTGTTAGTGTGCCTGGGCCCTTATGAAAAAAACATACTAGTAAAATTGTATGTTCTGCCAGTGTAATGACATCTTCACTCATGATTTTGTTATTGTTGATATGATGATTTCAGGGGATATATTGGATGGATTTTTTTTGCACAGCCAGTTGGTGTCTGTGCCATTAAATCTTAAGGTTGGAGTAGGCCTAAATTCTCTAGATGATGTATTATACACATTGTGCCATATGGACCCAGAATAGGATCATTCTTCTTTTCCCTAAGTGTGATGGAGTGAGCAAATCTAGCTAAGCAGGTTTTTAGATAGCAAATTTTGCAAGGACTCATTGCAATACAGTTTTAAGCAGTACCAATCTTACAGACTCCCTTGTTATTCTAGCAGAGCCTTGTTGTTCTAACCCAGTCTTTGATAAAATACATTGATCATGTCTTGCAAATCATCTACATTTTTGATACTTAGACAATTTTTGATTTAAAATTCCAGGAGTGGAGTAAGTGCCCATTGCTTGAATCCTAGCAGTTTCCCAGAAATATTTACACCTGAGTAAAATCTTACAATGACTCCTAAGTTTTCCAAGCTCGTCAGCCCTTGCTGTGATTTGTGACAAATCAGGGTGGGAGGAATCTTTAATACAATAGCAGGTAAGATAGTAAGTGCTAGGGGAAAGCAGATAATGGGACAGAAGGAAAGATCCTTTTGGCTTATGTCCTCGTACACCCTCATATCTCTGCAGAGGAGCTTATTTAAGCAGAATATTTCCAAAATACATAACATCATACATAACAATACATACATCATAAGTACCTGATTTTATTTACTGCTTCACTGCAAATGTAGAGCATGTTCCTCAGAAGTCCTTTTAGGACTCACACATGAAATAGGCAACTTTGAGACACCACAGCTTGATATGCAGTTGAGTGGTAAAATAACATTTATCCTCACTGATACTCTGGTTATGTTCTGGCAGACTTTGGGAGCAGCTCTTAGCTGGTTATGTGTTTCCCAGTTTTTCACTATTTTTTCCAGTGTCTTTAAAATTAATCCCTGCTGTAAGATATTAAAACAGTAGGAAACTGATTTCTGCTTTAGGTTTCAAAGAAAGCAAGTTGGAGTCCAAAAATCCTTAATTGATGTAATTCCACCCACTTTTCAGAACTAGGGGATTTTTATATATAAAGGCTATTCAGAGCTCTCTCTCTCCACAGCTGAAATGACAATGAACTGACCCCCATTTCAATTGCATGCCCTGCCAGCTTCTTGAGCCATGGTGCTTATTAATGAAATAAGCAAACATGGAAGTGTCTCGCGGCTTTTTTTTTTCTTCCTTTTTTTTTATTCTTTTTCTTTTTTTTCCCCCCACTCTCCCAACAAACCTGCAGTCATTAAGTGCCATCATGAGAGAGGAATCGGCTTGTTAAAAAGAAAAGCTCTGATTTTTAAAAATTTTTCATTTTTGAAGAATCCCATCAGGAGCAGGCTGTGATTAATACACATAATTGAAACAAATTGCAGCTAACTGCAGAAAAGTGTCTCCCAGCTGCTGACAGAAGGAAACTGCTGACAGCCTTTTCCCATTCAACGAAGAAAAGAGAGAGAGGGAGAAGGGAACCCTGCCCAGCCCATGCAAATAGAGGGCCGCTGTGTGCGCATGCACGTTCAGAAGCACTTGTGCAACCAGAGCACATGTATGTCATTGTGCATGAAGCTGCACGTGCAGACATGCCACACGTGCAGGTGCAAACCCAGCTTTGCATGCCTTTGTAAGGACTGTACCTGTGTGCACGCAGAATCCCGTGTGTCTGGGTGCCTGCTTTGCTGGACACGCTGCATGCCCACGTGCAGAGTGACAGTAATGTTAGTTCAGTGAGAGCTGCTCCGGAGGCGCCGTGTGCTCCGCCACAGAGAGGAGGCTCCAGCTGCATGCGTGCCTGCACACGTGGAGTCGTGTGTTCACACGTGAAACAACAGGGACTATCTTCTGCAGGGAGCTCTCCTCTGGCTTTATTCTTAGGAGAACAAAGCAAGCTCAGTTCTGGCTTTTAAAATGTCTTCCATCACTACTCGGTTCTTTCCCTTTCACCTGTTGTTTTTTATGCTCCCTGTCTGCCATTAACAGCCTAAACAGAAAACACTTAGACTCTGGAGATGAGTCTGAAGCTAAGAGAGCCATCTTTGACTGAAATGCCATACAGATGGCTAATGGGCATACATCAGAGCTTTGTCTGGTTCAAAAAGTTGCTCTGGAGAGGAATTTAATATCTGTATTTCATTCCATTGCTGGCTTTTGCTAAGACAATCTGTGACTGGGTTACGCTGATTGTTTTGTGATACGTGTTTATCATGTACGGGCCATGTATAGCTTGCCCATCCAGCGATGTTCTCCCACACAGCCATGTGGCTGCTTCAAAGTAAGCAACCCAGCGCACTGAGTGGGCCACAGAAACACTAGTCAGCAGAAGGCAAAGTTAGGGACCTCTAGGAGATTGTTAGTAAGATCTAACAAACTGGCTGGCAAAATCCTCAATGAGGTTGATGCTCTAATAATTAACTGGACATACTTTTCTTGGGGTCATCTGTTGATTTTATAATGTGAGCTTTTATTCATCACTGTATAAGGGCATTTTTACTTTTTTAGAATCAAACAGGAACATCAAGTATGAGTTATTTCCAATGTATCTGCCTTTAAAGCTGATTGATACAGTGTGATGCCAGTTGGTAAAAAAATTCTTCTCATTGTCATTTTTCCTATTGAAATAAAGCCATGAAGTCTGTTTGTAACCACATGCATATTATAAGTGTTATAAAAATAACCTGCTTTAACTGGTCCCTAATCTGTAATTCCCTCTCCCTCTGTGCTAGTGTACAGTGTAAACACATCAATATGAAGCAGTTAGCAAACAAAAATTCCTTTATCAGCGGTGTATGTCGATCGCAATGGAAGCTTAACACCTCAGGCAGGCAGATGTAGCAGGGGGAAAATAACTGATAAACTCAGATATTGCAGGTTATGGATTGTGTTTATGAGTTAGTGCTTCATAGAAGATGCAAGCAGGGAGGTGAAGGAGGGCTGGAGCCATTGACATTTGAAGTTCAACTCAGGAAATGGTGCCTTTGTCTCTGGCACTATTCAGGGAGCTTGGGAAGAGTCTGAGAAGAGTTCAATGAAAAACCTGAATGCTGAAAGAATTTAAAATAATACCAGGTGGGTGGTGCTGGAAGGGAGATAGCTGACTTAGATTATTACTGTAATAACAAATCACTCAGAAGCAAACTAGATTGTGAATTTGCCTATTAAAAAACAAACACATGTACACTTTTAATTGTAAGGGAAAGCAAGCTAAGCTAGTGCATTCCCACTGAGGCATGAGCTGCATTGCATTTACTGAAGGGTAAGGTGAGGCATGTGGGCAGCTGCCATGAAGGAGTTGATGTGATGTATTCCACATGCTTGCCCAGTGCACAGAGACACAGGTGCCCAGCCTCTCAGTCACGGTTTCTCCTTGATGCGCAGAAGCCAAATTTCCCATGCTGTAATGTCTTTCTGCCCCTTTAAAACTCCCCTCGCAGCTAAGAAAGATCATGTCCCAACTGTGTTTTAGTCCTCAGTGGTTATGGAATGTTGATGCATGCGAGGTATGTTCTGCTCTAGAAAGAGTAATTGTTACAACCAATAGACAGCTCTACTTTACAGAGGTGAAAAAGGAGGCACAGGTGGAGTCTGGAGGTTTATGAGCCTGCGGGCTGTAGCCACTTGAAGGATCAGCAGGGCTGACCACAGCCTGTTCTGGCTGGTGCTTGCATGACTATCAGAAATTGTAACTGGTGGGAAATTACAGTTCCTGTCAAGGATCATTTCTGTCTTTTGGGGCTGAACGGCCTCAGTTCTGCCAGATGAAGCGATTTTAGCACATATATATAAACCACCCACAACTAAAGGAACTTTATGGAGTTGCTACAGTTCTTGTAAGAGCTTGAAAATGAATTCTTGATTTACCCCCACTGAGAAACAGAATCTTTGGGGCCAAAAATCTTGTTTTACTAGATGCTATGAAATATTGAGATCAGCACTAACATTTGTCTGCTGGTATCTCTGCAGCTTGAGAACTTTTTTTAACTAGCATTCATTGTGAAGGCCATTCAAGGAGACATTCCCAGGTGAGGAGGGCACAACTATATCTTATGATTTATACTTTGTGGAATGGTCAAGCCAAGCAGATCACAGAAGTTCAAAACCTAGTAACTCATCTGTAGGACAAAGAAACAGGGAAGTGGTGCTCTGAGAAAGTGTATAGGCAACAGTAGGGACAATTGTGATCCTCCATGGGCTGCAGATGATAAAGCTTAATGTTGCAAATTGTCAGGTAACTGTAAAAAAGCTTTCAGTGTTGGTATGTACTAAGTGCAGTGAGTTCTCTTCCTCCTTTGTCTTCCTGGACTAGCTAAGTTATACAGTTTCCTTTTGTTCACTCCCTTTATGGGGTTGATGTATAATACCAAGCAAGAAAAAATTGTGTGAAATTGGGAAAAAAATATTTAGTGAAGTTTCTTTACTTTTTTGTGTCAAGTTATCTGTGTGTAATGATAAAACTGCATATATATGTACATCTAGATAGATCAGCTATAGAAATTAATGTTATATGATTTCATCCTTCTTATTTTTTTTAGCTCTGTGGAGCCAATAGAGTTGTGAGAAAGTAAGTTATACCCTGTTCTGACATATGCCTTAACAGAAAAGCTCTTAAAATTACAATGTGAAGGCCAAATTTTGTCAACAGTCCTTTTTCAGCAGCCCCATAATAGATCATGGTGTTATGAAGGTATGGGTAGAATTTGTTTTGACAAAATTCTGTTGCTAGAGACAGCATGAAAAAAGATTTCAGCTTCTCTGTGATTCTACAAAGTAGTGGCAGACACAGAAGTTACAGGGAAAAAAACCCACCAACACTTATTTTTTGTTGGAACTGAGCACATTTGACTAGAGAGCTGTCAAGAGACAATTAATCTGGAGGCTCTTGAGGTTACAAACTGGTAGAGTACACTTTCAGAATTGTCTTGTATTTTAAACACAGTGATGTTTTTCACATAGCAAGGGCTTCAACAATCCTTCATGCTGGCCACATGCAAGGATACACAAAGGGTTTGCTCTATGGGTCGTGACCAACACTGCCATCCTGACTTCCCAAAAGTCTTTGACCAGCTTTCAGTTCCAAAATGACAAGACCATGGTGTCAGTGGGTTAATGGAATTGTTAATGTGTGGGAAAAAGGGGGACAACACTTCAGTAAAACAGGAATTGGAAAATATTTATAAAATACACAGATACTCCTGGTGTTTAGATTAGAATGAGAGTCTTTGCTATTAAAAAAGAAACCAAGTCCCCAACCCCCAGAAATCAAGACCCTCCAGGGTGAACTCATCTCCAGGAAAATAATTGCAGCACCTTTCTGAACTGAAAGAGAAACACATGTTTTTCAATGGTAGTTGTAGCACAAGGGCAGTGTCACATCTCCTGCAGAGAGATTTGAAAAGTAATTTTTATAGCAGTTGGGCTTTGCTTGTACGAGTAAGAATTACATCAGTTCTGACCTTCTAGCAACAGGCTTAGGAAAAATAACATGAACACAGATACCAGCATGATCGCTGTCTTACATCCAGCAGTATACCCTCACTGATTGCCATAAAATTGCTCCTTATTTTTATCAGGGCCAGTGAGTTCAGAGTTTGGCTTATAGCACTGAAGAGAAGCACTGGTTTGGCTCTTGTTTTTTATTGTTTTTAGTTGATATACAGTCTTGATAGTGTGTACAAGGCTTTAATAAGATTGTGCTACCCAGTAGCGTGAACTAATGAAAGCAGCTGGGCTCATTTTTGGTGCTGTCACATCAAGATATGCAAGTAATTTCATTGATCATATGAAGTTACTAATTTTGAATGGGCTGATAGAATAGCTGTTATCTATTATTCCAAACAGCATAGATAATTTCAGAAATTTATGAAAACAGATGAGCTGATAAGTATTTAAAGATAATTCCAGTATATACTAAGCATCAAATTTAATTTCAATTGCATTGAAATAAATGGATAGAATATGTATATATGAAAAGACCACATGGGAATAGCTACAAAAGAATTATAATAATGACATAATTTTTTCACTTGAATACAAAAACCCTCTACTATAATGAAATATTTATTCTTAAAATTTTTTTTGATTTGTTGAGGTTTGAAGAGATCTTAAATACTTCCAGTGAGTAACAGGAATAGTTTTGCCTGAATAACTCTTCTGTTCATCAGCATCACTACCAGCCAGAGAGGCCAAACTGACACATTTATTGCACTGCTGTTTAGCTTCCCCCACTCTCTGACCTTAGATGACTTTCTGTACCTTTTAACCCACTCCTGTGTCAGTCTTGTCTGGGTTGCATGCAAAATCTTCAAAAGCATGCTTACTTTTCCACAGGTGTCTTGATGAATTAGATGCTGCATCCAGATGATTTCTGTGGAGCTTCTGGCAAACTTTTTTCCTGCGAACTTTCCTCAGTGCCATCTAGCTCCTATTTTGAACATGTAAGGAGTTGTTAAGATGGAAAAACTTGTTCCTTTTGGAGGTTATGCTATTGCAATTAAATCATAGTAAAAAACGAAAACATGTGATAATGGTAGGCTGTGCTATTTTGCACATACGGGGAGACTACTGCATGAAAGATAGATGTCTACTTTTTCAGATTAGAATGTGAATTCTGTGTACCTAGGATCTGCTCCTGAAATCTGAGATGCGTTAGTCTTGATCTTCAAGCATGCTGGTGGCACGTACCTATTGCGGAAAATTCTTATAGTGAAGAGAGATTTCAGAAAATGCAATGTGTATGGCTTCCCCAAGTCTAATGCTGAGCTAGCAGCAGAGCTGAAAACACGCAGATTTTCTCTGACCCTTTCCTGAGCAGCAAATCCCTTGAACAACTGGCTAGATAGTCCACTTTATGTTTAGGTGTTTGTGCCTCCCAAAAGAAGCAACCTTCTGCTTTCCTGGAACTGGAGCTGCATTCTTCATGGGATCAGCCTTTTTGTCATTATTAGAAAGGACTATTTGACAGTTTTATTATTTTTGATGTTTCTAACTCAGGCAATACTCAGTTTAAGTTTTTTAGTAAATGTATTAGTGTGTGTTTTCCTAGGAACTAGTCCCATAACAGTAGAGGTATAGGAGGGCAGGCAGATACTTGTCTTCACCTCCCCTGCTCTGTATGCTTTTGTTTTCTAGTAAGGAAATTTGCTCTTTGTATCAGTTTTGGATATATTTAGTCAGACATATATTTATTTGTACATGGGCTTAATGTCGTATACATCACAAAAATGTTCCCTGTTCTCTATGCTTTTTGTTCTTGTTTTACATGACCCTTGTTTTTCCACATAACTTTTATACAGCCAAGCTGTAAAGACGGTAATAAAGTGTGTGTGTGGCAAAATAAGGTGGAATGAAACCCGTATATAGATGCTTTCTGTCATTTTTATGTGCATCACTCTCTTCCTTCTGATGTAGTGCTGTCTATAGTGATCTAGAGTCTCCCCTTCCTTCAGCTTTGTGTTTTCAGCATTGTGTTAATTGTTTGTGGTGCATGGGTTTTTCAGTGGCGTGCAGTGGGAAAGGTCAGCTGTCAGAAACAGGCCTGTCCACAACTGATAAGGCATTCAAAAGATTGGATTTGACTCATTAAGCACCTTCCCTGTAGACATGGAGTCTGCTCTGCCGCAGAAAAAAAACTAAATCAGGAAGAAAAAAAGGCCAGGATGAAGTTGGAGCATGCGCCAGAAGCACTGGCACACCCTCCCTCTCACCCCCATGCACAGTGCCAGAGCTCTGTATGCTTCCACCACACTTGCATCCTCATGAACTGTGGACACCTATACTTATGCACTGAGACTGTGTGCATTCACTCCAGTGTTTACACCTGGGCAAGATGCACATTCATTTTTTCTGTGTACCTCCGTGTGTGTGTAAGTCCTCATGTGTGTGCCTGAAGTTACATGGGGAAGCTGCATTTAATTCCTGCCCTCAGATGTGTGCTGTAAGCTGTATAACGTTAATTATCCCACATTTTGCATGTGTGCAAGTGCATCCATTCCAACCTGATTTTTCGTGTTTCTTGCTCTTTTAGATCTCTTCACACTAAGGTTGCTTCCTTTCGTTCTGTAACAAAGGGCACACCTCCCCTTTATGTCTATCTGTTGTGTTTGTTCAGCTGCACTTTGTCTGCCTTTCCACAGAAATAAGCTGTGTAGGCAACTGTCCTGCCTATACTGCCCTGGTAAGCACACACGGAACTTACTGCTGTGTACATATAGCAGAAGCCTAGCATGTTTCTCGTTGCATACAAATGCACACATTTTTGCCCCTAAATAATTACTGGTAAAAGCTGCTCTGCCAGCCTGTAACAGTCTCTTGCCTGTGGCTTTGTTTGAGAAGAATCGTTCTGCCTCAAATTGGGTTTGGATACTGCTACTTCCATAAATACTCTTTAATGATGTCTCACAACGAGCATAAATGAAGGGTAGCAGTAGTGTTTGGCAGTGTATTTTGATACCCTGGCAGTACTGGGGTTCCACATGTACCCACTCTTCAGTAACACAGAAGCCATGGGGAGCTGATGTTACCGCAGTCTCTGTGATAGCACTTGTGCTGCTCTGCCCTGCTCTCGTCTCTCTTCCACTTCACTTTTGCTTTTCACCTTCCTTCCCATCTCCCCTTTCCTATGGGCATGGCTTTCAATACTGCTCACTGGTATTGAAAAGGATAATTTTGTGGATCATTATTGTGTTATTACAGTGATTAGCGGTAACTCTTTTTCTACTCCCACTTCCTGCTGGAAGGATGCCCAAGGGGCTCCCTGCTCAGCAGCAAGCGCGACGCTTGCTGGAAGGCTGCTGCCAGCACAGACCCATGGGCACGCAGCAGCACATGCTCACCTCTGGCAGTGCTGCCTCTCTCCCTTCTGCCCCTTTCTTTGTGAGCTTCCAGAAGTTCTCTAAAATAGTGCTCTTCGACAGAAGCAGGTATTTTGCCTCCTCTTGGGCTCCTTACATGTGCTTTTGTTCTGAATGCACTTTTCAATTTTCTCTCAGTGTTGGTGTAAATAATTTTGTTCATTCCTGAGTCAGTCTTGGAAGACTCCCTCTGACAGCCTTCACATTTTTTCCCCCAAGCAGGACTAATCATACCACACATGTAGGGAAGACTGTGATAGCTACCTAATGTTCTTCTCTCTAATGGTATGACTTTTTAGTAAGGTCAGAAAATTTAGGAGAGACCTTGTCTTCAGTGTGGTAAGAAACAAAAATGCCAAGTGCACCCTGTTTTAATACCTGAATGTTAGTGCTCTTGAACCTGCAGCCAGTAATAAACAGGTCTAAATGCTTAGAATCAAGATTAATATTTAGTGTTTGACTTCTGATTTTTAATAGGCTTGAAGAGTTAAGGGTAATGTGAAATTGGGAATTGCAACTGGGATACAGATTGCTGCTGAAGAATAGTGAATCTCTCTTAGGGAGTGAATATAGTGTTGCTTGTTGGGCTGCAAGTTGCTTCAGTTTGTTGTTTTGGTTTTTTTTGAAAAATGGTCTGTATAAAGAAACAGCACTTTTGGTCAAGAATACATAGATGAAAAGCTGGTGAATTAAGAGCTCAGTTGTATGCTTGCACACTCTTACCTTGCTGTACTGTCATGTGGGCTCTGCACGGTGAGGTAGATGGGCCAAGTAGCAACCCAGCGGTAGAGACACCTCGAGGTGTGAGAGCAGGGCTGGTGAATATGTTAGACCTTGAACTTTATGGTCATGGTGCTGTAATGTTCTCTCTCATCAGTTTGCACTGTGCTGAATGTTCAGCCTGTAAGGAAACATTTCTACTGGGTGCTGTGTTCAGTGACTGGCATCCTTATGTTTTTGAGTGATGCTCCAGGAAAATATGAAAAGTATAAGTATTGCAGAGTGAAATAAAAACATAAGAAAAAGTAAATACAGCAGCAGTGAGAATTGTCCTCACCCATATTTAGCATTGAGGAATCTAGAGGAGGTCTTATGCTCAGCAAATCATCATCATATCTCTTGACAAAATTTGTAGCAATACCTTGCCTTTTCTCTACCTTCTGGAGCTGAGAGTGAGAGTAGCAAAATTCTTCAGAGAAACGAAAAGAAAAAGTATACTTTGTTCAACCAAAACAAATTGTGAATTTATATGACTATATCAAATTCTTTCAGGCAAATTATTTTTAAAATTGATTTATTCAGCATCATTCATTTCAAAATAAACATGTTTCATGCTTTCATTTTAAAATGGAACTCTAGTTTTTTTAAGAAATGTGTTTTTAAGGATGTGTAAACCAAAATTTTTAAATTTCATTTTGGGTTAAGGAAGACTTTGTTGCAGAATTGGTTTTTTAGTCCCTATGGTCAGCTGCTGAGAACATAAAGAACAAGCACAGCTCTAAGTACATAGTGCCATGATCAGACCGATACCTGGATTTTATTGTTTCTTTGACAGAGAATGCAACATCACACACTGATACCAGTACATTTGTTTTGTATTTAGCTAACAATGGAAAATAGGTGGAGAAGAGAATGCTCAGGACACTTTGTACACTACATGTACACGAGGTTGGTATAGGGCTTCTCCTCACAGATGTGGAACATATCTTAGTTTTCAGAGTTTTATTAAACTCATAGAGTGTTCCTTTCCCACAGGTCTCATGGACTTAACCTATATTTTTGTTATCTCTACAGTACAGATGGAGACAGCCAAGGTTAATTAAGTGCCTCAGGTTGCACAGTGAATCAGTGACAGAGTGGAGGACAAAAGGCTGGGGTTCTGACTTCCACACCTCTACTTTGTTATTCAGATCAATTTTGATGAGGAATTCAAAAAATGATATTACCAGAAATATGTTATAATCTTTTGTAGGCATATGTCATTTATTCATTTTCATTATTGTAGTATTAATACTTCTGTCATCAAAACATTTTAGCAAAAAAGTTTTTATGGCTGTGTTTTTCAGCATTTGGTGTACAGTATTGGAGGAAATTCGTCAGATACTTCTGGTTTCTGCTTCTCTTCAGAAAAAGACAGTCCATGGTTTAGAGAGTCAGTAGGGAACCTGTGGATCATATAATTGGCAAAACTAGGTTTAAATAATCTCTGTCTATGCTCAATATGTGGACTAACTAGGAGATTTTGTGTGATATAACTGATTTACATTTTTTCCTCTCAGAAGAGATTTTGTTAAATGACTGCAATATACTTTTGAGTGAAAAGGAGATTCCCAGCATTGACAAGCAAAATAGCTTTTCATTTGTGTGCATATTTATTTATTTAGATGATAAGATCTTTAACTGTATATTTAATAGGTGCATACTCATACTTCAGAAATACAAGGCAGTTGTGCTTCTGACAGGCTACTAGCTCTGCCATGGCTATGTGACAGTGATATATGGAAACTGCTTCATACATTTAGTACATGTCAACTATTTTGAGGATCAGGAGCCTAGGGAAAATTTCTCCTTTCTTTGGGCTAAAATTCAGGCAGTGTCATCCCTCTTCCTTCCCTTTGCTCTCAGTCTTTGCTGTGCAGTGGTCCAAATTCATCAGGTGAAATAAGTCACTCTGCAGGGCTGGTATTGGACCTCTTAGGCATGGTTTGCTGTCCTACAGGTCAGAGGCTCCTCTGCATTGGAGCCAGCCCAAAGAGCATCATCCAAGGACACAGGCAGACAAAAGCAGACGTGGAACCTGCAGCTCCAGAGCTCTCAAGCAGTGTCTTCAGATAAAGCAGTTCTTCCTCTTGTTTTCATTAAGAGCTGCACAGGGAAATAATAGATTAGTCAGGTTTGACAAAAAAACCTGAACATTCGTTGTATTGCCAAGTCTCCTTGATCTCTTCTGGGCTTAAATTTGAGGACCTTTTAACAAGCATTCTGCTTTAGACTCGAAGGGTAATGCGTAAAGTAGCAGATAAGAGAGTAGAGGGCATGATTCATGCTAGGCACTTGATGTTCTCTGGTGGAACATTAATGATTCCTTTGCTCTTACTGGTGAGGTGAAAGAGCTTTTTGCACAAGATTAGAGCTGCTACACTACGTGCAAAATTTGAGTTTGGCATTGAAAGAGCACTGGCTGTTGAATGCATCTCACCTTTGCTGTGGACTCCTGGCTTAACATTGCTCTTTGGATCTCTTAAACATGATGGAAATTGCTGTCTTGCATTGATTCTTCCCCACACTTTTTCTGATGTTATGCTTATTCCTCTCTGCTTCCAAGATACAAGTTATGTAGATGTAGTAAGTGAGCATGAGGGCCTGAGGAAACAATAAATGACACTATTTCTGAAAAATGTAACATTTCCCAGAATGGTTTAAAGTTAGTCAGCATTTAAGAGGCTACTCTTTTACTGTAGGACTCTGGCTCAGCACTAATTTTTCTCCATTATAACATCATTCTATGATTTTACGGACAATTTTTTTTTCCAACAGCAGAAATTCTTTTTCTTCTGAAAAATTATTCCTGTAATTTCCTTGAGGTTAGAAGTCATATTCTTTCTCTAGGGTTTAATCAATGCAATCAGTTCAGTCATCTCATTATGACATTAATATGACTAATATGTTCTTACTTTACAGTTTGTGGAATATAAATACAGGCTATGATATGGCTCTCACAGCTTCCACATACCATTATCACTGTTGGTGGTTCTTGGAAGATGCTTCATGCACTGAAGAGTGTACTGTACACTGTTTCTAATGTATTTAAATAACTAAATAAGAGCTGTAAGACTTTTAAAACCAGTATTTGTTTTTGATTATTGAGACCACAAAAGTGTGCTTGTGAGGGAGAAAGCTTGGGACCTTAGTTTGAGTTTGATGAGTGGTGTTACTGATCCAATCAGGTGGTGTGAAGAATGGTTAGACTAGAAAAAAACCAATTATTTGGATGTATTATTTTTCCTGTTCAAAGCCTAGAAAGGAGGAATGCAGCAAAAGGATTAATGGAGGATACAGTAATCTGCTGTTTAGCTGCTACTGGAGTCTGTCACCATCTCCTTAAAACAAAAGCCTGATTGTTTACTAAACTACTAAACCTGGAGGTTTGTTTCAATGACATGAATCTGGGCAAGCTGCTTTGACTGCTTCTGCAGGCTTTCATTAAGGTTTTAGTATTCAGTCACTGGACAACTTTTTGAAGGTGAAGAAAGTTGTTCACTTTTTTTTTGTCCTTCAGAAGTGTTGGCTGACTTATTTTCTGTTACGTTTGACATACAGTCTCTCCTCCCGTAACTGAGGGAATACCAGAAAGTCACTTGAAACATAATTTATTAGTTGTTCTGTAACGTCGAGGATAATAGCTATTTTAGATGACTCCCAGGACCCTTCTGCCCAGAACAGAATTACCTCCTAGTAGAGTTGATGGGGGTTTGTCCAGCCTGGAGTTCTGCCCCATCATGCCTTGATCTTTTGCAGCTCATTGTCTAGAACAGCTTCTAAGTCTATTTTCTCCTTAGTTCATAGGGTAGAACTGATTATTTCCAGACTTGTTATGATTTCCAGACTTGTTATGAAAATTTCCTAATTTCAGTTTGAATTTTAAAACTTTTGGCCTGTTGTTTATGGTGTAAGAATTGGTGTAGAAAGGAGGCAAAGATATATATGCTGGCATAAGGACGTCTAGTTAGGTCCATTTCCAGCTATATAGTTACCAAGCAGGAATAGCTTTAGTTTCAGCCGTAAGGAGGATTGGCACATTTCTTCCCAGAAGCACCCAGTTCAATTGTACTTGCTAGGATTGTGATGTCAGCCAGTCACACCATCAGAAATAACTTAAATAGTTTCCTTGAGTTAAATGTTATGCTACTGAAAGCACAGCTGATGCCCCAGTGCAGTGAACTGAAAGCCACAGTAAGTGCACAGTAAGTGCTGTAATACTCTGCTGATTCCCTGAGCATGTCCTCAGGTGAGGAGGGCCCATCATTCAAGCAGCAGGACTAGTACCAACTTCTGGCTTTCTTTTTTACCTCTGTGCAATTAGACCTTCTGCGTGGATGTACCTTATAACAATGTTTTATCCTTTAATGCACTAACTTAATTATCCACAATACCTTTTGAGTACATTGATACTTTTCTGTTGGTGTCAGGATTTGTGGTGGAGTTGATTTTTTTTTTTTTTTTTTTTTTTTTTTTTTTTTTTTTTGTTTTTTTTTTTTTTTTTTTTTTTTTCCTGGGGCAGTGCTTGTTTTCTTTTCCTTCTGCCGTGGTCAGTGGTAGTCCTCTATTTGGATATAAATTCTGTGGTTACTGGCTAACTTTGGAAGCAGCTTTTTCTTAAGACAAGTTGCATAACTGTAGGATTCTCCAAAGTTAGAGACCTGTTAAATAGTAGGGAGAAAGGGTTCCTGTAAGGATGATTCTCCTTGTTGACTGCTGTTTGGCAGGTCAGGGGAGTACCTGGCTGTTCTGGTGCCTCCATTGCTAATGCATACTACTTTGGCAGAAGCCTGATGCATGACAGTGGTAGAGACTTTGTAGATTATCAGACAGCACCAGCTCTTCTCTGCAAAGCACAGCAAACCACTCAGGTAAGGTAAATCTCACCGAACAATGGAGTGGTTATTAATTTTGAAGATGCACAGAGTTTGCTTTTTTCACTTAACAGAAGACATGCTCTGATGTTGACTGTAATCCAAACCCCAGTAAGACAGGGATGGCCTCACAGAACACCTCTAATGCAGTGAAGGTGAGAGGGGTGAGCATTTGACCCTTGGCTTTAGGAGAGCTACTTGAGGTTTCCTTCAGGAGACTTCGGGAAAGCCACTGCCCATTTTATATTTTTCTAAATACTTCTTAGTTGTGTCTGGGGCCAAAATTCCTGTTACATGAGATGCTGCTTTTGTTGGGTATTAAACTTCATGCTCCTGACCAAGATGAGTGCTCCTAGAGTTTGCTGTTTTCAGCTTTGCAGTCATGAAGTATTTGTTTTCAAACATCATCCAAAACTTTGGAGGCTGCTTGCTCCACACCTTAGCTGGGGTGACTTCCTGGCAGGACTAGAGAAAAATGGGAGGTTGGTTTCCATCCACAAATGTATGAGAACCTCTGGAATGAGCCCAGGATGGAGAGATAGGAGCTCCTGGACTCAAATGCTTTCTCTATTATTGATTTTCTTGGTGGCTCTGCATAAACCCATTAAAATGTCTGTGCACTGGTTTCCTCATACATAAATCAAAATGCCAAAGTTTTCTACCTCTTAGTGGTGCTGGGAATTCTGAATATTCTCCTTAGTTATTTTCTCCTTAGAAAATTCTCTCTTAGAAAGAGCTTTGACAGGAACAGCAACAGCGTTGCACATAAAAACTGAAGCTAAAATTACCATCTGGATTTCCTGAACAGGCAGTATAGGTATATACTGTATGGAAAGATCCTGGGGTCTTTACCTCTCCAGGGGACGTAAGACTCAGCAAGCTCTGGGGTTTCTTCAGGGATGAGAAGAACCAGGAACGTGGCTTAGGTACTCGTTTGCTATGCTTTTGTTTCTGTTCCTGCACTCAGGCTTCCATATGTGCTGATGGAGGGTTTGAGTTTTAAACCGTTGAGGTGTAAGTCTGAGACTTGCAAAAGTGGCTTTGCAGTGTGGTGGTGATGGTAACTGCTTAATGTGCTGGGTGTGTCTGCTAGAGATTGGTCAGAAAAGGGTAACATTTTCCCTTTTAAAGTGATGAATGACTCAATTTGTTCAAGGAAAATGTTTGTGTTGGTTTGAAGATTCTGAGTTTTGCTTCGATTCAGGTGATTTCTGTGCATCTTGAATATGTTAAGGTTTAACTCCAAACATGGAATTTTGTACAAGTATTGGATCCTTGAAAATCCCATCTCCTGCAGAGAATTTAGTTATGTGAATGAATTAGGAAGCAAATAATGGGTTTAGATTAATAGTAACAAGAGGAATGGAAGATTTGATTTCTTATATGTGCTAACCTGCTTTCAGATTCTGATTTTTGTAAATCTATTTAGTATTAACTGAGTTAAAAAATAAATCTTGCAAATCATACAAAAACCATCAGGTTTCAAACATATCCCAAATATGTTTTAAGTAAATGTTATTTTATGCAGTTGCATTGCCTCCCTTGAGCAACTAGATCATCAATTCAATTAAATATCACCAACTGTATACAGGCTTTCACATCCCAGAAAAATCAGTGTTTGATCTATTGCTTCATGTAACATAAACCAAGGATCCCTGCTGACTTCGAGTTGGATCTTAAGGTTTGCTGTGTTGCTGTGCAGAAGCTCCTTGGTACACTACTGCTATTTAAGGAACACAGAATTTATAAATATCACAGTGCAATTTGTGGAACCTTCAAAACTGTACAGCACAATGGTCATGAGCTAACAAATAACAAGTGGTTCACCGCTCTATGGTCTTCCAGGTATCACCAGACTGTGTCTGAAAGCATAAAAAAATACTATGAGACCTGCAGCCTACTCGGGGCTTTTTTCCTCATTCATTGTGGAAAGAGCCTGTATCCCTCTTCCTCCTCCATGCTCTCTTGTAATTTTCAGGTGCTTTTTAGTCACAGCTATGGTGTATGTCAGAGCATCCTAACAGCTGGGGCAGTATGGAGAGGCCATGCTTGGTAAGAAGCCTTTTCTGTGGCCTGACAGAAGCTACTGTGGTGTAGCTTGGGGGATACACAGCCAAGCTCTTTGGTGCACATGTTAAGCTCTGAGTGCTGAAGCCTTTCATGAGACTGCTAAACCACATGGTCACTGTTGAGGAATCAGCAATTTGGAGAATACAGTCTTAGAGAGTGTGTTGACCTTGGGAGTTGTGCTTATGAAACAGGGCACGGACAGTCATGAGTTTTGATTTCACGGTGAACTGCAGAGTGATTTTACTGTGTGGTGATCTGCAAATTTGAATGTCTGTTCAGAGCAGCCACAGAAGGTAGAAAAACCCCATAACAACATATGAAACAGAAATAGCTGACATTCTCCTAACAACAGGAAGGATACAAAGATGGATAATGTACAGAATCCCATCTCTGACAAGGGTCAGCAGCAGATGACTGGAGGAAACAGGCAGATGACATAGTTGAACGCAGAGGTGGGTTGACAGCACCCTACGTTAAAACCAGTAGTACAAGTAGGAGTAATGTTTCTTTGAATATGCTCTGCTCTGTTTTGATAAGTCTGCAGTGGTTGCCTTAAATTACTGTTTAGATCTCCAATCTACTCTTTGCCTTCTCCTTTGTATTGAGTAGATCAGTGAGATTTCATCTAAGTGGTTGAGAAAGTGTAAATGAGCCCTGTTAATATATCTTGTACTGAGTGAACAATCAACCCATCTGTCCCCCTTCACAAATGTGTGTTCAGTGCCTTGCACATCTTCAGCTGTAGGGAACAGGCTCACTCACAATGATTGTGTTTGACTCCTGCCCTCAGACACTGGCTATTTGATGGGAATTACCCTCAGGTACATGGAACATGTGTCTAACTTGCTTGTAATACATTCTCTTCTGATGGATCAGGAGTGACTAGGCAGGAGAATTCTCAGTGTGGGGAGAGGATTGTTAAGTGCTTGGCTCTGACTCCCAGAAATGCAGTCAATAGCAGCCCTCTGTGCTTAGGCTGGTTTAACACTGACATAAGCATAAACACTTGTAGTTAAATGTATTCAGAATAAGATGAAAGAACCAAATAATTTTGAAGGCTCCAGAGGCTGTGTAATCCAACCACTAGCTCAGAGAAAGTCCAGTTAGTGCAGGCAGCTCAGGACTGTGCCTAATCAAGTTCTTAGTATTTCTAAGGATGGAGATTTCAGTCTCTCTGGGCCCTTCCTAGTGTTTGACCATCCTCAAGATGAAACATTTTTTTGTATAGAATGAGAATTTTTTGTATTCAGCTGTATCTGTAGCCTCTCATCCTTCTGCAGAATTCTGAGAAGAATTTGGCCCTGTCTTGTCTGTGTTATTCCATTAAGTCACTAAAGAGATCAGAAAGATTTCCATTGAGTTGTCTCTCTCCTTGAGGCAGAATGAACCCAGTTCTCTCAGCCTCTGCACACACATCACCTACCCCAGTACCCTGAGTGTGGTGGTAGCTCTTTGCTGCACTCCCTCCAGTATGCTGAAGTCATTTTTATATGTGGGAGCTCAATACTGGACAGAGCACTCCTGATGTGATCTCAGAAGGGTCCATTAGGGGAAGAATCACTTCCCTCGGCCTGCTGCCTGCTTTCTGGCTAAAACAGCCAAAGATGCAGCTGGCCTTTGCTGAAAGGGCAGGCACTGCTGACTAGTGCTCAGCTTGTCCACTGGGACCACAGGTCTTCTTCTGAAAAGCTTCCTTTGAGCCAGCTGGCTCCCAATGTGTACTGCTGCATGGAGTAATTTGGGTGGCTGTTTGCTTGCAGGCGAATAGGGACACATGGTTCGCTTACTGAAGTACAGACGCACATTGCTTCTGCAAGAGGCTCTGCTTAAAGGAGACCTTTCACTTGAGAATGTTACATGCACAAGTTGCAATACTGTGCTGTTTTGTCACCATTATTTTGTGCTGTGAGGACAAAGATTTTACTGTGTTTTCCAAGAATGGCTATGATAACAAGTATTTTCCCTTCAGTCTTTTACAAATAAATTCTGGCTAATCTTTATTAGGATTACTTAATGAGACAAAATGAAGCAGAAAAGTGCTATTAATGTCAATGGAAATAGCACCAGCATTTGCCTTATGCAGTGATTTGTAAGCAATGATAGCTTGACTGCTTGTACCATCTACTGCTCAGCCTCACTTTCACAGCTGGGAGTCAGGTGCTGCAATGGAGTGGTGGTGGGGACCTGTCCAGACTCTATTACAGGTACCATTTTCCCCCAGATGGCACTAGCCAGCCCTCCTGAAAGCTTTCCTATCACTGTCCTGTATTTCTTCCACTGGATAAAATCAGGGTGTACAGCTGGCTCAAGTCACATAAGCGCAATGCAGCAGCAGAACTGGCTTTGAGTGACTGGAACCCCAGGTACTGGGAAGCAGACCTCTAGCTCACACAAAGGATTTTCATGGTATTCCAATGTGCTTCCAGTTGCTAAGAAATTAGTGCAGTGGCTTTTGTTGTTGTACATAAGAGATTTCTTTGTGAGGAAATATTAAATGTCATGTGCTGTGAATAATTCTCCCATGTTTATTTTTGCTGTTTGAAAAAGACGTGCTTATGTTGTACAGATTTCCTGGATAAGGTGATCAGACAGGCAAAGTTCTCAGATGTGTTTACCAGCAACATTACTTATATCTGTGGACAAAATGTTTTATGTGGACTTCCCTCAGGCTCTCAGAGAAGGAATCTGTAGGACACTTCATGTGGATCTCTTGTTTGCTTGGTTTCTCATTCAGTTGAAAGAAAGGGGCAGCTCTGTTAGGATTATGTTCTGGTGTCTCTCTTAAATTTTCTGTCAGATAGGTTAAGGTAAGTTCAGATTGCAGTAGTGCTGAATCTAAATACTGATCTTTGCGAAATGTTGGGTTTTTTTAATCGACACATATGTGGTGGTGATGTTGTGAATAGTAGAGCTTTCCATCCTTCTCCTAAAAAGGATGTGAAATGTCTTATAACAGTCCTTAAATGTGCTTTTCCTAGACTCCACTGCATACTGTTGAGTGGTCCCTATGGTGACAGTGCTGCAGTGAAACTAAAAACACAGCACTGAAATTCATCACTACGGAGGACCCTGCAGTTAATTCTCTTGGTAGCCATATTACAAAAGGAGCTCTACAGTTATTAGCATGCCTTGATATTTAGCTCTATAGTTAACATGCTGTGGGATGCTTAAATTTCATGACAACCTTAAATCTCTTCTTGGCTGACTGCTGAATAGTTCTTTTGTTTCCCTTCCTTTCCAGCGCGAGATGAGAACATGGCCACTTTCCGTGGTTCCGAATACCTGTGCTATGACCTGTCGCAAAACCCCATCCAGAGCAGCAGCGATGAGATCACTCTCTCCTTCAAGACATGGCAGCGCAACGGGCTCATTCTGCACACGGGCAAGTCAGCCGACTACGTCAACCTGGCCCTGAAGGACGGGGCGGTCTCCTTGGTCATTAACCTGGGGTCCGGGGCCTTTGAGGCCATTGTGGAGCCGGTCAATGGCAAGTTCAATGACAACGCGTGGCACGACGTTAAGGTGACACGCAACCTGCGGCAGGTAATGGTGAAGGGGAGAAAACGCTGGGGAGAATTTTGTTTTGTTTTATTGGGACAGGCAGATGGGAGAGAGCAATGGAGAAATGGGAAAGCTCAGTGGTATTGCTAGAGTTTCTCCACCTATTCTGGATCTTGGTGCCTAAAGGACAGTGAAAAAACAGTAGTTGGGAATTTATCCTTCCTGCAATATCTTTATTTCCACTTTATCAATTTTCTATTTTTTTCCCGGTTTTATTTAATAAAAAAAAACTTGTGACATAACTTTACTTTCATCTCTCTTCTCCTTTTTTCTTTTTATGTTCTCCCTTTTAAATGTTATTATTTCCTTAATTATGATTCAATCTTATCAGTAATATTCTTGTTGCATTTAATTACTGTGGGAACAGAGCCTATTTCCAACAGCCAACGCTCTACACTCTCTCCTTTTTCTTTCAGTTTTGTTAATTGGTTTAACCATTGCCATGATGTCACAATTCTAATTCTTAAAGTCTTTTGTTTTTCTTTTCCTTTTCTTTTGTGTGTGCATATGAATGTGCAGGTGTGCAGGCTGGTGGGTATGTGTGTAATTATTTTAACTTTATAGCTTTGGAATTAATTGGCTGGAGTCTCTCTGAGTCTTCTTGATTCTCTGTTCTTCTTTTCTTCTTTTTGATTTTTTCCCCTTCTTTCTATAATGAGATTCTACTTTATTTCTTGTCTCTACCTTGAGACTCTTCTGTTGGCTGTGAGGACTGGAAAAGTGGAAGGATCAAAAAATCCCAAGCAAACTCAGATCAATCCAACACCCTACAATTCCACTTTGGAAAAGTTTTTCTGATTTTACCACTGTAATTTTGCACATCTACATGCTGCTTTTCCTAGCAGACAACTGTATCAGGTGACGTATTTGGTTGTAGGCTAGTCTTAAAATCCTGAAGCCTTTCTCATGAAATATAAACTCAGACATAAATAGATAAGATAAAATTAAATAACTTTGCTCTGAAAGGTGGTAAATACATCAAGTTACTAAGGCCCATCTGCTGCACGGTAAATGAAGTTTACACAGTGAATAGGAGCTATTTGGTATCTTGCTGATTGGTAGAGGAGCAGAAATAACTTGTCAACTAAGATTTAAAAATCAATTTGTGAATACAATGTGAGCTGTTTATTTTCTCATTAATGTCAATATTAACACAACCTTTAATAGCTTTATATAAGTTTATACAATGTAATTAGTGGTAACATGTTACAGTAGCTAAGATCAAATGTGTCTGTGAGTATAGGATAATCAGTGCCAGGGATCAGAAGCAGTCTCTACTAGTAGATGTCAGTGGATAATTTATCTGTTATCAGGATTTCGTGTCTTTCTTTTCAATATTTGGGTGTGGGGCTGAAGATTTTTTTGTCTTTCCCATGTAAATCCCTGTATTTCTACATGTTTAGGATGTCTGGGTCTGACAAGAAATCTGTCATCAAACTTTCATGAGGCTATGGAATTCTTACCTATGGAAAAAAATCAATCTGTTTTCAATAGTTTATATGCAGAAGCAAATTTCATTTCTTATGCAGTGGATGGGTCTTCATGATCCTATTTTTTCCAAGCTTTCCCATCAGCAGAGTAGAGGAAGATGCACCAACTAGTCTAGGTTTGTCAGTCTGGAAATGCCAGAATATATGGCTTTATTTGATACGGGGTTTTTTTTATTTTTGGGTAGTTTCAGAACAGCTGGTCCTTGAATATCTCAGTAGCGCTTATTGGCCATTTTAGTTAATCATACTTTTTACTTTTCATTGGGAATCAATTTCAGTGGGCAAATGTGCCTGAAGCAAAATGAATCCATGCTGCATGCCAGGATTGGTTTGGATCTTGAAGAAGCAGAAAGTGAAGGGTCACAAACAAAACTGTGGATGGGAAGCTGTCACAGTCTTTTCTTAATATTTTAGCTAGTGATTTTTTATATTGCTCCACAGAAGTGGACCAAGGAAATGGAAATCTGTCTATGCCTTTTCATATTTGATGAGACCAGGGCAGTACTTTGGTGATTGTTAGAAAGCAGGTAGTCCCTTGCCAAAGCATCGTAAATTTTTAATCCTCCTGATCTATTCACTGTGAATGTTTTCAAGTGATCCTGAATTCTTAAATGGTCCAACTTGACTGGGCAAGAGAGAGCATATTTTAATGAGATGGATGGGTTCTTTCCAAAGAAAGGCCAGTCTTCAAATCAAATTACATTTAATTAGCAGAGGTGATTTGGGGTCCAATTTTATAGTTAAACATGACAGAATACAGTTCAACCAATAAATATCAATAAGGCTGGACTTTTTTTTAGTCATCTTTTCCCTGGATACTTGCATTTTAACTTCTGATCTGTCTCAAAATTAAGACATTGACCCAGAACCTAAAGCTGCCCAGATATTGGAATTGATGAGGCCTTGAGGCAAAGCAATCACGATAGTCCTAAAAGTTGGCATCCATTATAATTTTGTATAACCTAAATAATTTTGTATGTAAAAGATTATTGGCTCTATGTCTTTCCTGACATAAATTCACCTGTAATGTTGCAGTATAATATAGTTCACTTGAAAGTCTTGTTTCCAGCTGTGCTCAAGTTTCCTCAAAAAAACCCATTTCAAAACCAAACAGAAAACCCCAGCGAAATACATTGCCTCTGAATGTTGAAGCTTTATAAGAAAATCAGTAGCCTCTTTGTAATTGGTTGAAAATATTGCACTGGAGATAAATATATTTCTCTTTAAAATGAACTTTAAAAGCAATAATTTAGAAATTCCAAGAATATTATCTAAATCTAAGCAATTCCAGCTAAATGGACTATCAGCAGCTTCAGATGCCATCTAATCTTTTCCTCTGCTTTTTTGGGGGCTAAGAGAAAGGGGAGGAGGATTTGCATAATTTTTTGTCTGTTTCTAGAATTAGAGTGGAACTTTAAATAGTTGGACTTTTGCCCAGTACTTTTTGGAATTGTTAAATGTTTCGTAGCTAAGCTGGGAGAGTACTAAGGGCTGCTTTTTTTTAGATCAAATGACTATCACAGCAGTTAATCTCCTTAGAGACAAACCAAGTGAATCCACAGATTCCCTTGAGTAGTGATTGTTAATGTCAAAGCAAATCTCCTTGTTTATTTATCTTATTATTTCAGTTAAAACTAAGCCCTCTTTCTGTCTTGTGAGAAACCTTTACTTAGAAGTAGGATCATGGCTGCATTTTACCGGGGCTTTCAGAGCTTGTTTGGGGCAGTGTGGTCTGGTGGGAGGAGGAGCAGAGGAGACTGAAGGTCAGACTTCCTGTGTCTGTCTTCAGGTCTGCTGCTGACACTCTGTCTCATTTTTAGCATGCTCTTCTCCATGTCCCATACTTCAAGTCCCTTGTTTGTAAAAATAAATTTACTAAAACGACAATTTGCTGTGAGTAATACTTCCTTGGTGAAGAATTCAGGAGTTTGTGCTCATTATACCCAAGTACGGAGTATTATTAATTCATTCCAATTGGCAAATAACCTTGGGACTTTATGCTCAATGCCACAAAGTCTTCAGAAACTTACTTGCCTAGTCAATGCACAACTCTGAAGCCTGCAAGCAGATGGTTTTTACATGAGGCAGCGTAGATCTTGCTTGTGTAATTTAGGATAGTTCTTGCCAGCTTCAACTGGAACAAGGACTTGGAGCTTCCACAGGTTGCCCTTCCCTATTAACACTGAAGCTAGTCACAATGCAAAATCTACTATAAAGATCTTTAGTTCCTCAAATGCTAAAAAGCAAACAAGATGCAATGTGTAGGTTCTAACAGTTGGCATCTGCATGCCTTGGGACAGGTTAAAAAAGATCTACTAAACCAAACTGACTGGTAAATTCTCCTAGCTCCTGTGTAATAGAGATGTGTAACAGAAGGGATGCTAAATCTTGTCAATCTTTTGTCTTCAACCTGGACACAAGCAACACAATTCTTTCTATACAATTCCTCGACATGTTGCTCCCTACAGTAGGAGAGGTTCAATTCCTTTATCTTGGATGACAGAAGTGAGCTACAGGCAAACAGCCAAGCACAGGCCCTGTTATGTCCTCCTCCTGAAAGTCACAAACTCAGCTGTTGTAAAGAAACCTGCAGACTGGGAAACTTGGAAGGAAGACATAGAGTCTTGGACTCATCTTCATCTGTATCCTCCAGTCAAAGGAAATACTGGCCTGCTTGTGATACTCTGCAACACTTGAGGGTAGTGAAGCTTGGAAGAGGAGCTGGCATGTTGGTGGGTGGTGGCGGGTGAAAGAAGGGAGTCGTGGTTGGGTTTGTGCTGAAGGGGAAAGCTGTGTACTCTGTGTGTATATCTCTGAGAGTAAGGTTCTTGTTTGAGGGAAGCACCTTGATGAGCATTTGAAGAGTAAGTATTGCACTGTTTTAACTTTGCTTCAGGTTTGGATAATGTATGTGAGGGTTGAAGTTAATGACTAATACCAGGGTGGGAAGAGTAGGCAGCCCCCTCTTTCTTTACAGGCTAGATGGCATGGTTCCCCATAGAGTCCTGGTCATATTGTCCTCTTTCTCACTTTGTGTGTCTCAGGTGCCCCACGCCTTTTTTTGAAAAACTAACACTAGACCATTCATGCAATGTGTCATTTTTACTAACCAACTAATGTACTAACACCCTAACGACTCATCTTTGCTTTTAGTTATTTTAATTAACAATCGTTCTGTTCACGATTTTTTAATTTCCTTTCTTCCCCCTTTTCCGCAAAGCACTCAGGCATTGGACACGCTATGGTAAACAAACTACATTGTCTGGTAGATATCATTCTTATTGTCTCTTTTTTTGGGTTTGCCGTGTGTTACCTGCCTTTTCCTCCCCCTACCCGCTCTTTTTCCCCCCTCCTTTATACTTACTGCTTCCTTTAATTTTATTCTATTTTCATTGAAAACACTTTTTTTCCCCCTTCCTTTTTTTTTTTTTCCCTCTTTTTGAATAGAAAAATGAGCATCAAAAGCAACTAACACAGCTCTTCTGGAAATGGGGTTTGGACATTTCTTTCATTGGTTTCTTCACCTGTCTTTAGTTCTTCTTTTCCTTTCTGGTGATAAATTGTTGGGGTTTTTTGTCCCTTGTTTTTGAGTTTAGATTTCTTTCTTTTGTTTTTGTTTTCATTTCGCTTTTTTTCTTGGCTTTTAGTTTGGCTTTTTTTTTTTTTACTCTGAAGGTTTCTAGATCAGAACCACTGCAGGGCCTCTAGTCCATGGTGGTGAAGGCTCTCTTTTTGTCTCACCCTTTTGTTGTGACAATGGCTATTACAGGCAAACTGGCCAGAGTTGTCCTCTTTCTCCTGATTTCCCCCTACTTCCCTCCCTCTGCTTTCTCTCCTCCTTCTCCCTCTTGCTCTCTCTCTCACTTTCTCTCTCTCTCTCTGACCTCTACCTGCGTGGCCAACAGGAGCTCAGCCGGTTGTTTGTTTCAGTACACACTCTGCATGGCATGTCCACGTCTGGTGACTCGCCCGTCTCCTCCTGGCCTCGATCTATTTTCCTCCATCTTCCCTTGAAACCACTAACAACATCTAAGCAAAACACATAAAATTCACTTCCTCCTCTCCCAACCTCTCCTTCTGTCACCCTTCACCCTCCATGTGTTTGTGGTCAGAGATTTTGGGGACATTTCTGTTTGGTTTTTTTTTGTTATAATGGAGTTTGTTTGGTATTTTTATTTTTGATTGCATGTGAGTGTGAAATGGTTTTCTCTCCCTTTTTCTTCTCCTCTCTCTTTTTTTTTTCCTGTCGTCTATCTGGGCCTCAGATATATTGGCATGACATGTCAAAGTGCAGTGTGTGCACGCTTTGTATCTTCTTTCTTTCTTTCTCATATCTGCTTCTATCACATTTGTTGGTGTGTGGTTGATTTATCTTGATTTATTTGATTTTATTTTGATTTATTTTCTTCTTATATTTTTGTTATGGGTTAGTTTGTAAATTTTTTTTCCTTTTTTTGTCTTTTTTTTTTTTTTTTGTGGGTGGTGGGTGTGTGTCTCTCCAGGTACATGGCATGCACATCCATAATGTATCGAAAGTGAGTTCCCTCTCCCCCTATCCCTGAATGCATGATCGTCAGTGTGCCATGAGCAAAAGAAACTTAAAAAATAAAAAATACCAACTTGTCTTCATTAGTGTTTTTTTTTTTTTTACTAACAACCATAACTAACTGTAATCATTAAAATAAATTCTAATTAATCATAAAATCAGCTAATATGAGAAATGTCTTTCAAGGACAGTTATATTTTCTGGCCTGAATAGATGGAAAGCATCTGGATGGATAGGCTGCTGGGTAAGCCTGAGAGTGCTGATGCACCAGAAAGGGGAGAAGCAGATGCTGAAGCATTTCTCTGTGGGAAAATCAGACCAGAAAATAGAGCTTGACTGAAATAAAAAAAAATGCATACCAAATCTCAACAAAATCCTTAATAAAACTGGCATAAAATTATAGGGGAGGTAAGTTGTTCTGTTCAGGATTGTAAGGTCATTGCTGGGATTTTCTTTGTCCATTGTGTCCCTCAAACAGGTGACAATCTCTGTAGATGGCATCCTTACCACCACGGGCTACACACAGGAGGACTACACCATGCTGGGCTCGGATGACTTCTTTTACGTGGGAGGGAGCCCCAGTACTGCTGATTTACCTGGGTCTCCAGTAAGCAATAACTTCATGGGCTGCCTCAAAGAGGTAACTATTTCAAATTAATTCTTGTCTCTGTGCTTTTGATTTGTTAAAGTCATTACTCTTTCCTGCCTTACACAATCACTTCTTTCCCTGATGCTTCATTTTATACTGATAACTGGAACAGCTCTGTAAAGAAAAACTTGTCATTCATCTGGACAGAAGGCTGGAAAACTCATGAGCTTAAGTGCAGAATCATACTTCTAGTGCTTGGATTACAGAAAAAATGCTCGTGGTAGTAGGAGAGGTGTCTTCTCTAAG
This sequence comes from Corvus brachyrhynchos, assembly GCF_000691975.1. Lineage (NCBI taxonomy): Eukaryota > Metazoa > Chordata > Aves > Passeriformes > Corvidae > Corvus > Corvus brachyrhynchos. Next base: position 25,172,439 of record NW_008239553.1, read on the forward strand.
CTGTTAGCCCTTCAGAAGAAAGCATTACTATCTTCTAGGCACTTAGGCAATAGCCATCACATAAAGGCAAATGGTCTTTGATTACTAAGTAGCATTTTGAGATGAAAAAATCATAATCAGAAGCTTATTTAGGATACTTTTTAAGGTCTTCTATTTCACCTGGGAGTATAGTTAGATCTAAATTTTCCAGGAAGATACAGAAATGGAATAAAACAGAAAAATAAAAGTTGAAGGTAGCATAAAAAGTGTAAATTTTGCAAGGAGAATGTAGCATGAGGGTGTAATGGAGGCATGGCAATCATGTGGCATGTGGACATGAAGTGTACCGTGTGTTATGATATGATTATTGAGAGACACCTTCTCCTCAAATTAAAGTGTAAACAAAACCATATGCTGAAGTCAATAGTATGGATTTTATTGAACAGTAAAATGTGAGGTAGAGAGATAGAAAGAAGTATAAAAGAGAAAAAAGAGAGAGATAGATTAAGCAGAAAATAGTCACCATCTATGCATCCAGTGCCATCCCGTTGGTCCTTCTTCACCCTGGGCTTCTCATTGGTGGGGGGCCTGAGGCCACTCAAAACTTTTCCCTATTTATATATCTTTGCAGGCAAAGGAATTAATGCTCATTGGTTACACACTTTTATTCTATTGGTTAAATGATTCCCTCGCTTCTAATGCTAATTAGTCCTATGCTCAGTCTTTCTGTTTTTTTTTTAGTTGGTGGGTTTCTTGAGTTGGTGGGCTGTGAGTCAGTGGTCGCAATCTCTCCTTGATGGAATTACCTTTTACCCAGTCCAAGCTGATTCAGCACACTTGCTTTCCTTGTGGCCCATAAATTCTGCATTCTTTATGTCCATTATGAGTTATACATTCTCCTCTCACAGATTTGTTTACCTCCCCCTAGGCTTTAGATAACACCTGGACAATAGAATCACCTCTATCTTATTTCAAGTTCTGAGTCATAGTGGCTTAATTTACAGTCCAAATTCCTGGTATCCACGGAGGCATATGTGGGGAAGGGATTGGGAGGTGGGGGGTTCCCTCAGTGGTCATAGATGCCATCTGTCCCATAACTTGGGGTGATCTTTGTTTGACTGGGGATATGTATAGGGGAAGTTGCTTCTTTACAAAGTTTGCCACAGTGGGAAGTTTTGTCTGGATGCATTACCCAGGATGTGCTGACCAGACCTCACCTCTGCATGGAGTTAGCACCATCCTGTCACTCCGTTCTGTGCTCATCTCATGGCAAAGTCGTTATGTGGCCTTAACAGTGTTTGAGGCAGGCAACTGTGATCTTCAAGTCCTTACACTGTGTTGCTAAGTCTGTGCACTTGAGTGGCTGCGTTGGTCAGGAAGAGCTAGCTGGTTTTAAAAACTGTGTTGTCTTACTCTGGCCGGCTGCACTTGTCATATAGTTAATCCACAGCTTTGAGAAAATTCACGCATGGGTAATAGAGATTGGACTGCCTGGCTAGCAGCAGGAACCAGAATAGTGATCCTTGGGAAAGAAAAACCAAACCAAACCAGCTAAAAAAAGATGAGTTCAGTCCAAATCCCAAACTTCGTTTTGGTGCTGCCTTGCAGTCATCTTTTGTCTTCTTCTCTCTTCTAATGTAATTTGTGATTATCACTCTGATTAATGGGGATACACATATTGATGTCTCCACAAAGTGTTATAAAAATCTTATTGAAAAAGAAGCTTAAGTTTTCTGTCAGTTGGCTTCCTAGCTAGCCTGGAATAAGAGTTTCTTGTGAGAGTTTTCCTCCTTAAGGTTATGATCTACAGTAATGCTGTTTATCATAGGGTGTGGCTGGGTGGATATAATCTTATTTGCAACCCAGAGGGTTGTCGCAATTTCCTCTTTGTATGGACTTTTAATATTAGAGGGAAGGTGGAGCTGAGATTTCATACAGGAGTCATGGAAGCAGCAATGCTGAGCTAGGTGTTGTTCTGTGGCTGTAACTGCCTTGACAAGTCATCATCCTACTGATGCTCCACTTGTGGTGTCACGGTTTGAATGTTATGTGCCAGGCCTCTGATGTGAGGAAGAGTTGCCAGAGTCTGAAGCTGCTCTCCTGTCTGACTTCTGGAGTAAAGGGATGTAAATATGCTAGAGAGAGCGTGTGAGCTTCTTATACAGGAAACGAACCTTCACTGCTTAAATACAAACTGTCACACAGAGATTAAATCCTTCTGGTTACATCTGTAGAGCACTGGGTCTGATTTTCCTAGGCGCTGAGTATCCCAGTTTGATTGAAATCAGGAGGAGATACAGCTTCTTACTGTCTCTTTAAATCAGGATCTTAATTTTATTTATGGATGTTATGAACATAACACTTAGCAGAGGCCATTTTTATATATGCTCTAAGTCAAGCCAATGGAGCAAAGAAAGCAGTGACAAGAAAATCTTTAGCAGCTTTATTATTTATATAATCATTTGTATTCTACTAGCTTGCACAATGTGCTAAGAGCCACCAACATACTCATCCCAAACTCATAATGCTTTGTGAGAGGAAAAACCCAAGCAACCACTTAAGAATTAGAGGAAGAAAACAGACAATCAGAATGTGCTTTGTAATCTTCACTTGACTAGGCAATGACAGGAGATATCTATGAGCAGATGACTTGACTTGCTGGCTGCTTTAGACCTATAGTCTGCTTAAAAGCAACCCACTTTATAGTAGTGGTCCAGTCATGCTTTCAGCCAGGTTTGATCCTGGAGGAGGCAAAACTGGGTTAGTGCAGTGCTTGCGTGCTTATAATGTGTCTGGTTCCAGAACCAGCTATGGAGAACTTCACTTGGTTTTCTGCATAGCTTGTCAGCATATTTCATAAATCTGTCCCTATAGCTTATGTTTTAAGATTATATGTTTTCCTCTGTGGCCAAAAAGGATGCTCAGTCTCTCATTAGCCGGTACTGGAGGAGGTTGGGTTTTTAACAAAAATTCTAAGCTAAGAAAGTTAGATGAAGGGGTAGGATAGATTAATAGCAAATATTGTTCCTTTCAGCTTATGCTTTCTAGCAGAGCAACGCTCTTCTTTAATAGTAAAGTCCTAGCTATGCAATTGCCTGTTACCAGAGACACAGCACATCCCTGAGTGGATCGCACTGTTTGTAACAGTGGAAAACATCCTGCCAAGCCCTGTACTGATCTCTTGAAGGTGTTAAAGCAGAATGATCTATTCCTACTCCTCTGCATTCATTCAAGACTGCCTCTAGGGATGTGTCACTTTCCTAGGAAGGCAAAGGGATTTATGCAGACTTTGAGGTGAAACTTGCAGCCTTTCCCCTGTAATCTCTTGTATTTCATCTGGACTGCATCAGTCTGAGAGTACAGCAACCAATTTGCTCATGTTGGGGCTAAGAGGGCTCCTTGAGTGTGGAGCATTGCCTTCCCACTTCTTCTGAGATGACATGCAAGTGCTGAAGTGCCAGGGGCAGAGTGCCTAATGACCATCTCTGCCCCTTTGCAACAGGAAGGGACCTCTCCACTCAGCAGGGGCTGGTGGGAGGAAGTGGGGCAGCTCTGGCAGGGTAGATACTTAATGTGAGCAGAGTGTAAGCCTTGGCTAGAAGGAATTGGTGTATAAGAATGTGTTCCTGACAAGGAATTATAGTCTCAGGGCTCATCTGCTGTAGTATCTGTATAGTATTTCCTAAAATTAATCTAAATATCTAATTATCTAGATGTTTTCTTTAGGTCAGACAATTTCTGACCTAATGGTACCTCCTTTCACCATCCTCATGAACCGATTCTCATGTCTCTTCTTCCCCTTGTGGCTACAGGTTTTGACTGAACAGGTTCCACTAAGTTGCTAACAGTAATACACCTAAATACAAGTATTTAATGTGTAGTTCAGGTTGTGATTTTTCCTCTATTTTCATTGGAATTAAAGATTTCCCTATGTTGGGTAAACCATGTTTGTTTTGCATTTCTCCGTAGCCATCCTGACACTGTAATGAGGGAACAAGACTGGAAAATAGTCATACAGAATATGCAAATAGGGTAATACACAGACATGAAACACGGACATTGCATTGTAGTTACATAGAATCTAAGGCTTTTTGGACCTTCATTCTTAAGAAGAATCATTCTAGAGGAAATCTGGGGGGAAGCTGGTGTATTTCCTATCATGGATGAAACCAGATATAGAGATGGGGATAGGAGAAGATACAGGAACACATCTTGAGACAACTGAGCAGAAATAATTTTAATGGGAGTCAGGGAGGGCATGTCAGTGCTTTAACAGATAGTGATTGTTAAACAGGGAGAAGCACTGACTGAAGCTGGAAAGGGAAGAGGATCCATTAATGTGTTTAATGACACTTGTATGTCCAGAAAGAGTTAGGACAAGAAAGGTAACAAGAAACAGCTGTGTTTTGCATGTAATGAAGCGCTTCAGGGAGGAGTTTTCAGTAATCAAGGATGGAGATGGAAAGTGGCAGGGTGGGAAATTTTGCAGTGTGGGCAAAGAGGGGAAAATGGTATTTCAATATCCAGTTGCTAGGGAAGGGAGAGAATCAGAATATTTCCTGGGATTAGGGAGCCAGCCATTCAGATTTGATTTCATTGGAGCAGGACTTAAATGGTACAGATGGAAGTGCTTTAGAGGAGCCTAAGGTGGTCCCTAGAGAACAGATATTCATGAGAGAATTTAGAAATCTTCACATTTTTCTATCAATGCTTTATTAAAATCTCAATTCTGAAAAATGTTGATTGGTACTAACAGCTTGATGGATGCAGTGAGGCTCGCATATGGGTGGAATATGGCAGAAATTATTACAGGGGTCAGGCACCATCTGGCTGTGATGGGAGAAAGCTGTGAAAGCTTAGATCATTTCTGTCTGCAATTTAACTTCTAGGAGCCAGATTTTAAAATGGTTCATGAGTGTGCCCAGTTGCTGTATGTAAATCTCAGATGCAATCTGCAGGCCAGGTCTTTTTCAGGACTATTTGATGTATAGTGATGATGTGGTTTCTGTTTGGAGATGAGTTTTTCTGTCTGGAGTGTCACACTTCGGAGGAGGCTAAAGGTGCAGATGGAAGGCAGCCTAAAACTGGAGGCAGAGAAAAACAGGAAAACAGGCAGACAGAGGAAGTTGTAGTTGTAAGAGCCCCTCCCTGGGCCCAAAAGCTTTTGGGTGCCCAAGATCCCCTTCCACAGCAGTGATTTAACAGAGCCCCAGGAATGCATAAGAGGAGAGTCAGGAATCAACAGTGTGGGGATTACACTGAGGAACAGTGGAGGAAGTTACCACATGAATGGCACTAATTGCCCACACATGTTAATCCAATACTGCTGCTCCAGCTGTCCTATTGTGTTTGGGCCTGTCTGCTTCTTATCTGTATTATTTAATGAATTTAACATTTGAAAAAGAAAGGGAGAGGCTAGTGGCACTATCTAGAAGCAGACAGAGCATGGCCAAGGATTGAATATGATTCCACTCCTCAAAATATTACTTGTTCTTAATCTTGGTCTCTCATTAGTGTTCTCTGCAAGAGCATTCCAAATAGATCAGATGATGATTATGACCCTGGTTCCTAAGATTGCATATCCAGAGGTCCGTAAAGTTTTTGGTTGCCTCTCACTCTTAAACTTCCAATTGCATTGCTGCTGCTGTGGATCAGTCTCCTGTTGAAGCTGTACACTGTGTGTCTTGAGAGTCAAGAAACTGGGACAGTCAGTCATTTTCTCTGTGCATCTGCACAGCATCCAACACAAGGCCTTCATCAGGTTTTTGAGTGCCACTGTTGTAGCAACATAAAACAGTGGAGATGCAGGCCAGCATTTTGAGTAGCTGCTGATGACATTCTTAAGCTAATAAGAAAAAGCCCCACTTATTTCTGGAAAGATTTAATTTGGAGGTGGGAATGGAGGCCTTTGGAAATTGAGAGCAATACGATAGGAGGCAAGATGCGGAGAGAATTCTGAGTAGACGAATACATGGGGAAGGAAATACGATAGTGTTTTCTCATTGGGTAAGGCTTATAAGCTTAGGTCTGGGCTGGTTTGCATTTGGTATTTCTGTATTAGCTCAGAGTCAGAAGGGATATATGGTTGGTCATTTCTCAGGTTACTGTCTTGCTGCCAACACATATTGGATGCTTGGGCAAAAATCCTGAAAGACTTTGTGGTACGCAGTGTAGAATAGCTTTTGCTTTCATGGATGAGTATGGGAAATGACATGAGCCAAGGTGAGCAAGGGGCATTCTGAACCGAGCAGCTGAAAGCTGAAACACCTGTCTCTGGACTTGACAGCCCTGATAAAAAAGCAACATTTTAAGAAGGACTATTTAAAACCAAACTTTTAAATCTTGCTAGCAGAACTTATGCTGCCTTGCCAGGCCTCTGCCGTTCTGCCAGAAGGAGTTACATGTGCTTCCCTTGTTTTGCTTGCCTATAGGTTTACATATGCACACCATTCTGTATCCATAAAAGATTGGATGTGTTAGCCTCTTTTCACAGGAGTAACTACTAAAGTGAAATAGGAGAAAATGTATAACACTATTTCTGTCAAACCAGGCATAAGTTAAGTACGTCTTCTATGGTTCATGGTCTCAATGCTAACATTTAGTGATGAATTTCAGCCTCTGGAGGAGGCACTTGATTCAGATGATTTTCCTCGTAGCATTTTTAGGGAATCATTTGGCAAGGGTGGGAGAAAAGAAGAATGTGTTTGTCAGTCTTCCCAACACAGAAAGTCTGTGCTCATACTGTGAGCCAGAAAGAAAGGAAGAGGATACAGATTTGTAGGCAGTATCCATGAGTCATGGGAGATGAAAGGTCAGAGGTAAGCATACACAGAGGAAAGCATCCCATGGTACAGTAACACAGTGTCAACTTTTGACTGTTAATTCATCTGAAGGAGTCAAGGCATTGAGGAACAAACGTAGCCATCCCTGTAGTCTTTAAGCTTTTTCCTATTTAATGCTTTAATAATATTAGCTGATAGGACCCTTCAGACAAAGAGTTCAGTAGATAATTTTATCAAAGTGACCTCAGAGATTTTGTCTCCTTTCAAACCATCAGTTAAAATACAGTACCAAAGGGAGTAAATGTCATTATCCTCTTCCTTCAAATGCAACGGAGGCACAGGTATGATGTGTCTTGGTCAACATCGTAGAGCCTGCCATTGGTAGAACAATAGGTAAGAGGGAAATCCTACCTAGCGCTCTTTTTGTTTCTCTTCCACCTGGCAGGGATAGCCCATGTCTTCCATACAGAGTCACAACTCATTGATGTTCTTACTGGGGAATACTAGAAGTCATTACATCAAAAGTCTATCTTAATTTGGCAGCTGAATGGGTATGAAATGCCTGCCTACTTGCTCTTAAGAGTCAACTCGGATAAGGAAATGAAGGACAAGTCCAGAACAGACCCTTCTTCCAAGCAATCTAAGTTGAGGCTGGGGAATGTTCAAATGAAGATCAGTCCTGACAAACAGTTGGTGTTGCAGCTCATTTTTGAAAGTGAGCAGGATCTGATGGGCATTTCTCAGCTTTGCGCTGTTTCTGTTGGATTTCAGTTCAAGACATTAGGAATTGCATCATAAGGGCAGCACATCTTGGGAGATTTCTTCCATGTGTGACCAGAATGGAAAACGCTTTTCCAGTTACATATTCAGTTTAGGCTTAAACTTGAACTGGATTTGGAGAGACTCTTAATTTGCAGTATATGTTGCTCTGGACATTTCAGAGGGTAATACTTCACTTTCTCGTGTTCTCACATTTTTATTAAGGATTAATGGTCTGGCCTTACAGGAACTACAGTCCATAGTCTTGTCCAGTGTATTTGTGTGCTGCCAGAGCTGCAGCTTTGCTTTATCGAGGGGGTTATTCAAAGCCTCTGTTCCTTATGTGGCATCGCCCTTGCCTCCTCTACCAGAATGAAGTTTCTGATAGCATTATTGTCTTGCTTCAGGCATGACACAGAAAAGAACTTGGTCACCTTGGCTATATGCAACTATAACAAGAGTTTTGCTGGCATAATGATATTGAATGAGTGTTGCAAAATAACACAAGCTAACCTCAGTTATTGATCAATCTCTTTCATCAAATGTTTCTGGATACATAGAAAAGTGGAAGAGTAATGCACTCATGACATATCTGTAGAAAGTTTACTCATGACCTCATATATCCATGAAAAGTATTCCTGTTAAGCAGGAAAACAATTTAAAATTGCTTCATTAAATTAATATTTAGTGACTAGAGTGTGAAAACGAAGTGCTAGAATTATTTTTCAATTAGTAAAACATGGGAAATCCAAAGACAGGAACTGAGTTTTTAGCTTTGGGACAGGAGATGGAGGAGATGTTGTTTTATCAGCTGTGTACTGTAAAACATTCTAGGCTCCCAAAATTCTTTCTTTAATGCAATTCATATAGCAAAGGCTGTAGAATCCTACAGCCATAATGACTCTAGAAGTAGAAACCTGTTGGATGTGTTTGTTTGTTTGTTTTCATAGCTCTATCCACAAATTTTAAAAATATAGGTTCTTGTTAAGGTCACATTTATTACAATATAGTATTTTGTTCTCTGGAACTCTTATCAGTCAGCAGACAGCATCTTGTAGGCATTCTAGGTCAGCCTGAGCACACTCGTTTTCTTGGGGATTAATTTAAAGGACAATTCACATATCAACAGTTCAGTGGCATCAAACTCCTAAACTTACAGCACTACTAGAAATTTTACAAAAGTAATTAATAGCCAAAGTCTGGATAATAGAGTATGTATGTAGTTTGAGCATACTTTCTAAAGCAAGCATTGATGAGCAAACATAGAAACTGGATCTTTCTATATATGAGGTGTAAGCTGTTCCTTTTTGCACGGCTGTTTGAACTATGTACTGCCACCATACTTACAAGCTAAAGAGAATCTATGGAGGTAAAACAAAGTGGGGTCTAACCCAGTTCAACTCTCCTCAACTGCCAATGGAACAGGTACCTAGGGAGGAAACTAGCAGCTGAGGTCAGTGTCACCACTGGGCAGTGCAGCCAGTGGGCTGATATGTCACAACAGTAAGGGAGCACTCCACTGAATCCTGACTGAGCTGTCCACAGGTGACTCTCAGTCCTGGTGGTGTAGCCATCTTTGCAGTAGGATCATCAAAATCAGGCTTTTCTTTCCTGCATAATGAACCCAGCTCCTGCTGAGCTTCTGTGGCTGCAAGAGATGTGCCATGTGCTGTGTTTCAGAAAATGAGAGTGTTTACAGGTGTAGAACTATATTTATATCAACAAATTCAGAAAATGGGGATTGGAGCAATATAGCCTGTGTTTGGTGCATACAATAAAGTTAGTTGATAACTATGAAATATTAAAGCAAAAATCCTTACAAAAATGTGTGGTCTAATCCCTATCCATCCAAGACTGAGCAAACTAAGACAGGGTATATTGATAGACAAACATAGCTGAGTCCAAAGTCATCAGCAGAACAGTGGTGATACTCTGGTGATTTCTCTGGCAATTACTCTGGCAAGGATTTCTGGCTGTCTTTTTCATATGCTGTTAGGGAAATGTGGGCCCATCCTAATGGATGGTGTGATCTTAACTTCAGCTGTCCAAAGTCTGACGTGCTCATCTTAAAATGAAGGTAAATGAGCTTCTTTTGCTTACTTGGCTATGTAGTTCACTGAGATCAGTAAATTCTTGGTTTGGATGAGTAACAAAAAAATATAGGAGATATGTTTTTATTTGTTGCTCCTTATGCAGTAAGGAGAATTGCTAAGGATCCATCCTTATACTGTCAGACAGAAGTACAGATGAGTGTAGTTTTGGAGAGTCAGGACCTGCCATATGCTAGTATTAATAAAATTAAATGAGAGAAGTTGCAAGACTGTTCTGTTTTATACATGTGTATAAAACAGGCACTTTCAGCTACTTGACAAGTGTTGCCTCTTTGGGAGTAGCAGAATGACCCTGAAAGTTGGAGCATTGCTATGAAATGTGCATATGTACTGTGGGTAGTGGGGAAAGACTGAGCTGCTGTTACCCACCACAAAAATCCAGGCTGCTCAGCTGTGCCAGCAAGGGAGGCAGGAAAGGGTGGTGAAGTTTGAATATTGAGTGAGTGGGCTGGACAATTCCTCCCAGGTCCACCACTCCTCTGTAGCAGGGAGCCGGCTGTCAAGTGTGAGGAGCCCAGGAGTGGGCAGGCAGCTCATGAGCAGCATTTATTATTTGAACTGCATGGAAAAGGCACCGGGCTTGATATAATACAAGGTTTTGTATAGTCTCTGATACTCCCTCTGTTCTAATTTTTGTCACTGCTGCTCTCTGGCTTTGGTCTACTTCTGTTGATGTCATCTCTTGCACTGAATATTTGTGCTTTGGGATTGTTTTATCTCCCTCCTTCCTTCAAAAAACACAGGCAGAATTCATTTAGTTGGAATTAACAGTGTATGTATCTAGATTCCTAAGCAAATCAATGGGATTAAATAGATATGTGGAAAGATGGAATTTTAGCTCTGAATTGCTACTTACAAGGTTTAATAGCTCTTTGAGCTACAGTTCCATAAGTGGAAGTGTTAGAAATGGTAACATCAGAGCTCAAAGATGAGTTAGGGTCAGCCCCTCACCCCTGCTTCCTGTAGCTATCTAGACACAGATGTAGTAAATGAGAGTTATTTGAAGAGATCTTAGGGGAATATCAGGAGGATTGCTATATTGCATACAGTGGCTACTGGTGACTTCATGTTGCCAGAAGGGGGAAAACTCAAATGCTTGTATTTTCTAAGCACAAATCTTAGCACTTGAACACTTAATTCATCAGGGTGAGCATCAGTTATCTGTGAGCTGCATGGGGCTGATGACACACAACTGAACAATAGCAACTGCATCCAGGAAAGCAGCAATGGGTAGTGTGCGGGTTACTAACCTCCTCTGTCCACAATGGAAGAGGCTGAGAGGTGGCATCTCATTTCTAGCACCCTGAGAGGTATTTGTGAGTGATGCCTGCAAAGCTTTCTTACTGTATCAGTGTTAGCAAGCAGAGTGAACACAGAGGTTTGGGAATGGTGGCAGGGATGAAAAATGGCATTTGGAAATGGGGCTTGAGAATGGCATAATCATTCCTGTCAAATCTGTGCCTTTCTTTCTGATTATTAGCCATTTTAAGTGAAATGGGTTTTGCATCTAGAACAAGTCTCTGAACAGATGATTAATGGTTTTATCTGTAATAACTTTACATTTTATAGAACCCTGCTAGGAGTCCGCATCTGGTGTGCCAAGCTATTTAAAGCTGTGTTAATTCTGTTAATTGCTCTACGTTTATTTGGATTGTTGGCACCTGCGGGCTTTAGGATAATGGGGGTGGGGGTGTGTGTGTACATTCTCTCTCTCTTTCTAGCTGAGAAAAATTGAGAGGACTATTTCCTCAGCTAGGAACAGCAACCTTGGCAGAACATCCTGGCTGGATTGGTTGTCCTTGAGATTTCCCTTTTTTTTACTACAGCTGAATGCAGTGAGATGCCAGCCAGAGGCAAGATGTTCCCCTGATTGGGGCAGGAGGTAGGCGGACAATCTGCTTTTGCATGCAGTTGCCAACATGAGGCAGCAGCAGCAACAGGGAAGGAAGCCAGTGATTTTTCAGAAGGCTGGTCAAGTCCATACCATTCTGATCCTGCTTCTCAGCTGCCTTCCAGTGTTCCTTTTCCAGTGTGGTTTTGTTTGTGAAGTGTTCCAGTGGGTTGCAAGCCCTGAACAGATGTGAAGATAAGTATGCCGATGCTTTCTGAACTTATGTCAGAAAAAAGATCTGGTTGTGGAATTCAAGACATTTGAGGTGACTAAAACATTGCTGTGAAATGCGAGGAGGGCAGAATGATTGTTTTCATGTTTGCAGCTCGATTGGTCAAACCACTGGAACAATCTGAACCAGGCTCTGATGACAAAATTTTTCCCAATTTCTGGCCAAGATCATCACATGGGCAGCAAAATGGGGAAGCAAAGGGTTTCCCTTATATTGTTAACTGCTAACTTAAATGTGCAGCAGAGCCATAGAGGTTTGGTACTTGGAGGTTTTTAGCTAATATGAGCTCAATGTAGCTACTGTCTGAGTGGGTAGAGGAGGTGGTTGTTCTGGTTATGTAGGGACCATTTCTCTCACACCTCTGATATGGATTTCAAGTCTATGTTTTAACTTCAGTGATGCTAGGACCACTTCTCAACAAATAGATAATTAACTAAGAAGATCAGTTCACACTCTATTACTTGTTTTATGGCTGTGTTCAAAACTGCAGTTTTTCTTGAGAAGACCAGTGTGATGCTAAAGATCTGTTCTCCTGGTGCTGATGATATATTTCTGCAGCTGCCCTGTATAACCCCTTATGGTGACTGATTAAATGGAATGTTGGTTGTAGCCTCCCAAAGGAGTGGGACTGCCATATCACCCTTCTCAAAGATGTAAAGAACTGTAAAGAAAACCTCATATAGCAAAGGGAAAAGCTTCAAGAGTTCAATAAACCAGGATCCTTGTGATGACGTGCCACTTCTAAAGGACAAGGCTGTCATATTTGTTATCTCTCTCAAGTAGAAGCTGTTACTGGGGATGCCCACTTTATTTACTCTAAACAAGCTCTAAACAAGTGTATGGTGTTTTCATATTTAAGAATGGGTTCTTCCTCTGCAGCTTCAATATTCAGCTAACAAGGTAAACTATGAGCTGAGCACTTTCCTCCATTTCCCTGGTTTATATACCAGGGCTGATTTGTCCTAAAGTAGCCTCATCCAAGGTAATGAGAACACTGAATGCCTCCATTCTCCTTTAGTTTGGTGTGCTTGCTTCTCTCTCCTTGTCCGAGCCTGGTTCCTGTTATTCATAACTGACACTAGTACACCACATATATGTGCAGTGCTGTCACTTCCTCTCTCTTGTCAGTTTTTTTTCTTACTGTGTATTTCTCATATGTTCTCTAATTAGCATATGCTTAGCTCTTCTGGCTTCAGGCTAGTTTTCATGTTTGCAACCTCTGTGACACATTTTGTTAGAACTTCACAACTAATATACCATAGGAGAAATTAATTATGCATGTAACTTATTAGGTTAATAACTTTCATCTTATTGTGAGCTTTACATAAAGTTACGCATTAATAATTCAAAGGACAGCTTTGACATTGAGTGCATTTTCTAAAGCACTTCTATCCCTTCTTAGAAGTTTTGGGTCTGTGTGAAAACCACAAATAGTTTTTAAAAACTTGATTCCAGCTGTTTCCACATTTCTCTTGGGAGGCTGGATTTGCCTGTGCATCCAGCAGAGGAAGGCAATTAAATATTGGTATCCTCTTTGGTTTTGCAACTGGAATTTAAGAGAAAAACTTGGTATGTATGAGGACACCTTTTGGTAAGAATCGTTGAATGGTTTGGATTGGAAGAGACCTTTAAAGGTCATCTAATCTAATCCCTCTGCAATGAGCAGAGACATCTTTTACTAGATGAGGCTGTTCAGAGCCCCATCCAGCCTGACTTTGAATGTTTACAGGGATCTTACCACCTCTCCGGAAGGCCTGTGCGAGTGCCTCACAACCCTCATCATCAAATATTTCTTTCTTATATCTAGTCTAAATTTGCCCCCTTCTAGTTTAAAAGTATTAGCCCTTGTCCTATTGCAACGGGCCCTGCAAAAAAGTGTGTCCCTGTCTTTCTTATAAGCTCTCTTTAAGTACTGAAAAGCTGCACTGGAGTTTCTGCAGAGCCTTCTCTTCTTCAGGCTGAACAATTCGAACTCTATCAGCCCATCCTCATAGGAGATGTGCTTTTGCCCTCTGCTCATCTTTGTGGCCCTCCTCTGCACCTGCTCCAGGGCCTTTCAGTTGACCTTGTTAAACATCATGAGGTTCCCATGAGCCCATTTCTTGAGCTTGTGCAGGTCCTTCTGGGTGGCATCCCATTCTTCAGGGTGTGTCAGCTGCAACACTCAGCTTGGTGTCATCTCCAAACTTGCTGAAGGTGCACTTGATGACACTGTCTATGTCATTGATGAAGATTCTGAACAGTCACAGTCCCACATGTCACTGATCTCCATTTGGGCATTGAGGCATTGACCACAGCCCTTTGGATGCAACCAATTCCTTGTCCACTGAACAGTCCGTCCATCAAATCCATATTTCTTTAATTTAGAGAGAAGGATGTTGTGAGGAGCTGTGTCAAAGGCCTAGACCTGAAAACTGCCTCCTCAAATACCCAGGTATGTCTAACAGATCAGCTGTGTTGCAATACTCCCCTTAAACCATTCCACAGACTCCACTTCTTTGAAGTGCAGCAGACAAGCTTTGATGGTGGTGGCAAGGACTTAAGAACAGTACTGGCATTGTATTTGAACTGTCGCAGCCAGAACCTTCCTTGGTTTTACTGGGGCCTCAATAAGTGTGTGGACAGGAGAGTTTTGGTAAATGTAGTCTAGCTTTCAAAAGTCTTTCAGTGATGTGTCCCACCAAAATGCTCTTCAGGAACTGAAAAAGCAATGGCAGAGAAGGAAGGTCTGGGCACAGAGGAAGAACTGGTTGCAAGGTAAAAAACAGAATGAAATAAAGAGAATGCACTCAATAGTTCCCATGGGAGGGCCCTGGTGGAAAGACTTTTGGGATCCATGCTGAGGTCTGAAGATTCATTAGTGGAATTATGAGTGGAAAGGGATGTGGATGGAGACAGCATACATTTTACTGAGAATATGAAAATTTTCAGATGAGGATTGTCTGCAGAACTGCAGAGGATGACCTAGTAATGCTGAATGTCTGGACAAATAAATAGCAAATTAAATGTGTGTAAACACAAATTGAGGTGTTTATACTGGGAGGAGGAGAGAAAAGAATCGCTATTATGTGTAAGTGATGATAGACTTTGAGCTGCTTCTGATATTTTATTAAATAATTATTTAACAATATTTGCTCAGGGGTCAATATTGGGCAAGTAAGCACATCTAATATTATGCATTTCTAGAAAGGGAATAAGAGTGAAACAGAAAATATAATGATGTCATTAAATACAACCACACTGGACACTGTCATCCTGTCATTTTAATCTCAGAAAGGGGAGAATGGCAACAAAGATCATCAAAGGTTATTAGAGAGACTTCTGTACAAGAACTGTCATTACAGTCTGGGGCTCTTTGTAACAGAACTGATGGAAAAAGGGTATGACAGTGGGGAATCATAGTGTACTTTCTGTTTCTTTTCGAATATAGTGACTAAGTGGCATCAAAAGACAAAGGCAGGGCAAGCTTCAGAACAATCAAAAGGAAATATGATGGCAATTAAAGTAATGGAAGTCCTTGCCATGGGATGTTACTGTGCCTGGAAAAACTCACAGAAGAAAAATTATTGATGGTGTATGAAATACAAAGACATCAGTTTCTGCATGCAGACTCTCACAGCCCCAGATAAGTGGAGTCTGTGAAATGGTTTGATGGGTGGGTACTGCTACACAGATGCTCTGTTAGACTTGCTTGGGTATTTGAGGAGGTGGTTTTCAGATATAGGGTACTAATCCAATGTAATATGGAGAATTTTATAGGTTTTAAATGTTTATTTGTTTGTGGAGAATTTATTGTTTAAATATTTCCTGATACAGGTACACTATTTCTAGGTTCCCTGCAGTATTTCCAAGTTGATATTCCGTTTGCTTTGCCTTATATTAACTACAGTGTGCCACAGCCCACCAGAGGCCGTAGTACACATAATCCCTTCATTGCAAGTATTGCATAGCAAGGTCATGTTCCGGAAGGCTTGTACACAGCCGAGGGTGAAGGCAGCAAAGAATCAATTTGGTATGAAGTTTGACATACAGGTTTGTGCAGCAATGTGTAGATGTGTTAGGAAGAGCTGGAGGAGCAGACACAGAAGGATTTAGAAAAGGCTGGAGTGCCTCATGTTGGCAGGAGGTGTAATAATGCCCCTTTGAATGAAAATGAGTTCATATGTGTAGGCAGCCTACATTTGAGGAAGTTGCTTTAAGTGAAAAGAAAAACAAGGAGGGCTAGATGAATCCCAGATGTTTGCAGGAAAGTGCAAAACTCGCTTGCCTTCTTTTACCATTTGTAATTATTAAGGCCCCCAGAACAATTGATCAGAATGACTATATTAGAAGTAGTTTTACAACTCTGCTTGTTGAGCTGCATTGTAAAAGGATTTGTCTTTCAGTAAATATGATCTTTTCATGCATAGAATTGGGAATTCTGTAAAGGTTTGGAGGGAGATTTCAAATAGGAAAATCTCCCCAGATCAATATGGGCTGTGGTAGCAGTAGACAGCTCTCAAGCCTCATCCTGGATTTGGGGATTTTTTCATCCATGACTGACTGTCAGACAGTGAACATTTGTATTTTCTTCCCTGTGGTTGTAACTGTGGAAGTAACTATTAAGAAGGTGTATTACTGCCAACTGGACCCCTTTTCAGAGCACTGAATCCATCTGGAGTTGTCTTTTACAGGAGACTTAAAACCCAAGGAGCATTTTTTACTTTCTCAGAACGGTGGACTGATGCTGTGTAAAAAAGGGATGAAAAGTGTTTACCCTACTGGGACAAACTCCAGAGAATAACAGATATTAGAAATAGTAAACATCTGTCAGGTCACCTTGTCCATCTTCTCATGCCAGGAGTCCCCTTGTTCCCTTCAGTGTATTAACTTGGAAACATTTCTACAAAGAGTTATTCTCCATGGGACTGTGACTGTCATTTTCTGTGTTCTGTTTACTGCTCCTAAAGATGTCTTAAGGACAAGTAAGACTTCTCTTTGCACCTTGGTTTCTTTGCATTTTGGGTACTGTAGACTTAGCAGCAAACATATATAAAAACAAAAAGCAACTAAATTGAAAATAATTATTTGGAGAATTGCACGTATTAGCACTATTGAGTGAATTAAACACTTTCTCAACTAAAAAATTGTGAAAAACTGGCCAAAGTTATTCAACAGACAAGTGGCAGGATCAGGAATAAAAACCAGGAAACATAATACCCGATCTATTGCTTAACTCAGCAGAATACAAATGCCTGATACTCAAATTGAGTCCGTAGTCATATGTCCTCTTCCTAATTGAGGGATTTGTGGCATGTAAGGGTTTCAAAATATCAGAGAGTTTTAAGGTCCAAAACCCCCTCCATACCCAGCTAGCTCAGCCTTCAGGTGATTATCTAATTATCCCCAATTATACGTGGATTCAGAGTGTTCATAAACAGCAAACACCAAGCTTCACTTTCTCCTGTGTCCCCCACATTACATCTAATAATTTGGACCTCTTTTTAAGTTTTTGTGTTGGTTAACCACCTCCTACTACAAAAGCAATTGGACCTTTAATCTGTTTGGAATTTGTCTTGACAATGCCCCCTAAATGTGGATCCTTTTGATGCAGTTTTCTACTGGAACAAAGATGCTTCAGAAATGTGGTGGTTTTACTTCATCTGCGGTAATCAAGTCTTTTCTTTATTTATCTTTCGAAAAAATAAACCAATGGAGCTTCTTGTCTTTTATGCTAAGGCATTTATTCTGGTTTTCAAATCCTGTTGAAGCTGCTTGATATATTCTTTGCAACTATTTAGAGTCCTTTCTTTAAGAAAATGTAGACATTAGAATGATACCTAGGGTTACAGTGCATATGGTATCAGTGCTGCATATTGCTTATTCTAGTCATTTGTCCTGAGACTGTATTGCCCTTTTGCCCATAGTATTTTACTGGAGGCTCACATTTTCTCCTCTGATGTTTTCTGAATTCTTTTCAAAGGTGCAGCTCCCTTGCAGCTTCCCCTTCATGGTTCTGTAGTTCATGGCCTGTCTTCTATGTTTTTAAACTTATATATTTGAGTATTCAAATGTTTTAAAAGCTGCTTGGAATGAAAGGGCCTGGACTTCCATGCGCTACGAATCACACTGTACGACTGATCTGTCATTAAGGTTGTTCAGTGGTCTGCCAAACTTGGTGTTACCTTCAAGTATCAGCTTCAGTGCTTTTTATATTTACTTCAAGGTAATTGATAAAATATTTAATACTATTGCATCAAACATAAATTCTTATGGTGCATTAGAAATACCCTTTATCAATAGTGCTACCCCACTGACAAATACTTTGTGAGACTTGTCAGCTGAGGACTGATGATCGATCGATCTATCTATCTATCTATCTATCTATCTAATATTATGTCCAGTTTTGTTATTATATGCTGTTTATTTGAGCAGAATTGTCTTCTGGTGTTCAGCCAAATACCTTAAAAAATGTTTTATCTGTGCTTTCACCACTGTCATTCAAATTATATCAGGTTTATTTGACAAAAGCTCCTTTTACAGAGGAAGATCTAATGACATTAAGTATTGTATTCCTCTCCTTTAATGTTTTTATTAAACACTTCAGAGAGAAGCTGTTGTGCTATTTCCTCCAGGGTTGATGTTTCCTCCAGGCTATACCATTCTATAGTTATACATCTTGTCCTGTTTGGCTTTTTAAAACATTCACACAACATTATCATTCTTTTATTCTTCTGTTATCTTTCTTTTATTCCAAGATTAAAAATAAACCCCAGTGATCATAAATCTCCTCATTCAGCTCTTTTAAGAAATTGGAGCAAGTGGCCCAAGTCTGTGAAATTAAAAATAAAACATGTTTATTCCTGGTAGCTGATCAACATCCTCTTTTATTCTCATGGATTGCGAAATACTTTTGTCATCTTGTGATATAAACACTTAGGTTCTTCATGTATTTATATCTGACAGAGAAAAAATATTGCATATTTCATAAATTTTAGAAGCTGAACCTTTTAAACAAAAAATTGCCATCTTGGTGTTATGATGGACTTTTGTATCAAGGTACAACTTTTTTTTAACCACTAGTGCATCCTATAGTGATTTAAAGAATTCATCTTTCCATTGGATCACTAGGAAATGTTGCACATTACTTGCAACCTGAATAGTTGTGATTTGGCTTTATCATTATGCTTTTATCTCTTAAACTAAACCAGATCTCCTCTCTCTGATGGAGATTCCTGTAGCATGTAGATTTGGATCAGCTTGTAACCTACCTTTGGATGAAATAAATGGAATTAGTTGGACACCTCACCCAGTATAGTATAAGATTAAGGTTTTTTGTGTTCTTTGATGTTTTTTAACATATTTTTAAAAACATAGGCAAGATAACAGGCCACAGTATTATTAAATGGTTTCACTAATACTATATATATAATCAGTGGCTTTTGTCTGTACTTCCTTGATAGCTTCCTACTTTGACACTGAAGAATCACAGTTCGCCCCCTTCAGAACTGCTTTACAAAGGCATTTCATGTTCAATTGGTTATGCACCAAGGCATGCATGCTCTTTTCATAGTCACTATTTGGAAGGCTTAGATACGGTTCCCATTGTGTGAGAGTTACTTACAGTCTTTGATCCTAAACCTATAATCTAGCAATGGCCTGAACTGAAATAATGTGTCTGAGTATATATTATTATATGCATATCAAAGTGATAAGTAATCTGAATTTTAGTTATCTTATTGTTCTTTTCCAAAAAACCACCTTAGGTGTCATGACTATGTAGTATCTGGAAGTTGCTCTGTGGTTGTAGTTCAGTTGAGGTAGGAATGAAAGTTTCTGGGCAGTGTCACTTTCCCCAGTGTGCTGCCTCAGTCTGTCTCTCACTGGCACCTGGAAAGCTTTACTAATAATGCTTCTTCAATAAAAGTATAAGAAACTTCAAAGAAAAGTGTATTTGTTTGCATATTTCCTCTTCTTGCCCTTATTTTTTTGATCCAAGGGATCCTAGGACATTGAAATAAGCCTGCAGTCCTAAATTTTTGGTAATTGATGGTATAGGATGATCCTTATGTTTCTCTGTGCTAGTGGAAACTGTCACTTGCAGTTTGGTCACTGCCATTTGCTACCTCCTCACTTCCCTGTCCTCACCAGTGTCTTCAACATGTAATAATCAATAGTAATTGTAGTAACAGTAGTAATAATGTGATAGTAATGTTTCTTTAGTGGTGTAGATTTTACGTTCAGTCTGGCAAAATGAAACTTGATTTTAGAAGGCAGTGACTATGCATCTTACACCTCTTACAGGAGCATGCAAGCCAAGTTTGCAGGACGTGATTAACATGAGGGGGTTTATTTTCTTGATTCAAGCTAATTTTAGGGTTTAACTTCCAGGGTCTAATACTTCTACATAAGCAAGGAAGAAAATGGCAAGAGGCTGATGATCTGCCTTTAAGAGGCACGTTAGCCTATGCAGGACAAAACAAATTTGTAGCACAGTGCAGAAACAGCAGTTGAGAACTTTTGTATTCTCTGGCTTCTGAACTTTTGTGGCTTTGTGAGGGATCTGGGACAGACGTCTCCAACCCATCTTTCCTTATAGAAGGTCTTGGGAAATAATTCTTACCCTTAGTAATGCTTGTTGATAGACCTGCATGCAAATGATGGGTTTGCAGTAAGAGATGTCAGGCGTGTGAGTGCCAGAACAATATGAGATTCTTGTGCTTTGGAGAGCAAAGAAATTGTGTTACAAAACCATACAGACCTTATGACAGAGTGACTGAGGAGTTAGAGAAAAAACTTGCCTGTTTGCTTACTATTTATATTGCTCCCAAAGCAAAATGGGGAAGCATGGGGTAGCTGAAAAATGCAACCCTTTCAAAGTGTATTGC
>NW_008239553.1:25193090-25211314 GCF_000691975.1 Corvus brachyrhynchos
AAAACAGCAGCACTTTCAGAGTGCTGTAATCATCACCACTAATCCTCTCCTTTTGAGTGCCTTATGTGTGAAGGACCCAAGCCAAGCAGAACAATGACTGCCTGGGAATGGCAGGACACAGCGATGCTGGGAAGCATCATGGGTTGAACACATATTCTCTAGCAATGTACTTTTCAGCATTTTCCTCTTAATATTCTACACATGGGGCTTTTTCATGTGGTTTTTGTGGCTTTTTTTCCTTTTTCTTAATTGCCTATTTGAAATAGTAAAATAATCAGAGCTAACATTGAATTATTTGGAACAGGACTGTAGGCAATAATGTGCCCAATCCAGTATAGTTTACATTAGAAATACTCAAAAGCCCCTGTTGTCATTTCCTGTGTTTCCTCCCTCATCTGTGCTTCTTTCAGGTTTGCCCTTGCCAATGTGAAAAAAAGAGAAATGTATGAAGGAGCATGCTTAGGTTCTGCAAAGTCCCATTGCTGTCCCATGTACAGCAAAGTTAGTTGCATCTTCTGAACTGATATCTTACTTCTGGATATACTGGAGGGTGTGGAAAGGCTGAATTTTCAGTCAAAAGTATTCTGGTGTAATCTCACCTTCACCAGTCTTTTCTCTAGGAAATGGTAATTCCATCCTTGCGTGGCGTTTGTCGTGGTTTAACCCCAGCCAGCAGCCAAGCACTGCGCAGCCACCGGCAAGGTGGGGGAGAGAATCAAAAGGGCAAAACTGAGAACACTCATGGGTTGAGATAAAGACAATTTAATAGAAAAAACAAAAGCCACATATGCAAGCAAAGCAAAACAAGGAATTAATTCCCTGCTTCCCATGACAGGCAGTTGTTCAGCCATCACCAGGAGAAAAGGGCCCCATCACATGTAACAGTGATTTGGGAAGACAAACACCATCACTCCAAATGTCCCTCCCCTCCTCCTCCTTACCCCTGCTTTCTATGCTGAGCATGATGGTCTGGAATATCCCTTTGGGCAATTGGGGTTGGCTGCCCTGGTTGAGTCTCCTCCCAACTTCCTTGCTAGTGTGACAATATGGAAAGCAGAAAGGCCTTGGCTCTGTGTAAGCCCTGCTCAGCAATAACAAAAACATCTCTCTGTTATCAACCTGTGTTCGGCACAAATCCAAAGCACAGCCCCATACCAGCCACTGTGAAGAAAATTAACTTTACCTCAGCCCAAACCAGCACAGTGTTTCCATAAAATGATATGCTTTTGCTTTGTGAGCTACTTAGGGAAAGAGAAGGACAGCAGTTACTAGAATGCCAAGCAGTTTGTTGGTCACAGAGCTGCATAAGAACAGAATGTGGGGATCTGCATGCAGATGATGTGCATTCTTCTAATGCTACTTTTACGGTCCTGGATAAACGTGGGCTGGGCATCAGTTAGGGGGTGGTGAGCAATTGTGTGGTGCATCACTTGTCTGTCTTGGGTTTTCTTCCTCTTTCCTTTGTTGTCTCCTTTTTCTTCATCTTTATTATTATTATTATTATTATTATTAGTATTAAACTGTTCTTATCTCAGCTTACAGCTTGTACCTTTTATTTTATTTATGATTCTCTCCCATGTGGTGCTTTGTTGCTATCTAGGGTTAAATCACAACAGCATAGCCTAAAAATCACAAGTGAAGACATGAATACGCACATACACATATATGCACATAGAGCAGAGTGCATGCAGGTACTGTTTACAAATGTGTACAAACCCACATACATGCCTTCAGTAGCTACCAGTGTGGATCTCTACGTGAGTACATAAGTACATGTGCTTTCTTATGCATCTATGCACAGTATATGGATATGTAAATATATGTCAGTACATCCAGGCAAACAAATATAGCATGTAGGTTGATTACATGTCCAAAAATCCAACCAGTCCTTCACTGAGGAATATATATGAGTTTTTGCTTCCAGGAGTGAATTTTTTCAAGTTTTGTGACTATGTCAGCCATTTTCTCTTATTCCCTTCTTTTTCCCTTCAGCTGCCAGTAAAACACACAGACAAGTTTTCTTGATATACTAGAAAAAGAATAGCTGACTGATTTCTATGTATTTTGCTATTTTTGATAGTGTTTGCTCAGTGCAAGGAGAATAAAACTGCTGTAGAGGAGAAACAGTAGGTTCTTTGAGTGCCACATAGACAGAACAGTAATTTCTGTATTCTGGTCAAGGTGGTCTCGGTAATAACAATAACAGAGCCCTCTTCTCAATCCCCTCCTCCAAAAAAGGCAACTCCAGAAATGGAAGTTCACCATGTTCTGAGAGAGTTGCCATCACAGTAGTACCTCAGTGCTCTGTAAAGGTTGGAAAAGGTTGGTGGGAATTAAACCTCTACAGAGAAGTCCACTTAAACAGAAAGGTTTAGGTGAATTCCCACAAGAGTAGCTAAGGCAGATTTTATTTTATGCCTGCAAGTGTTTGATGAATGTAAGCTCTATTGCTCTGCTTAAGATCTGGTATAGATAATTCTTAAGCAGTAAGACAGTACTGAGCTAAACAGAAAATGTAAGTAAATTAGTCTTGTATCAAAGAAGCTTTCTTAGATGTTGAGATCAGTCTTCCTTGGGCTCCACACAGTGGAGATGGGAACCCCATGCCTGGGTGCATTAAAATGGCATTGTAACAAAAGTAAACAAACTGAGGGAAATGTTTACTACTGTTCAGTATTTACATAACAGAATTTCAAAACTGAAAGAGAATAGTAGATTATTTGCACTGATATGTGTTACCAAAATTTTTTCTCCAGCTATGCCTTAGGCACAGGGCAGTAATTAGGAAGAAGAAATATTCTTTTTTGCCATCTATTGACTTGTATGAATTCAGTTCCCTCTTTCACTTTCTCAAAATCAGGGATAGTGGCCCTTAGTGAGGGAGTGGAAGATAATACAATATTAAATAAACTAAAGCCAAGACACTAATATTCACAGAGTAACTTAGACTGCTCTGTAGGAATTTATTGTAGAAAGTATTTCTACAATGGTGTGCTCTTTTTTTTTAGCTCCCTTTGTGCTGGGAACCAGCTAATCAGGTGTCTCTTTTGTCTGGTGCTTAGTGCTGACTCCAGTCCTGACCTCTCTCCTTTCTGAAGAGCTCTCTCTCCTCCTGATTGCAGCAGCCCACCTACTTTGAGAAGGAAGTGTAATCTGGTGCTGAATTGGGTGCTGAGGTCTTCATCTGTCTCCATTCCTGCTTCTCATTTCAGTGCTTCCACTGGAAAACGTCACCCGTATTTGCTTTTGTTTCTGCTTTCATGTGCTTTCCTTGAAGTTCTCTCACTGTGGCAGCAGTTCTGGCTGTGCTGAGTGCTTGCATATCCGCTCCTGTCCCCCGGGAGCTGCTGGACTTCTGCTCCATGCACACAGCTTCCAGATCAAAGCAAGGGATGAAGGTGAAGTTTTGTCAGCAGCCTTGGTGAACCCTGGTAGTGCCACTGGGAAGAGTATGAGTACTCTTCCCCAAGAAACTTGTAAAGGTGGTGGGGGCAGGGGAGAATTTGGTTAGTAAGAGTTTCTCTGGAGGCAAGATGAAACCATATGAACAGCTGAGGGGGGACTGTCCAATTTCAAGCCTTCCTTTATTGCTCTCAGACAGTGTTGCACTGTGCACTAAAGCTGTGGCTGGTGCAGCTGGGTGGCTTCTGGATGAACAGATGAACTAGGCTTTTTGGCATTACGGCAACTGGGGCTCAGTCCCAAGTAGAAGATAGGTATTGAATTTTTTTTTTTTTAAGTTTTTCCCCCCTCTTTTTTTTATTAGTGCTGCAAGCTTAGAGATGAAGGTCACAGATAAGAGAATTTTTAGATACACATGAGAGAAAGATATAAAAGTGCTTATGGTTCTTTTTCTCACATCAGGTTGGGGGTTATAAGATGACAGTATTTTTCTCTTGATGCCTCTTGCAGGTAGGGAATTAACTACATTCCCTGCCCTCTACAGCAAATATGCAAGCAAGTAGTTAGCTCATCACATCCCTGTTTTCACACAACATAAGGCCCAGTGCAGATAAATGGTTGGGGAATCCTACCTTTGAAGGGTTTGAGCTATGTTCCATGCCGTAGAATTTGAAGAGAGATGAGCAGAGAGATCCTGGAGAGATGTCAGTGTTGGCAAGTTATGGCACAGGGCAAAAAGAGAGGCATTAAAAAAGAAGTTTAGAATGCCATCGTATTTTGGGCTAGACATATGGAGACAGTCCTTCTCCTCCTCACCAGTCCATTTGGACCTGTGACAGATGGGTGTCAGCCATGGGATAATGTCATCCTGCCAATGGGAGTTCTTCAGCAGACCCAGAGTGTCTTTGGTCCCTCACAGGAGGAGAGCCTAGCTGAAGGCGTGCCTCTTCTTTGGGCGACACTGCAGATGGAGTGAGATGTCAGTGCCCCTGAGACCTTTGTGCTAAGGCTGAGGGAGGGAGACATGCTGGGATGCAGCACCCTCAGCTTCTAGAGCTACAACACAGACACCATGCTGCTGCAGTGGCACCACTTTTAGTCTGTACAATACTAAATCCACTAAATGCTTCCTCTGTTGCTGTAATCTCATTGTTACTTGAGCAGTGCTCACTTTTGAGCATGTGCTCTCCCATATGTAATGCTAAATATTTTCAAATTGATTTTTGCTGGGCAAGTGACAAAAACACAGAAGATGCTGCTGTGGTTGGCACAATTTGCTTAGCATTTGCTTTGCTTACATTGGAAACCTCAGCAGAGAGACTAATGCTTGCCTGGCATGTGGAGACTGAACTACCTTCTTGTACCTACCAGGGATATTCTAGTGAAGCAGCCCCAAGGCATACTGGCTAGGGAAGGTAGGTCCAAAGGAGTTTCCTCCAGCTGACATTTGTTTTCATTGCTACTGGTAAGATTAATTTTTTAAAATGTAAATCCATGAAATATGTAAAACTGAATTCACATGTAACATTCTGATATTTTCTGAATCAAATTATTTCATATTGATTATTGAGCTGACCCCAAATAATCTGGAGCCAGTTTAACACAAACTGTATTTTCCTGTCCAGTGCAGTTCATGTGTCCTGTAGGGCCCTTGTGTCTCTTCTCCCAGAGGGACCAGAGTATTTGGTTAAGCTGCTTTGTGGGAAAACCAGTCATATGTCTCTGATGATGTCAGGTGGGACACTGACATTGTGTCATGTGAAAGTATTTCCTGAGGGAAGGGAGACCAGAGGCAAATTGCAAGTAAATGCAATGCCTGAAAAATACTGGTTAACATAAACCAGTTAAATTCATGCAAAAGTTTTTCTGTTAAGTTTGATAAAACTAAACTTGCCCTTTTGGGTTGGTACAGATTGTAGTGAAGCATTTCATTGCTAATTCTCTGTGAAGCAAATGGAATTCTGTGTTAGAAAGAATGCTTCTGATGGAAGCATTCACCCAGCCATACTAAACAGATCTATTTCCTGAGATAGGTCTTTTGTACTTGCACAGCCTTAGGTGGATTTGAAATACAATGATATCACTAAACAGAGTGTTATTTGCTAAGTCATTGTCTGATAGACTTTTCAGTGTAATAAGGTTCAAGCCTTAGATGATCAATGGGGCCATCCTAAAATAATTCCTCTCAGCCTTTCAGATGAAATTCTTAAGACACTTGACAGTAATCATTTCCTCACTTAATCATCACTGAACCAAGCTCGACAGATTTAGCTTGTGCTTGCTAGACAAATCTGAGATTTCAGGATGCATTTGGGAGGGGCAGAGTATTCTGTAACTGGTGACTGTCTGTATAAGCTCACACAGAACTGGATGTAATTGAAGTCAACTCCTGCATGCTGGTAATGAAGCTGCTGTGATAATGATTTTTTAGAAAAATTTTTTTTAAAGTAATTATTTATTTTTTATTTTAGCTCTCAAGCCTTCATTCACTAGGAAGGTAATTTTTAAATTTAAGCTCTTCAAAATTGTGAGGTGTCAATATTGTGTTAATATAAGGTTTATTCTTTATGTGCTTGAACACTAGGTAAGTCCTTAGATCCATAGTAATTTGTTCTTGCACATGTTCCTCTACCCTTCCCACACCCCCCAACACAGAATCATAGAAAATAAAACTAGAATGGACCATGAGAGGTTATCTACTCCTTTACACTTCCACTGTCCCAAAACAAAATCAATGACATCTAAGTGAGTCTTGACAATTTTTTAAAAAGCCTCCAGTGACCGTTGCTCTTCAGACAATCTCTTCCAGTGCTTCACTGTTCTTAAATTAAAAAAAACCCTTTTTCTAACACTTTCTTGCTGTGATTTTTTGCCAATTATTTCTTGTTCTTTTCAGTGTGGGTACAAAGAAGAGGTTGTTCCTTTCTGCTTTGTAGCAGCCTTTTTCTATTTGAACACTTTATAGTGTCTTCTTTCAAACTTTTTTCTATTTTCTAGACCCCTGGTTATTTTCATTGCTCTTGTCAGGACTCTTTCCAGTAGTTCCACTCCTTTCTTGAAGTACAATTCTCCAAAATGGAGACGATCTCCAGCAGAGTACAGCACTATCTCTTTATATGTCTCCATACATTCCAGCATGCATCTTTCAACCCACCCAATGAATGATTTTCTCTGTGTAGCTAAGTGTTTATTTCTTCTATTTTGTTTTACCTCTGCACTAGGCTCAGTGTAAAACTTAGAATTTCCTCATTATTGTATATGGATGAATATTTTCAAAGTACAGACATATCTTCTCTATGTCCTTATATCCAGAAATACATCTAAGGTACAAATTGCTTTTCAGGGCTAACATGAGGTATATCTGTGTCTGTGGCATAGGTGAGGAACA
Organism: Corvus brachyrhynchos; assembly: GCF_000691975.1. NCBI lineage: Eukaryota > Metazoa > Chordata > Aves > Passeriformes > Corvidae > Corvus > Corvus brachyrhynchos. Next base: position 25,199,881 of record NW_008239553.1, read on the forward strand.
TCACAGCTGGCTGACTTGTCCCTGTCCTGCAGCTTTTTTCTTCTCTGTTACTAGGCCAAATGGAGGTTGAATAGAACATAAACAAGAGGAAAGTTCATTTTGTGCACCTGAATCTACAGTGAAATGCCTTAAACACTTTGCTATGACACAAAGGTGAACTATGTTGCTGTCAAATACCAGACAGTTAGTTTTCTACATTTGTATTAACAATCAGCTAGTTGTTTTGGAAACAGAATGAGAAATCTAAATCTAATTTCTCAGAGTATTTTTTAGCTTTAGCAGTAAAGACAAAGTATCTCCTTGTATTCACTTACAGATTTTGGCTAATGAGCACTTCTGCAAAACCAGTTCCACAGTCTCAAGGTGGCTGCTGTGATATGAGGAATACACTTTAGAAGATACTGAGTTTAGATGCTTTCTTACCATTGCTTAGAAAAATCTGTAGGAAAGTGATGTTTTAAGAAATATAGAAATGATAACATTTCCTGTGATCCCTTTCTTCACTTCTTGTAGAACTTGAAGTTTGTGTAGCAAGGAAGGAAGAGGACTTGGTGCTTCCATCGCAAAAGAGCATTCATCCTCAAATCATAGTTAATGCTGAAACCAATTCTACTTAATTTTACTGCTGCCTTTTTCTTAGATGAGGAAACTGCTTTAGTCTTTGAGGCTATAGAATCCTTCAGCAGCATTTCTCTTTCAACTATAAAAAGGTTTCTTCCCAATTTAGACAGTGTTATGAGTTTTCACAAATAAATATATATAATTTCTAATGTTCCCCTCATGTTTATCTCAGGATGCAGTTGTGGGGTCTGCAGTGACGTCACGATGGCCACATGCCTGTGCCTGGTTGTATGCAGACTCCACAGCTACTGCCGTGTCATTGATGGCCATGTGGCCGTTGTGATGTCCCTTTTGGAATCAAAGGACAGTTGTGACCCCAGTGAAGTCCTGGGTCCTCCGTCTTCTCTATCTGTTAAGGAAACATTTTCACGAAACCAGTTAAAGAAATTCCACCCTGCCTTTTTCACTCCTGTTTTATTGGCACCTTGAATGCCTTTATATCTGACTTTAGGGAGTGCTTCTCTGTATCTTCCTGCAAGTCTTTTGAAACTAAATCAATCTCTTTTCTCTTCTGGAATTTTCTACAAAACTTGAAGTTATTCAGAAACCATAATTGATTTGTAAGGTGGAAAAAAATTTTGTAGGGAAGCTTGAAATACTTCTGCCTTATTGTTTAGGTGTTTTATTCACCATACTCCTATTTTTACCTTGGAGTGAAGGAAACTTTCCTATCTGACCATCCAGGAGCTAGCCACTCTGGCAGTCACACACGCAGCACCTAAGCTAGGTAGAGACCCCTTTGCAGCTACACGTACCATTCTCACGTGGTCAGGCAAGGTTTCCTTACCAGCTCAACTCTGGGTTTCCTATAGCAGAATATCAAATCTCTGGATCCTTAAAACAGTTTAATCTTGGTTCAATAACTAAATAACAGCTTGAGTCTGGTGCCTCTGAGAAGGGGCCCTGAACAAAGGAATCCCTGGGCTTTTATGCCCCACAGTCTAAGTGCCCCAAAGTCTGGAGTCATTGGCTCCTGCTGTGTCTCTGAGTAGCTGATCACCTGGCTGGGCCACAGGTCCCCATGCTCTATGTTGTCCAAAGGGTTGGCAGTTCATGGCCTCTTTCCTTGGGCTCCTTCCACCCAGAGCTCAAGCTGCAGCTCACACTGCAGCTGCAAACCAAGCTACATGCACTGAATGGATTCTTCAACGCTGGGTGAACACATATTCTTTCTTAAACATAATTCAGATGAAATCTAGACTTACATTGCTCTATTCAACATTTCACAAATCATATTTGAGTCTTGATTGTTTGCTTTCAGTTACTTTTCAGCAATGTTCAGTGTATTGTTTTGCACAATAGGTAAATTAACTCTTTCAGTATGGGTAATGGTGATGGTGTTTATTACCTGAATACAGTTGTCATCCCAGTAAAACATCAAATATATTTAGACCAGGTATCTGCAGTCCATGTAGAGGTATTTAAATATGTGTAGGAACTTTAGGTACCCATCACTGAAGTCTTGGATTGCTTCATACATAGTCTGCCCCAAGCACAAAGTAAAGTGCTGCTAATCTGGTGTGTTTGTTTCTTCATGCTTGTCAGGGCAGGCTAGAGAAACACAGGTCTAATAAACCAATGGATAAAGTGTAATTTTTTTTTGCTGTAGGAACTTTTTTTGGTTATGTGCAGGTGCCTTTAAAGAGGTCTTGGGCTCTAGCCTGAATATCTAGCATTTAGCCTTTGGGAGAATTGATATGGGCAGCTGGGGGAGGGGTGCAGCCTGTGACAGAGAAAAGCAATATCCCGGGTGCAATAGGTGAACAATTTGGCAGGCCTTCAGAAGTGCTCTTCCTAGCTAGCTAAATATATGCAACCTTCAGGTTATTGCTTTTTTTCATGATGGTTCTAATTTGCCAGGCTATCATTGGCCATTTCCCCTTTGGAGCATGCCTGTGTCCAGCCTGTACCAAAAATCATGTTTCCTGCTTAATAACACCAACTTGGAGAGGAATTTTTATATTGGCTACTGGCCAAACATAGCACATAATTTTTCTTTCCTTTTTGTTGCTCCCTTGCTATCTGCAACTTCACTTGATTGCAGAGAGATGCTTTTCATCATTGTGAAAAGCCATCTGATTAGAGCTGTCATTAACCCATGAGTGAAACTTATAAGAAGTTTAGCTGGAGAAATTCCTTGAATGCTTCAGAAATGCAAAGTTGCCATTTTAAAGAAACCTCAAAACTAGATTGCAGATTTGTTTTAGCTCTGCCTAAAACAAGCTCTTCTTTCTCAGCAGATTTATAGGAAACATGATTTAATGTATATATTTTTTTCCCTCAGAATGTTTTAGATGTCATGAAATTCTATTGCTGATTATCAGGACCATGTGTATCTGGACTATCCCCTTCCTGACCATCCATTTATACTGGTCTAATTTATTAAACAAAGGCATTTTATGGTCAATATTCCTTTGTTAAAATGTATTTCGTAACAGTCCTCATGGAAAAGGAAAAACCAATTATTTTCTTTATTCTTATCTCATTTTTGCAATATGAAGTGATTTTAAGATTGGAGGAATGAAAGTTACTTTTCAAAAGCTCTGTGGATACCTTTTGCTAATATTTTTCTCCCCCTTTCTCTTTTCCACCTTCCTTCCCAAAATAAAGGAGATGTGTATGTCTGTATCAGGAATCACGTCCTTGACTTCCTTAGACCTTCTCTGATACACATATCAAACCTGGGATGAGCTCAAGCTTGTCTCTTTTTAAACAGGCAAGATTGGCATTGTTCAGAAAGCACCCGACATAAATGGACAGGTGTATGGGCACTGCTTTCATTCCTTTGCTTATTTCTCACTTGCTATGGAAGCCATGTGTGGCACTAGAAAACTCCTAGAGAGGAACAGAATTCTGAGACAGTCATGGTCTCATTTGAATTTAGAAGAGCGAGTTTCAGTAGGTATTTTGGCATATACTGAAGAGCCTTCAAGTTAGTTCAGAGGTTGCTCATAATATCAGGCCACAAGGTAGGAAGTGCTATGCAGACGGTAGATTCTACTGCCGTCAGAAAGCTTGCTCAGTGAAACATGAAAATGTTTCTTTGGCTTGCAGCAGGTGACTCTAAGAAATTATATTTCTTCTGTTTCTTGAAGCTTATATATTTGAACGATAGAATCAAGTTTTTTGTCCAAGACTTTTTGCTTGCCTTCTTTTTTCAGTTGAATGTTTTAAGGTAGGATCACAAACATGTAAAAATATGAAAAAAGCTTCACTGAAAGCACTGATGACAAGTCAGACCAGAACTGACAATAGCATCTTCTCCTTTACCAGGCAGTTTTAGCAGTTGGGAAGGATGTGCTTCATCTGTCCTGGAAACTGAACTGAAGCATCTGTTGATTTCATTAAAACACAAAGATTCATAGGTTATGAGGCCAGAAAGAGCCATTATGATAATCTAGGCTGATTTGCTGTATAATTAATTCCTCTCTCACTATATCTTTTAGAGAAAACAGGTTACTATTTTAATTTAAAATTTGCCAGTAGCAGAGAACACACCATAACCTGTAGTAAATTATTTCAGTAGGAAATTACCCTCACGTAAAAATAAGTCATAATATTTTAAAATGTGAATTTCTCTAACTTCAGTCTCTAGCCCCCAGATCTCATTGTCCCTTTGTCACATGCATTGAAGAGCCCTCTATTGCCAAATTCCATTTTCTGCACAGGTACTTGCAGATTGCAATCGAATCACATTTTAACCTCTACCTATTAAACAGAATGAATTTGAATGTTCTCCACTATGGGACATGCATTCCAGTCATTTAATGATATTCCCTCTTCTCAATCTTGAACCTTTGGTTTAACAATTGAACTGCCATTATCAGAAACTGCCTTAGCATTTCTCCATTCCTGCCAAGGATTCACACTAGTTTTACACCCAAGGATTATTTCTATACTTTTCTTTTATTGTTATGGTGAGAATTCCGGTGTACTTGATTATACATCAAGATGTTGATGTCCAAATATGTCTGTCAATAATACCTCAAGTCAACTATGGAAACGCTTGCACTTTTTCCATAAACATAGGTGCTTTTTAGATTTCTCAAGCTACATGTTTTGTCTTGGAGTTTTTTAGAAGAAAATAATTTAGAACAACATTTGAATAACAGAGATTCAGACTGGGGTGGATATGTTTCTTTGAAAAGATTGAATTCAGAACTCTTGTATCTATTCAACACCCTTTCTCCTCTCTTCCCGAGGTCTTACTTTGTGCTTGCTTTCTTGGTCTGTTCTTTTCAATCTTAGCCTCAGATTCTGAGGCTAACAATGACAAAGTCATTGCTAGTGACTTTCTTGATTACAAATAAATTTATGTAATTTTTTTCTAGTTCCTTTGAAAGCATTCTGTCTCAAGGATTCTCCAGCTGTGGTACTTGTGTGACTAATGAAACACAAAGCAGTCAGCATCAAACCTCAAGAAAACCCAGAGGCAAACCCTCTACATTTTCCCAGAAAAGATGGGACCTGTTACTCAAGTATCAAATGCATCAAGGAAGGAGATGTAACCTGTATGTGGCTCAGCTGTATGTGGCAGCTCCTTATGTGTATATGATATTCCCTCTACCAGCAACCCGCAGAGATTGCTGAAAACAGATCACTGAGTCATGGCTAGAATCAACCCAGCACCACCCATCAATCATATGTAGGGTAGTGTGCTACCTGTCTGCTCCCCTCATGTATGGAAAGACTGGGTCAAGATACAGTTTAGAGGAGTGCTGGCTTGAGCAATTGTTAGTGGTATCCTATAAGGGCAGCTCTCCTACCTTAGGATCATTAAAACCATAGCTCATTAAGGCCCGGTGTTCTCCTGCCCACCAAAGCAACTCCATACTGTGGTGAAACCAAAAATTCAACGTTGCACCAAAGTTGTAAGCCCTGGTGGGCCTGAAGAATGGTCAATCCATGCACCCAGTACAGTGTCTCCAATAGTGGAGGGTGCAAGTGCTGTCTAGGGATAACACATGAGCATGGCTGCTTTCAGTGGCGCATTTCCTTACATTCCCACAGCACCCACTGCTGTTGGTTTTCATTTGCTGGAAGACACACTCCTTCCTTTTTCCTTTAGTATCAGTTTGTGGATTATTTGCTGTCCATTTTTATTTCTGGTTCCTTTTGCATCTATGTTGCACCCTGCTTCCATGACCTTCCCTGGCAGCAAGTTCCAGAAGTTCACTACCCTTTGTGTAAATAAGTACTTCTAAAAATCCGTTTTATTCTGATTTCATACAAGTTTCAGTAAGTGCCTCTAACTCTGTTATTGCTGGGTTTGGCAAAGAGCAGTTCTACATTAACCTTCTCCATCTTCTGTAAACGTCAATCATATTTTTCTCAGTCCTCTCCAAATATGAGCTTGGCCTTTTCATGCTATCCTCATAAAGCATCCGCTTCCATCCTTTTAGTTGCTCTATTTATTTCTTCTTTCTCCTTGAGAAGCAGAGACAGGACTTCATGCAGTGCTCAGAGCTAAAGTCTGACTGAGGTGCACCTCATTGTCTGGCAGGAGAGGAGGCTCTAATGCACCCCCTTGCTGTGTCAGTGGAAGGAGGTGTATCGTCTCTCTAATGAGAGCATTTGACATGATTAATCTGTAGAATAAAACTATTACAGTCCCATAAATTGAAAATGTATTTTATCCCTGTTGCAGATATTAATAGACTTGATGTTTCTGATGCCTGTGTGAGGGCAGAGCATATTATTAGGAATTGGAGCAAAAGAAGCTACTGTGGGTCAATACCGTCCTCTGCTGGGAGGAACTAGAGCTTTGTGCCATTTCACCAGATGGGATTTAACAGCTGGCTTCTCCTTTCTCTCTGTGTTTTGCCTTTGCAACAGGAAAATCTGATGCTGTGCTGACTGCACTAGTGAAATTCTCCTTTAATGCTTAGAGAAAGCTGGAAAATTTTTGCTAGCTATGAATGTACTGAATTGTGATTTCATTTATTTTTTCATCCTGAAATCACCTAATTTATAAGCATCATTCTTTCCCTTGTTTGCCTTTTAATATTTACCACATACACATTTCTCTGACTTTCCTGTCCTAATTGTACAAGTAGCAATGCATATCTCAATTCCCTTCTATTTTTGTAACAAATTGCTGACAACTCACGCTGATAGGATTTTGAAAGCAGAAATCAAATGTGTGTATGTATATGCTATATGACACAGACATAAAGTATTTTAGAATAATGACTCCTTAGAAGAAATCAGAGTCTTCAGTAGTATCACTGAACAAGAATTCAATAAAAATTGTGCTAGTTGCAGAAGTGGTTTTGCTTGCTATGTGTTCCAGCTCTGCATTTAGCAGGCATGGAAGGTGACTGAGATGAAGTACAGTTTACAAGTATTTCAGTTTTGTGCCTTCTCTAGTTCCTGCCTCTGTGAGAACAGCACAGGCAGAGAAGAGTCTGCTTTCCAGAAATTAATTCTGTACCTGGGAGAAAGAGAAGAGTAGGAGGTCTGGGCTCCTGAGTATGCTCAGGAGTGCTTGCCTGCTTGACACTCTTCTCTTGGCTAATTTCAATACATGTAGCAACAACAGAGCCCACAGTTCTGGTCCTTAACCAAGAAAAGTGAGAGTTCAGGAACTGAAAAAGTACAGGTTTTTATTTGTTAGCCCAGAAATTTCTGGTTTCTTGAAGCAAGGATAAGCTATAGAGATATCTCCACGGCAAGTTTGTGTCAATAGTGATCTAAGATTTCTTGGTCAGAGAAATTTTAAGTCTTTGTTATTTTTTTCTTTAGGAGCCACAGGGTAATCACTAGCAGTTCACAGCAACTTGCTGAAATTCTTTTGCATCTCTCTCCTAGTAGCTAAGTAGGCTTATAGGAATAATAGAGAAATGACAGTGGTGGTACCAAGTTCCCTGCTGTGGCTAGTAGAGATGGACATGGAGGTTACACTTTGTTATGTATTTTGTATGGGATTTATGCAAATATAACAGCACGATACCAGACACACACTGGATTTTATGTACAGAAGCTTTTACAGCCGACTGGGCCTGTGGTAGAGTTAATTGTTCTCACTGCCCTTCAGTTAAATATTCTCTTCTGACTGCTTATCTGATCTACAGCCATTGCAAAGTACCCATTGCTGTCATTTCTATACACTCTCCTGGTTCAACTCACCCCCTCTGTCATGATGTCAGACTCGCGCTGTTCTCCTTTCTTCTCCCCACTGCCTTTTGGGAAAAGTTTATCTCCCATGGCTGAAAGTAATTGGGGTATTTGTATTGTATGCAGGATTGATGTATGATACTTTTCCTTGTGTCTGGCAGGTTGTTTATAAGAATAACGACATTCGTCTGGAGCTGTCTCGCTTGGCACGGATTGGTGATACTAAGATGAAGATCTATGGGGAAGTGAAATTCATATGTGAAAATGTGGCTACACTGGATCCCATCAGCTTTGAGACGCCTGAGGCCTATATTAGCCTGCCTAAATGGAATACCAAAAGGATGGGCTCCATCTCATTTGATTTCCGAACCACTGAACCCAATGGACTGATCCTTTTCACCCATGGCAAGCCTCAGGAGAGGAAAGATACCAGAAGCCAGAAAAATACAAAGGTAGATTTCTTTGCAGTTGAGCTTCTAGATGGAAACCTCTACTTGCTGCTGGACATGGGCTCTGGGACCATTAAAGTCAAGGCCACCCAGAAGAAAGCCAATGATGGAGAGTGGTATCATGTGGATATTCAACGAGATGGAAGATCAGGTGGAGTTATAACTTTTTCTTAAATAAATTCATATTTCAGATTCAGACCTAGGGCTATGTATTAATTCTCAGAACATTCAAAACCTGTTAGGTATCAGTCACCTCCTTTAGAAAGCTTAGTGTTACTCCAGTTATGTTTATCCAGCAAAGCAAAGATGTGAATGGCAAAGTTTTCATTAAATGTTTAGTGTGAACATTGGATAGCACATCACAGTCTATTAATGTTTTATTCACAATCCTCAGATATTCTGGACCTATCTTTGCAATTGCATGCATAGTTACAGTGATGACTTCTTTGTAGGCCATGGTAAGGTTTAAGGTCCTTAGGACCATTGTTCTCAGTTTGAGAAATTCTTACTGATCTACTTTGGGTTTCTGCATTTGGGATGTTGCAGTGAGAAAAATAAGAGTAACGGGCACAACCAATAACAAAATTATTACAACAAATCAACATTTTCATCCTGTTCTGTTTCCTTTAGTATTCTGTAGTTTTGATTAGGTTTCTTTACTCTCTTGGACGACAGATTGTAGTCTTAAAATCTGAGTCAGCGTTCAGTGGATGTTTCTTTTCTTTCTTTGCAGTTTCTCATTTTTGAATATGGGTTTTAGTTTATTTCTAAAAATACAACTACCATGCAATTGCCAAGAGATACTTTTATTGTTTCCAGTGCTGAATATCAAGCTAACCTACTCATGATGTACTCTGAAATTGTGGGGGAAAACAAAAATGCTCAAATACTGTAACTTCATCTAGAGAATAGCAATTGTACTTCAATTTTATCTGAACCATTGGGATCTCAAGGCCTTCACTTCAAAAGGAATTTTGCTTGCATTTGCAAGTGGATTTGAGATTTGTCTGGTGATCTCCAGATGATAGTTTTAGGTCCCTACTTTTATGCTTCCAGTTGCTGAATACCATCAATATAGAGAAAGCAGTGCTAGAATTTGCTTCCCCTGAGTTTTTAGAAGAGCTGACTTTGAGATACCATGCAAAGCCTAACTGTTTGAATAGGTCTTTGCCTGAAGCTAGTTTTTCCTTTGAGGATGTGAGTAGTTTCTTTGTATTTGGCATGGTGCTCTGCTTGGACTTAATATGTGTGGTTATATTGCTATCTCCTAAAGACATCGATAGGAGCATTTTACAAAGGAAGCCATAAATAAATAAATGGAGCTTTGATTTCTTTCAAATTGCTAAAATTTAATTAACTTCCCGGGATAAACTCAATTAGTTGTGTTTTGTACTGACTTCAGTTTTGCTTGCTCACTTGGGTGCTGTCTCATCCCTGAAGAAGCAGCTTAGAAGAGACAGAAATGACACTAGGGTCTATGCAAAGAATGTTTGCAAAACCCTACTAGGAGGGACACACGTTCATTCGGACACGTTCACAGGAGGGTGTGGCAGACGGCATTGCTACCTGATGGATGACACTGTAGGACTGACTTGTTTGTCGCTTGGCAGGGAGGTTTGTGGTGTTCTGGACACTGATTAGAGGTAACAGATTTTGAATTGAAACAGTTTTCTCAACAAGAAAGAACGTGTTCGTGTGATGTCTTGTCTTTTTTTTTTTTTTAATTTAAGTGTATTCTCTGCTTACAATGAATACTTGGTTAATGATCCTAATGACTGATGTCTTGTGTCCTGAGAAAACCAGGATATTGGCATTGATTTCTTCCCATCGTACCTTTAGCAAGCATCAGTCACTCTTATCCAGTGACACTTTGGATAGGTGTGAGAAAGGAATTCAAGATCTCTTCTTGTTTAGTCCGTGGCTTTTCTTCCATGTGTGGACTGGAGAATGGTTACACCTTGAAGATTTTTTTTTCCCCCCAATATGGATGACTATAATTTAGAAACTGAACTAATTAATTTACTTAATGGAGGCTAAACACAGCTATTTGAGTTTAATGAGCTAGTGACCTAGAAGTTCTGATTCTTCTTACTAAAGCAGCAAGGCCTATATTAGGTGTCATCTCTCCCCTTCTTTTTTCCCGTTTTTCTAACAGTCCGAAACTTCAGATTCTGCTGATCTTAGTAAAATAGCTTAAAAATCCAAATATTCACTGTTGCAGTGCACTAAGGCAGGGAAGCTTGGCAGTCATGCTCAGGTAACCTGTGGCATCTCTAGTCCCCTTAGGCCTTGTGTATGCTTTGGTCTGTGTTGGCCACCAGAGCAACAAAACCTGTTTTTGTCCTTCTACTCTGACAGAAGCTGGCAGCATGGACATGGACACCTAACGTCCTGTAACCTTTCTGTCCTTGGGGAAAGCTCCCACCAAGTGTTCACAAAACCTGTCACAGTTTCTAGCCAGGTAACAGTGAGCATGTTACATAGGACAATGTTTTCATCTGGTCATCAGCTACAAAACATGCATGACTTCCCACCTGATCAGACACTGAAAGTCTTACTGAAAGGTTTGGTTTACAGTTGTATCAGTGCACTGTTTGGTGTGCCAGTTCTGCCCTCAGTGGCTGGGGTGTTTTGGTCTGTTTGTTCTTTAGTCCAGCACAAAGTACCTAAGGCACTGCAGAGGAGATGCTTAGATGCTTCTGATTTCTCAAGATGGGCTTGGATCTACTCTAAGCAGAGTGGCAAACATGGGATTTGGAGGGAAAAAATTAAAAAAAAAGGATGTCAGCTTATGTGAGTGCTCCTTTCTAGGATCAATACAGAATTTTTCCATCTCAGCAGCTTGGTCTTAAAAGTGCTGTTCATCCAAACTAGTGCCATCTCCTTACAGGAATTACTGCAGGGTACAAAACACTCAGAATGTTTAGGTTGCTGTCTAGCCTATTTCTGTTCATCATCTCACTGTCTTTCTCCAGGTTTTACACATCATGGTATCCAATATTTCTTGTCTTTTGGGGGGTTTCTTTACCTTTGTGGCATTTGCACATGTTTGTTCTCTCCGCAGTAGCAGCTGTCTAGAGCTCAGCCCTCCAGTGTTTTGGTTCTAAGCTTTAGAGTAGTATGTACTCTACAGGCTGCTTTTGAGAAGTAGCAGTGGAGATGCTGGAAGGGGAGCTGCGTTCCCGTGGTTCTGTGACATGCTGCCTGTGTGACAGTATGTGTATTGTCACATCTTCTCTTTTCCTCTT
>NW_008239553.1:25211341-25243129 GCF_000691975.1 Corvus brachyrhynchos
CTTTCCCTATTTTATGTGGTGCTCCAGCTTGTTTATACAAAATGATTCATCAAATAACTGTGGTTCTCTTTGAGCCTCTAATTTGTAATGCCTCTGTTGCTTCTGACACTCTGCTGCCTCTGACATTATTCCTTAATTATTACTGAACATCACACACATGGAATACCTTGTGTCTGTATCATATATGCAGTTCTCTAAGAACACAGAAGAAGACACCTCTTGCAACTGAAGAAAAAGTGTGTGTACATGACTGTACTTTCTCACAGAGACAATAGCTAGAGTTAACCCTATCAGCTCTCCTTCCTTATTGTAGGGATGTCTGATAAAAATGCAATGATGTGGACTTAATCTTAAAGCTTGGATAGTGTCTCCGAAGACAGGCTGTTTTAATGACAAGGCAATTGGATGTGATGATGCTAGGGAGATTGAATTGCTGATTTTTAGATGAGTGTGTAGTGGGCAGATGTCCCCGTCACAGAAACTGCTGAATGTTCTTCAGAAGAGTACAGTGCTCTGGAATGTGAGAGATGTACATTATGTTCCCTGTTTTTCTTTGGATGCACTGTCTGACCTTAAACAAGTCACTTTGCTTTTCTGTACCTGTTTTACATATCCTGATTATATTTCTGTATTATATGTTCTGATTATTTTATGTGCTGGGACAATTTCTTGAAATATATGTGAATGGCCTCAGTGCAGTATGCCCATATTTTATTTGGAGCATATGGAAGCTACCACAGTTTTAATAATAACTGTTCTTCAGCGATAAGTTTGTCTCTCTCTCCCTCAATTTTCCTGAATAAAACGGAAATTAGAAAACTTTCTGTGTAAAACTGTACAATATTTTACTTTGGGACAAACTTCTGAAGATTTCTAGTTCAATCTAGGCTTTCTTCAGGGTCGTGTGCAGTTGTGCTTTGAATGCCTTCAGTCTGGTAGACCCCTCTGAGGTTTCTGTTCCCGTGTCTGGCCACTCTTGTGGTGAAAAATGTCCTTTTCTATGGAGTTGGAGATTCCCTTATGTTGTGGCTTAGGAATGGTACTCTCCAATTCAGTGGTCCCATTGAGACACTCCAAATCACATTGCTCACTTGCTTCCCCTGGCCATGTCCCTCCCAGCTACTGCAGAGAATTAACTCTGTTCTAGCTGGAACCAGGACACCTTACTGCAGCTTGTGTCTCTTGCCCCTACAAGTTCACAGTGCCAATTCATGTTCAAGTTGTCTGCCATGTCTCCAGGTCCTTTTCTGCAGAGTTGCTCCTTAGCCAGCTGGTTGCTAGCTTGTACTTATGTGTGAGGCTTTTCTGACCCAAGTGTAGGACTTTGTATTTATTAGTTTTAATTTGCATCAAACATTGCTATCAGTCCTTTGCTCCACCTTGTAAAGGTTTCTCTAAATGGTAACCCAGTGCTTCCTCCAATGCATCAACTATTCTCTCCATGTCACCTACAAACATGTCTATGTTGGTCCCTCATCCAGGTCCAGGTCTGGAGGTACTGATGAAGTGTTTTCTGAAAGAGCTATATAGTGGGAATTAAAATGCTTTTGCTTTTCTTTTTACTCTCTAGTCCTTATGCCATCAAACTCCTGTGTGTTCTCAGTAAGTTTTTGCTTTGCTGGATGAATACCATTGTAATAATGCTCAAATTTTACATGTTATGATTTAGCCATTGAATTGCTATGCTTCTGACTTTATAATGCAATTTGGGATACAGACACATGATGATCAATCACTGCATGGAAGTACTTAGGACCTGTGGTTCAGGAGGAGAGGGATCTGTGTGAGAGACACTGTTAGCATTCCATTTGGATAGGGAAGAATCTTCATTCTCCTGTGCTGAACCTTAAACCTCACTCAGTTATTGGAAAAAAATGAACTAAACCGAGTCTGTAGTTGAAAGTGTTGATGTCTCCTTATCTTCCTCATTTAGGTACTATATCAGTGAACAGCCGACGCACCCCATTCACTGCTAGTGGGGAGAGTGAGATCCTGGATCTGGAAGGTGACATGTACCTTGGTGGGCTGCCAGAGAACCGGGCAGGACTCATCCTTCCCACAGAGCTCTGGACAGCAATGCTGAACTATGGCTATGTTGGCTGTATCCGAGACTTGTTCATTGATGGGCGAAGCAAGAACATCCGGCAGCTGGCAGAGGCACAGAACGCCGCAGGAGTCAAGTCCTCCTGCTCCCGCCTCAGCACCAAGCAGTGCGACAGCTACCCATGTAAGAACAATGCAGTCTGCAAGGACGGCTGGAACCGCTTCATTTGTGACTGCACCGGCACCGGCTACTGGGGTAGAACGTGTGAGCGAGGTAAGTTGTGTTCTCTGTCTTCAGTTACACGAAGCTGAAAGTGTGCATGAGAACGAGAACAAAATCCAGTGTTCCTGTAAGACTCTCACCTGTCCTTGTTGGTCTTCCCAATGCTAAGTTCCAGCCCCCACACCAGGAGAACTTTCTTCTCTGATTGTTTCCTTCCAGTCTTTTCCACCCTCATTTCATGAGCTTACTTGGCCACTTCACTCCCTAAGCCCTCTGAAGATCTTCTCTTTGGGTTTCAGAGTTTCTTTGACTAAGTATGGTTTGTCTCCTGAGGCAGAAAATGCAGTTGCATGTGAGAAGTCTCAAACAAATTGCTGGAAACTGTACCAAGTGTGAGCTTTAGTTATGGAGATTTTTCTTGCATGGGACGGACAATGAATCCCAGTTCTATCTAGGCTTCCTTTTTTTTTGTGTAGTAGAATTTCCTTGATGACTGTTTATGAGTAAAGCCAGCTAAAGGGACAGTGTTAAAAGCAGCATGTCTCCAAGTTCACCTCTGATAAGGCAAATCTGTAGGAGATTAGTGGGAGATTCTTTGCATCTTAATTGTACTCATCCAGAATTGTGATTTAAAGACATATGATTGGAGATATGAAGCCCAAGTGATGCTGGTGTAGGCAGGCAAATTTTCTATGTGTTATAGATCACATGGAAAGGAATTTACTAATGGAAGATATTTGAACTATATAAGGAACATAGGTGGTTCCTATTAATTGTTGTTATCCTTATTGTGCTGGTGCCACCATCAGAATGAGGTAGGTGAGTGGTTTTACAGAAAAAGATAGGGCTAAGATCAGTTACAAAATCCCCCACCTCCCTAAAGGATGTTTTCTTATATTTAAACCAGTGTTTCTGTTAATATTTGGCCATTAGCACTGCATTTGGGCTAAACTGCATCCCCAGTACACCCAAGAATTAACTGTAAACCATTAACAGAGTCTTAGGGCTTTCAGTCCCTTCTTTATATCACCTCACTTGGCATCATGGTTATAGCATGTGTCTTAGAATTGGAAATTCAGATATTTTTGATCTTCTGCTATAGATATTTGAGCAGCTCCTTTCCCATTTAGTGTCCCCTTTATGTATTTTTTACTATTGATCATAGTAACATGCCACTTATGAGGAAGAACATGAAATTTAGGTACAATGCATAAAATATTAGGTAGAATTGAGATTTATAATTCATTCACTTTGAAGAGGATTTTCCTCTTTGAAGAAAGTTTTTGTTAATGACCAAAATTCTTCCTATATGGATGGGATTTAGTTTTACAGCACGAGATCTGTGATTGTTCATAAAACTGCTCACAGCCAGTAATTCATTGCCTGCTGCCCTAAGCAGCAATAGTAGTTAATTGCCAGTGGGCCTTAAAACAACTGAAGCATCAACACTGCCATCCGTGCTGGGGGAACATGGGTGAAAATGTAAGATTCATGGGCATCAGCTGTGCCAATGTCAGCTCAGCGTTCTCTCTTTTGACTACAAGGGATTTGAAAATTCTGGAAAACATCAGGTAGAGGTTTTCTCAGCCATACCCTTGGGAATTGTTTTGGCCAGTTGTTGTGTGATTAGGTTTTATACAAACATGATAAAAGGAAGCGCTACCATAAATGCATTGTTCCCCCACAAAATTGCATGTGTGTTTGCCCTTGGTCTTTATTATTAGGAGTGACCAGCTCTGTGATTCAGGGCTTTTTGGAGTCTGTCTCATGCCCATCTCCTGGACCTGGCTCTCAGAAGAGACTCCAAAGCTAACAGTGACATAAAGAACAGGGTTCATGTCATGTACCTTTATATATCTGTGGTGTTAGCTTTTGCTACTTTTACTGTCAGTGAAAAGAAATCAGTAGATTAAAGGCATGTAAGCATTTTAATTTGGGAGAAATGAATATCAAGTCTGGCCTGAGATTCATAACTTGGCTGTGCTCTGATGGGCATCAGTCTGAATTAGGAAGATATATTTATGAATTAATGTCTAGCATGGGAACTTGAGGTCATAAATATATTTTAGAATCAGAGTGTATTTAAGGTTAACAAAACTGTGATGAAACAGTTCAGGACAGCATAAAAGATGTATGCAAATATCCTAATCCTGAGAAACTAATTTTGTCTGTAATTAGAAACCACAGACCCATTGCTGATTTAGTCCCAGTGTCAGGCAAAACATGGCTATAATGCCTGACATTCCTTGGCAATGTGAGAAGCAGCTTATAGGGAATAAATATTTGAGACTGGATACCTGAAAAAAGTTGTACAAATTGAAGTGCATTTGACTCCAGTACATTTATGTGGTCTTACATAGCAGCCTCATACTGCTCTGATAAGTGTCAGAGAACTGCATTAGTGCCCACTGATTTTGCCTCCATGAGCAAAAGCATTGCAGGCTACCAGTGATACTCTTCATTCTCCTGGTCTGGCACCCAACGATTATTGCAAGTCCTGATTGCATCTGGTCTGTGATCCTAATACTGTTGGAAGGAGAAAGGTTGAGATGGAGACTGGGAAGGGAATCAAAGTGAGAGATGCGGCCATGCCACAGTGGCACTGCTGTGTAATGACTGATGAGCTGCGACAGGACCCGGGGGCAGCCAGGCTGGTGCATAAGGAGAGGAACAAAGAAGGAGCAGGCTAGATCTTCTAATATGGGACAGCTACTGACCCACTTTTCCAGTCTGCCACCTCTCACTTTATTCTGTTCTTACACTTCTCTTCTCCTAAAAGAGGAGTGTAACTCCTGCAACCCAAGATGTATGATAAAGGGTTAAGGGGCAGGGTAGCCTAGCATAAAGAATCTCCTGTGCTTGGTGACTATCAAGAAAATCACTCTTTGTCACAAAGCAAAGCACATACTTAACATCTAGTTAGAGAACTAAAAATAGGGAGGACGTACGTACAACTCTAGGAAGAGAAGCAGATGATTAATTTGTTGTTGATGATAAAGTCTGTCTCACACCTTCCAGGTATAGTATTTTTACATTTATAATGCTGTATTTCTCATAAATTTTATGCTTTTCCATATGAAGGACATAATATATTTAAAAGTGACTAAAAAGGAAATTGTTTTTGTCAGTTAGAAAAGAAGTTTGGATTCCTTTTATTCATGGTGAAATAATACAAATACACAGTATTCAGTATGTCACTTCTATCTAAAGCCTGTGGGAGTTTGTCTTGTCAGTGAAGTAACATCTCTGTGTATTCAGCCAGTTACACTGGATGCAATGTAGACTTTGGTTACAGTGTTCTGCTCAGACAGGACTTCTGTGCAGATAGAGAAACCTTGCTGGAACTGGAGTTTGACAGGGCACAGAACAGAGAACTGCTGCCAAGGCCTCAAATTCATTCTTAAAATTCCAGTATCTAATAATTATTTCAGTATTGGCAGTGATGTAAGCAGACAAAGGTGTTAGCAGTCTGAAAGTGTCATAGTTTCTAGTAGTAATGTAGTTTCTCCTTGGCTCATTGAAATTTCATAGAAGAGATGGGGTGAGACAGGGAAAAGACCATATTGTGCTTTTGTGGGCCATAAGTGCTCAGTGCCAGGCTGTGAGGCTAAGCAAAGGCAGCAGCAAATGCTGGCAATTAGCTTGATACAGTCCCCATTTCACACCTTCCACCAGAGAGTGTGATGACCAGGTAACACACTGTTATTTATTTTCTTAAATCCTTGCTTCTCATCCTCTGTCATCTTTCCATAATGGTTCTCTACTAAGTAGTCGAACTCAGTGTGACTTTGTTGCAAATATAGTAAAGAAAGGAAAGAAATAGAGAAGAAGCTAATAGCCAGGACACAATTCCTCCTGCGAGTGATGCCAATGTGGTAATGATCTCACCTCCCCCTGCTCCCTGAGCTCTCTTGCACTCCTGTTAAATATGGTGAAGAGAAAGATTTAATGATGCCAGAAAAACTCCTAAACTGCATTTAGTTTTGGATAGCTCTTACTGAGTTGCTGGCGCAGTGAAGTGGATTTACGATGAAAGTTGTAATTGCAAGTGTGTACTGAGACTTTGTACTGAGCTTGCTGGTTTTGAGTTGTGGTGTGCTAGGTATTGGGGGGAAGAAAAACCAACCCAAAACCCCTTGGTGCTTGTACTTGTTAGTAGTACTGAATCATTCTTGCATCCTAGGGTTTTAGAAAGAGTAGAGTGTCTTGGGGTGACTTTATGATGTGTATCCCATATTCCTGCCCTATGCCCAGAAATTAACTTTGTGCCTTTCTATGCCTCTAAACTGAGCCTGAGAGGGGGAAGGAAAAACTGAGCAAAACTTTTTCAAAGCAGTTTGCAGCTTGTCCAAGGTCACACAGAGATAGCAACTTTTTTTTCCCAGCTGCGGCAGGGGAGGGAGGAGGCACCCGGTTTGCTGATTTCCAGTCAGCTTTTGGCCAGTTTCAGTTTCTTTTTCTCCAGAGAGAGACTGAGAGTTGAACTTTGCTTTTCCTTTCCTGGAATTTTGGATTTTCTCCCTTTTCTACTGGACTGCTTCAACCTCAGAGCACATCAGGAGGACTTTCCATTGGGCACAGAGGGCCTGGCCCTGGGCCAAGCCCCAGCTCCGAGGAGACCAAAGGGAGGACTCCAACACTTTCCCAGGTTTTTCCTCCACAGCGAAAGATTTTATTATTTAGCACTATTTTCCTTTTCCCATGTGTTTGTTAAATAAATAGTTTTATCTCCTTCACTTTCCTTCGAGGAAAATTTATTTTTCCCAAACCTGCTGGGGGAGGGGTGGTTGTGCCTTCTCTCAGAGGATGTATTTCTAAATTTGGCCAAACTGGAACATAGAGTACCACAGACCAGTGTCTGCAGTGCTGCCTCTCTCTTCTGAAGTACCTTGTTTCAACAGGTCTGCTCTTCTGCTGGTCAGTTTGAAATAAAGGACCTAAAATATCTGAAATCCCATGTGAATGCTTCCCAAATGCTTTCTGATTATCAGATGCAGAGCAAGCTTTGAGATAATTGACAAAAAGATTCCTCCAATGTGGTGGGTACCATGCTTCCTCCTGTTGCATATGAGCTGCCTTTCCAAAATTAACCTAGGAGAAATTAGGGTGAGTTGCAAGTCTTGTCAGCAAGGTCTGGAGGGCTGTTGCAGACATGCAGGAGCGTGGGAAGTGTGGGTGAGTGCAGCAGTTGTGAAGGATCTTTGGTGGGTTTTTTAAAATACTTAATGTCTTCTTTACCCTTTGCCTTGTAATTTGCTAGTATTTGACATTGGTTGCATCAGGTCATTGCAACCCCCTGTTAATTGCACTTAAAATGTTAGAGGTAGGAGCTGGTAT
The DNA here is from genome assembly GCF_000691975.1 of Corvus brachyrhynchos. Classification (NCBI taxonomy): domain Eukaryota; kingdom Metazoa; phylum Chordata; class Aves; order Passeriformes; family Corvidae; genus Corvus; species Corvus brachyrhynchos. Next base: position 25,218,945 of record NW_008239553.1, read on the forward strand.
CTGGCTCGCGGAGGATGATGTTCTACTTTGCTGTGATTACAAAGTACCTCCTCAGAACCCTGAAAAGGACCCCAAAGCCCTGGCCTTTTCTGAAAAGGATCCCAAAGCCCTGGCCTTAACTAAGCAGGGGGAGGGGAATGTGTGTTGTATTCAAATTAGCTACTTTCTGTAGCTGCAGTGAAAATGCCTTGGGCTCAAAGAGATGTGTGAGGTCTGCTTGGTGGATCTTGAAAACTCTATGCACCCTTTCCTTCTATTGAAGAGCACTGTGAGAGCAACTGGAGAGGACAAGAGCCTAGGAAGGACACAAAGCAAAAGACAACTGAAAATCAGATAATTTTGGCCAACGAGAATCAAATGTTGTTGATCACTCACTTTTTAGTATTTGCTCCTACTTAAATGATTTGACTGCAGTTTGCTTGGATTTTTTTTAAGAGGTATATAGTATTGAAAAAGGCAGGTTGGTATGGGACTCCTGATTATTTAGAACTGAAATAAAAGACATTGAGATTTAGATTTTAAACCTCAAAAGTTAATTGCTCAGAGATGGACACAGCCTGAGTCCTTTCTAAGTAAAGGGAAAAAAAGAAAAGGCTTGTTCCAGCCATTTTCTTTGCTGTGCTGCATCTAGTGTTTATTGCAGAAAGACAGAAATATCCCATTCTGGTTCTTGTCCCAAGGGCTGGAACCATGGTCGTTCCTGTTTGAGTGTGCTCACAGATGGACAGCTAACACCCTGAGCCAGCCAGGCTTTTTCTGTATTTTGTGGTACACTGTGAGCAGTAACACATCTGCTGTTAACAATGATGATGTTGGTCATAGGGCTGCACACTTTATTATCTGCCAAGTACCTTTGCAGCACTGTTCACTAAGAACAGTTTAATGACAATACACCTCTTCCCATTATGTATGCAATAAAGAGAGATATTGTAAAATTACTGGTAATAAGAAATGCTACAAAACCATTTACTACACAGGATAAGTGCTGCATACTTTGCTGTCTCAAGCACAGGTAGCAGCGTAGATTTCTTTTTAATTTTAGTGAAGATGGTTGATGATAATCACATCTTTGAAGGTTTGTTTAAAGCAACTGAAAAGTGTTGATGCTTTTTGGACTGTCCAGACCTTCTGAGTATGCAGTGAAATGCTAGATAACTGCTGAGAATAGATTTTCTTATAGGAGTGATGGTTCCCAGGAGTGATGGACACATTAGGAGAAAAGTCTTTGCTGCAATGTTTTGAATTCTTTTAATCTGCTAGGTCTTGAACAGTCAAAGACTTAAGAAAGTCAAAACATCAGAATAATTCTTATGATTTCATGATCTAAAGTAAGATGTTAGAAAATAGGTCTGTTCTAGACCTCATCTATTCACTGACTTATTAGTACCAGACCGGTTCCTATTGTACAATTTCCCAAACTGTCTCCAAACTGCAGAAAAAAATATTCCATCTGAATTTAGCAAAACATTTCATACAATCCCTTCACACCCATTTCGATTTGTGTCTCACTAATTTTATGGTAAAATCTCCATTAAACATGATCTGAAGAATGTTAACTTTGCTAAAGGCATTTGTGTGAGAAGTTAATTTTCTCACTTGCCATCAATCCATTCGTAACACTTGTGGCTGATCCCTTTATGGCTGGCCCAGGCAGCTACTACTGTGGAAGATGCTGTTCACAGTTCTTCTCAAGAAACACAGGTCTGGGCTTTATGTGATTAGCTCCCTTGTATCTCTTCTTGAAGACTGACTGTCAGAGCAGAAGGCTACTGTTTGTTGCATAAGTGCTGGATTATTGTACTTATTAGACTTTTATGTATCCTCCATCTCATAATTATTTCCTTACCTTCTATGGAGTAACTTCTGTTCTAGCACTCAGACAATTCCCAAGATGCTCATTAGATGATGTGCTACCTCCAGTAAGGACAGAGAAGCCAAGGTGGGCTTGTAAGGGAAGTGAAACAGTATTAAGGAACAATTTAAAAGTCTTTCACTTTTGTGGATTTATGTTGTGATCCTTACTGCTTATTATAATTTTTTTGTCCACAGATATATATATATATTCAGTCAAAGGCCACTCTGAATATTTGTGTTTTCCAGGACAAGTAACTGCATTTGTCGCACTGTAATGCCTTTGTGATATCCTCAGTACAGAAGAGCATGCAGTTAATTCTGCAGTCGGGGTGATTACATCTGCTTGGGAAAAAAATACATCATGGTTTTTATGCTGTTGAACTTTAACTTCGAAGAGTCTCATTGATGTGACAATCTCCAACAGCATCTGCCGAGCAGCTGGAAAATCTGAGACTGTAGAAAAACCAACTGATTGTCTCTCCTATATCGTATAATGTTATGGGCATGATTTTTTTTATCCATGTGTTCCTCCGGTTTCTTCATCCTGATTCCATCATCATATGCTTTTGCTATTTAAGGCCACTCCTGACTTCCTGGCTGCATGTGAATTTGTTGGTACTCCAGGTGCTCTTATCTCATCTGAATATGTTAGTTGATGGCACAGAAGAAGATAATAATTTCTGCTATTTTTCTCTAAACTTCTGTATTTCTGGCTGTTTATTGCTGAGTGTAGCTTTCGTAAGATCCCCCCAGTTCAAGAAACGTGGTTACCCAAAACAGTACGATTTTGTGTGCTGTCAACTCCTGCAAGGAACACTAGAACAACAAAAAATATGTTGATGGGTAGGTAAGACCATTTGATTAATGCTTTTAGAACCTGATACTTTTATTAGTATAGGCCTCTTCTACAGGACCAATATGATAGTGATGTTTTTTGTTTATCTCCTGGTTTATAAATGACCGTTCAGAACAATGGTTTCTCCTTAATGTAAGCCACAAAATACACCCCATCTGTAAGTCACGGCACAAAATGTTGTTCCGATAACTCTCAGATTGAAGGACAGCTTGTCATTGCAGGTCAGTTTTGCCTGAATATCGCAGTGTCGTGGTTTGACCCCAGCCAGCAACCAAGCCCCAAGCAGCCACTCACTCACTCCTCCACCAGCGGCATCAGGGAGACAATCAGAAGGCTAAAAGTGAGGTAACTCGTGGCTTGAGATAAAGACAGTTTAATAGGAGAAGCAAAAGCCACACATACAAGCAAAGCAAAACAAGGAATTCATTCACCACTTCCCATGGCAGGCAGTGTTCAGCCATCTCCAGGAGAGCAAGCTGATGACACTGGGTTCAAGAATTGCTTCTGACTAAGTAGTATTTTTGAGTCTCTTATAGCTCAGTGGTTGATCTCAGTCCCTGTGGCTTCATACCCCACTTCCTTTCCATACCCTCCAGTCAGAGCAGTTTGTGTTTCTGCTGAAACTGCCAATTGTCCTTACAATTAAAGGGAATATCTTGATGGAAGAAGCCAGGATGAAGTAGATTCATTTGTCATGAAAAATTATTTCCAATATTTGAAATTACTATATAGACCTTGGAGATGTTATCTGTGAAATTAGCTTTCTCTATCTCCCTGCTTTGCCCAGTCAAAGCCATCAAGCTGAAAGGCAGGCACTGGCACAGTGCATTTTCTGTCTCATTTCTCTTTCTCTATTCGTCTCAGGGGGAGAGGAGAGACTTGGCATTCATGATGCTCCCTTAATTGACTCTTTCTGTATGTGGAGATAGGCAGTCATCCCTTGGACACTTTGATTGATTGGATGAGGCTATTGTGTGATGTGGAAAGGATATGCAAAAGCACAGCCCATCACCGCAACCATGGAAAGATCTTATTTGGTGGTGTATATTGACTCATCCCAATCTGCTTGGTTTGTCTGTCTTGTCTCATACGCAGTTATCGCACAGAGCAGCCCACAGGGTGGTCCTGGCAAATCTACGGCAACTAGGTACCAGACTCCAAGGTATGGCTCTCCAGAGGGAAACCCTTCTCACTGTCACTGCTAAAGTGTCTGAGAATGTGTAAAGGAAAGATAATATTCATCATTTTGAGTTTATTTCTTACTAGCATCCTCTTTTTTTTTTTTTTACTGGGTAATTGAGAACAATGAGGTTAAAATTGGGAGATAAGGTGTGGAAGAGGGAAACTGTATCCTGATAAATCAAATCTTAATATGAGTTTCAGAGTAACTTCCTGCTTTGTGATGATGATAAGTGGTGAGTAGGTGAATAGATAGAGCAAAAAGCTTAGGAGATATCCATCACATTATGGCAGAAGTCTTCCCACTGAAGGGACACAGCAGCAGGGGGGAGGTACAAGAAAAGCAGCTTCATAATAAGTGCTATTGGTCTCATGATGCTTCCATTTTTTATGTCCCACAGCTTTTGACTTCTGAAGTTCTGCCTGTTATGGCAAGGTCCTGTTGTGGTCAGCCTGGACACTTTGGGTTACCTACCACAATAATCTTGTGTTCTTGTGATCCACAGCATTTTTTCATTTCTGAACAGGGAGGAAGTGTAATTCTTCATGTTGTGATACCACTAAAGGGAGCAAAAGGACGGGGAAGGTTGAAGGAGATTACTGTTGGAAGTTGTATCAAAGCACCAGAGTTTAGGATTTAAACGGATTCATGTGGAATTAGCTAAGTCTGACTGCCCCAATACCCACAGGCCCCATCTCAAACTGCCGAGAAAGGAAAAAGATGGTATTTTAAATAGTGATTTTTTTATCCACTACCTTTCATTAAATGATTAAAATGGAAAATGACACTTCAGCCCTCAGTTGAAAAGCATGTTATACTGACAGCTCTGGGAGCCCTAGGCTTGTACTTAGAATGAGAAATATATAGAGTACTTCTCCTTTATATACCTTAGTCATCTCTTGGAGGAGTATTTGCATTAGAGGTTAGAAAATGGGTCAATCTTTCTGGCTTGCCTGGTCTTTGGTAGAGCTGTGAAGTGGAATGGTGAAAGGAGGAACTCTTCTTCAATAGCTCTGATTTCCTCTCCTTTTTGTGTGAAACTGTTGAAGACAGAGAGCCATGAGGCAGTTTAGTGTACCCAGCCTAGGGAGCAGAGCAAGGTTGGAACTAAGCAGAACAAAATGGAGTTTGCGATGCATGTATCATCTGCCATGTGAGAACAAGATCTCCCCCTCAACAAGTGATTGGCAAAAGGAATGTGCTTGCTAAATAGTATGAAGGAAGCAAGAATACAGAAGCCGTCTAAACTATTTTATAGTTCTGTTATTTTTTTTTAATCTGTCTGTTGAGAATGTTTGTGACCGAAGAGAAAAAATAGGTCAAAGGAAAGATTTTTGGCATACTAAGAAATTTCAAAATATCTAGAGTCCATACACTAATCTAATCTTAGTGTACAGGTTCTGATTCCTAGAGGTGGAAGCCTAATAGTTCAGTGCTCAGTCATAGAAACACCCAGGTTTTCACCATTTTATTACCATATCTTCGGTGAAATTGTCTTCTGTTGCAATCTGGCTTTTTGAAGCAAACCCCACAAATCACTGCTACCCCATTTCTGCTTGTCAGCTCTCATGTCCAATTTGTGCAAATTTCCTTTTTTCTGCATTTGCCTTTAATTCTTTTGTCTCCTTGGAGGACTAACCAGTGCTGAATTTTAGCCTTTCTCTCCCTGTCAAGTGTTACTGGAGGATGATTTAGCCCTATATCCAAGGTGCTTTTCTCAAAGCTGTTTTTAATAATTCCATCTTTTCTTGATGTTAGAACATGGGATTGGCCATCGGAGGGTGTGGATAAAGTAAGGCACATAGTTCACAGTTCACTTTTCACCAGTCCCAGTCTGATGCTGGAAGCACCACTGTGGTGTGAAGGAGCTGCCTTTAACCACCTTGGTGAAGGAGGTGGAGATAGTCTAGAATTCAGCAGGGTGGAGATTGACTACTGTCCCAGTCTGTTGCCCTCCCTTTTACTAAGGCAACATCATGGTTCTGAATCTTGTTCAATTGCTTGTATGCCATTCCCCTAAGCCTGCCAGATTCCTTCTGCCACTTTCCAGTTTGATCAAATTTCACTTTCCTGTCTGGTGCAGAAGAGCAAAGGATGTCCTGAAAGATTTCTTGGGATGTGGGAAAAGGGGACAAGGAAAGGAATGAATAGAGCTTTGTCAAACAAAAGGCTAGTATCTTTTTTCTGAGGGGTGGGGGTCATTTTATAAGCTGCAAGCCTTTTGGGCAAAGCGATTATGGAAAACAAAAAGGATTAAAGTAAAGAGAAACAGAAATGATTTATCATTACATTTTTAAATGCCTCACTGTTTTCACTTACCTTTTAATTTTTGTATTTAAAGTCAAAGGCACTTGGGCTGCTTTAAAAAATAATCAAAACATAAAGAGAGACCACAAATAGCCATGTCGAAGAGTAATGAATCCAGCAGACAGAAGGACTTGTGTCCAAATAAAAAAGGCAGAAAAGTGTAGGCTGGAATTGCTATTGACTGAGCAATGTGCACAGTGCTAATGGACCTGCAGAAGAAACAGGAACATTGCAGCCATAAAGTGAAAACCTGGCCCACTGTGAATACAGATGAGATTGGGAAAAACAGTGCTTTTATGGGGCTGCTTTTGCACACATGGCCTCTTGAGCTCACCTGCTTATAAAGTCAGAGTGACAGGATGTAGATTAGCAATCAGCATCCTCATTTAGCCATTTCTCCTCTAGTTGATTTACACTGCTGTGATTTCTTTATTCTTTTGTCTTTTCCTCCTGGCTGGTGACAGTTTGCTGAGCACATCTATTCTCTTTTACGCTGTTGTTTTTTCTAGGAGCTGTAAGAATTAAAATGCCGATCATTTAGTTTTCTTTGTGTGTCTGTGTGTGTTGCCTAGTTCCTACCCTAGTGTATGCCACTGGCCAAGGCTCAGTCAGGAAATCATCCAGGAGAAGCAGCTTTGAAACTGCTGCCATGTCCCTTTTGCTGTGAGTTGGTTTTCCTAGACACCTTTCACTCAGATTATGGAGACATGCTTGATTTATGTACTCTGTCAAAGTGTTGATCAGTAAAATCCTATTTAACTGGGTGGCATCCCTAACTTTCTTTCCCCATGTTGATCCCTTGAAAGGCAGTATCCTGTTAGGCACTGAAGAGATTGTGCATGTCAAGAACTGTAATTCAGCACCGTTTGTGTCCCTGCAGGTAACTGTGTATTATGTTTTTTCCTGCTTTAGCATTGCTTCTGGATTACGCACTTGAGCAGTTTCCTGGTGAAGGCTACCTAGGGGAGCTTCAGAGCAGGAAGGAAGAACATTCAGATACAACCAGGAGTGGGGGTCCTGGCATTAGGCCTCTTTGTGTTTGGAAATGAGATGTCTTCTGTTCCGTCAGTAAACTGTAACCCATCTGAAACATGGGTTGGCAATGGACTTTAGGCTGTTTTCTGCCACAGTGTTGTGGGGCCTGCCAAATCTCACAGTATTACCCCTCTCTCTGTAGAAGCCAGAGATGGAGGCTTGGGTGAGTTTTTGTACCTTTGCATACAGTTAACTCCTGGGGGACCCTTCAAACTTAAAATGAGCAGACAAGGTCATAGCTGGGAGAAAGCCAGGAAGTTGTTGACCATCTCTGTCTTTGGGCTATCAGAATATGCTAAATAAATCCACATTAAGCTATTTATAAGGATGCAAATTGAGACAAACAAAAGCCATTTTTTCCCATATGCAGAGTATTTGCAAAAGGAGATTGATATCATAATTTTATATTTTGGGAAACTGTGATATAGAACTATTAAGGCACCTACAGTAAGATTCTAGATAACAAAAGTAATTAGCCACAGACTCTGACTCTGAGAGAACTTCATTTACTGGGATTTAAGTGTCTGAATCTAAGATATCACCTAATTTAGTCGGTAGACTCTTAGGGCACTAAACTACTCTTTCCACCTTGAAAAAGCTATCTGATATCTCTAAATAATACTTGCAGATCTCTGAAGACATGGTAATGTAGTCCTGGGATATTTGGTTAGCAGTTCCTAGAGATAAATACTTATATATTGTGATAGGATAGAGATAATTCATATCAGAACCAGAGTTCCTTCATCTTCTCTTCCTCTCCTGTTTTCCCACTCAGAAAAGCACTTGTGAATCACTTTGGCCTTTTAGCATGCAGTAATGAAATGCTGATTACCACACAGCTCCCCACAGGTCAGCCTCTCTCTTACCCAGTATTGCTTACTCAACTATCACTCCCTATGTGTCTGATCAGAATCCAGGGGTCTCCAGCTGACTAATACATGGAGGAAGTTAGTAGATGTACTTATAAGGCAAACTGAAGTTCTATAAGCCTTAATTTAAGGAACAAATAAAGATTAAGAAAGTGTTATCTGACAGTGAGAGCTAAAAGACAGTGATTTCTCTGGACGAGGGTAAAAGCACAGCAAATGCTGTTACTCAGAAATCTTTGCAAAGCTGCCCTACAGATGCTGTTCAGAAGGTGTACTGCAGTGTACTGGGTGCAGAACGTCCTGTGCTACATTGTGTGTAGCCCTGTTTGCTTCACAAGAGCATCTGCTGACTGCTACCGTGGCAGTACCTGCAGACGAGCGGTGGGTGAGTTGTGTCGCGTCAATTCAGCATTGCTGCCAGGCTGGTGAGGAAGTCTGATCAGGGCTTCTCACAAAACAAGCCTTGACATATATGGTACATTACTAATTTGGTGCTTCACAAAAGTATACAATGTAGACATGCCTTAGAATTCTGTTTCTGGCTAATATAACTGCAAGCAAGTTCATTTTTCTGTGCCTTATCTTCCCTAGCTGCAAAAATCCCCCCAAAAAGCCAGATACTTCAGACTTTCCAAAATCATAAAAGGGTTGCAATGTGGGAAAATTCATGAATCACCAAGAGCTTCTGATTCTAGGATGAGAAAAGCTGAAGACCAGAAAAATGTGTATTTTTTGCTAATATTTGACCTTCTGTTTCATAGTTCTTCTTAAGCTCAGTGGACATCCTGCCATGAGAACAGGCAGAAATCCTAACCTAATGAATGATACTCATTTTTGTGTTATCTAACTAATTTTCCTGTTATTTCTACTTGACACAGAGTATTTCATTCTTCATCAGTACGGAAATAGGGGCAGATCTTTGTGTTGTGTTTTAATAATTTTGAGCTCATATCCCCAAAAGAACAACATTGCCTAGACCCACAAAGTATATTAAAAATCCGTAAAGGTCAGAGATTTTATTTTAAAATAGCAATGACTTTCTGTCTTGTGCCACTTTTCTACACCTGCAGTGCTAATGCAATCCTTGTGTGGTTGTTGAGACACAATGCAGTATTTTTTTGAGGTACACAAGCAACCTTTTATAGCTAAAATGCTGTAGTACTTGAGCCACTCAGGGGGAAAAAAAATCTAGTTTCTTTGGCATTGAAAAGGTTAAATTATTCACTGCCCTTTATATAGCACTAAACAAATGATCAAATTTTGTATGGTGTGTCAGTGATTGGCTGGATGTATTTAACTCAATAGTGATATGAGATTTACAGAGCACACAAGAAAGGAGCCTTAAACAGTTTTACCCGTTGACCTTTGCCAAGATAATAAAGCCTGAATATCAACTCCTCACCACTTAAATTGTGTATTAATGAAGTGCCATTGGGTACTCAGCTACACCTGTGCTAGTTAGAAGTATTCCTAGTCACACAAGTAGACATGTATATTCAAGAAATACAAGTATAAAAGGTGTAAAGAAAGCACTGTTGAGCAGCTTAGACTGAAATCCAACAATATGAAGGAAATTGGCAAAATAAGCTGAAATATAATCAGGAGGCTGAAGGGAGGAATTATGGAGAAAGATTAGAAGAGTTCAGTACATATTGCTTGGTGAAATGACAACCTGAGGAGAGGATGATGAATCAGCTCTGATGGGAGGACTGCCTTCCCAAAGAAGGGGAATTGTTTAAGGAAGTTCACAGGACACTTATGGAATATTGGGTTAAACTAAGAAAGGAAAAGAGTGAATATCACACCATCACAAGAATGAGCTTGGTTTGTTTTTGCTTTATTTTGCTGTAGTAGGGATCAGAGAAAAGGGTGGAAATCCCATCTATTCCAATGGAAATTAGGATGGCTAAAACGGCAGAGCAAGGCCAGGCTGCTCTGCACTTCAATGACAGATGTTTTGTAAGAGGACAGGAAGGGAAGGGAGCTCCATGACCTAGCCAGCTCTTCTTCTTCTAGCTTGTATGGATCTGTGAAATGTATGCCTCAGAATCATAACCTGGAAATGTCTTCCAACTTCAAATGACCTATTTTCCTTTCTAAATCCTGTTAATGACTGGATGTGTTTTCATAATTAGCAAATACGTGAATAAATTTATACGACATGCAAGACACTGATTACCAAAGTAAGTTTTGTTTGCTTCTTATTATAATTACTTTTTATAACTCATACTGAATTAGGAAGGGTAGAATAGTTAATAGTGTAAAAATAACAACATTTTGATACTTCGTCTTCTTTGCTAGATCTCAAAGAATTGTGGAACAACCTCCATGTTTAGGCAAATTAGAAACAGTATTATGTGGTATGTGTTTCAGTATCAGATGAGAAAAGGCTGTTGCTAAGGACGGTTTTGTCAAATGCACTATAGGGAAAAGCTTTTGCCAAAAGAACTTCAGATCCCAAACTCAAATCTCAGTTAGAAGAGATATTCACAGACTCATGTGAGAAAGAGAAGCATGGAGGAGTGTTGTTTCCAGGCTGCTGATAAGGAGAGCCTAGTGTGAGGCTTATTCTCTCGAGCCAGTGCATGAGCAGAAACAGCAAGTACGCTGCTAACTGTTCATCTTCGTGGCAGATGGAGGACAGAGGCTTTTCTGACTGACAAGCTGTCATCCCAAATATTGTTCATCTGCATAAACACCAAAAACAATAACAAAAACATAGTCTAACATTTAGTTCACTTGCATTTATTCCTGCTCTGTCATGGACTTTGTTTGATCTTTGGCAAATCAATTAGGTTTTAAAGAATAAAACAGTAAATCCTGACAAACCCCAGCATTGCCTCCAGTGGTGCTTAGGGGCCCATCAGCCCTTCCAGTAAAATCCAAATCTGTAAGTAAGGTGCTTAGGGTGTGAAGCAGCCATTAAGCAAGGATGGCGTTCAGGACAGCCAGTGGGTGGGGGAAGCAGAGACAGGCTTCAGGTAGCCAGTAGTGCATGCCAGGAGGAGGATGTGCCAGTCCCCTCTGTTGGGTGCAGGCTTGATCTTGCTGCATCCTTGAGCTTCATGCCCACAGAAATAGGATTCTAAAACCTGCTTCAAGACTGAGATGCCACAGAGCCCTGTATGTGTTTATACAGCCTGCAGTGTGTTGTGAGGCACTTGGGTGCTCTGCCTCATTGCATTGCTTTTACTTCCCCCTCTTCCCACTGAACAGAAGCGTCTTTGTTACCAGACTCTATATTGCTTGCAATTCTATGCCTTGATCTCTCCACACATCAAATTGCTCACAGGATGTCCTCTGCTCTGTCTAAAGGTTTTGCAGGTGACTGTTCACTTAGATTCCTGTATTCTCTGTGTTGGCAACCTTGTATGTTGTGCAGGAAGTTTTAGTGCAACCTTTAAAAGCTGTGGAAGCTTGGGAGCTTCTCACACTGGCAATCTATCACTGAGGGTTTTTTTAAAATTACATTGGTGGTGTTCTGTTGAGCTGTGTCAGGAGTGGGTGAGAAAAGCACTGTGATTTCCTCTTCCAGATGCAGATGAAATTAGGGGAGTATGACAGTCCCACAGCAATCCTGCTGGTTTTGGTGCCTTTGTTGGAGCACAGCTGTGCCCAGCAGCTGGTCTGGAATCAGAGAACCAGGAAATTTGCACAGTTAGCAGATATAAATAGAGGATCTGTAACTATGAGAGATGCTTAACTCTGCAGTAAATAAATCCTAGTCCAAAAAAAAGGCTAATTGAAATCTTAAAAAACTGTCTTGTGCCTCAATTCTTCCCCTTTTGAGTCTCTCTCTATCTGCAGAATTTGAAAGAGAAACAGGTGTTGTATCTATAGAGTCTTACCATCTATGTTTCAAGTGATGTCAAGATCAGTCCCCTTTCCATTACAGATTTAGATTATTTTTAGGCTTGTGGATTATTTTCCAGTTTCCAAAGGAATTATTGACCTCTCCATTATTTTGACTTGGTTGATAATCTGAGAATTTTTCAGGGTCTGTCTCATGAAAAGTACAACAAGGTGGCAGGTAGCTCTTGGATCATCCAAAGAGTGGGGGGCAGCAGCCCAGTTGAGATGGACAGTGGTTTGTGTCCCTACACTGTCCTGGCTTTGCAGTGTGACAGTGGATGAGCTGTCTTCTATTTCTGTCTCAGTTTCTGCTGTGAAAGTAGACCAGTTCAAAAGATGTTCCTGATTGCATCTTAATGCTTTGAATCATGTGGAGGACTTCAAATAACAGGAATCGAGGATGGGGAAACCATCCTGTTAGGACACCTACTCATTTTCCTCTTTGGTCAGAGTACATTAGCTGCTTATTTTAGAAAACCGTTTTTGTGGTTGTATTGTGGTGTAGAGCTGTGTCTTATCCTTTACAGGTGTAAATTAGGAAAAGCTTCTTTTCCTAAACAGTCCTTGCTGATCCAGAACTTGTGCAGATGCGAGTAGAAACCTGGGACCTTGTCCAGCAGGTGGCAGTGAGAGCTGGTGGCAGTGGCAATGCACAGAAAACCGACTGAGATTTGCTGTGTGTCTCTGCTTTCTCTTCTACCCCAGGAGGAGCCACACTGCTCTTCCTTGGAAAAAAACGCTTAACAAGTACTTCTCAGCACTAGTGGCACAAGTGAGGAGACAATTGCAGTCTGCTTCGCCATCTAATGGGCTCAGGCAGCACTGCCATCTGCCCCTCACTGCGCCCCCGAAGTGTCTGAGCAAGCACACCAGTCCCTGGGGCCCACAGCCTCTGCATCCCCATCACTTTCTCTGCTCACCCAGCAACTGCTGGTTTGCTTGATTTGCTAAATTCCTACTAGCAACCCTTTTGGGAAAAGCTTGGCACTCTTTTTGTCTTCAAATGGACTTCAAATATATACTGAAGTGTATTAATTCTTTAATACACACAGCTTTTACACCCTCTGGACTCCTCCCATAACCTTGCAGCCCTCCAGGAACCCTTAGGAGAAAGCAGAGCATGCTGTTCAATACAGATGTTGTACTGAACTTTCAGGATCATGATTAAGCCCAGTGTAAGAGCCTGTGATTCACTTTATATTGAAAACAGAAGTGTCTCTCTCTTTGTGCAAGAGAGGCCACATGCCTGCTTCTGTGGGTGATGAGCTTAGCATCCCTTTCCTTCAGTGATATGGGGAATGATGGCTCATGTATTAAGCTCTGAGCTTCTAAACTCTTGAATGATTTGGAGAGAGTTTTATGAAGGAACCATTTTTTTCTATGTATCCTAGGTACTTGTCTTTCATCACATGAGTCTGACAGCTTTCAGTGGCCCTCACTTGCACATTAAAAAGGGGAGTAAATTGAGCTGTCTTTGGTGATAGTGTGGAATTAGATGTCAATAACTTGTCAGAAGTGGTTTCCAAATGTGTCTGTGCCTCACACATAGTACCTTCAATACAAGGGTTCATTAGGTTTTATTTTTCCGTTTGCAACCTCCTTTTAATATATTTGGCTTACTTTGTAATGGTTGCTTAAGTGAGAATCTAAAACGTGCTGTTGAAGAGAGGTAAATGACATTCTTTCCTATTTTCAGATCAAATAAAGGAAAATAAGAGTGACTTGTTGAATAGTTCTCAAGAGTCCTAATTTGTGTCCTTCTGCTTTAGATAATGGGCCACCATTATTAGGCCAGGTTGGATGGGGCTCTGAGCAACCTGCTCCCTCCCCATGGTAGAAGGTTGGAACTAGATGATCTTTAAGGTCCCTTCCAACCCAAACCATTCTATGATTCTGCAATTATTAGGGGATCAGTGGAAGCATAATAAAGAGGTACTATTAATTATAGTTTAAGAAAAGTGGAAAGGCAAATACTGACTTGTCTGAACTAGCTTCCTTTGGTTTAGGTGCATAGCAAGGCCACAAATTCTGCCCATACTTGAGTCACAAGGAAAGTGATTTGGAACCTGCACTGCCAGATCATGAGGTAAATGATAGATGACTGAAAGTGATTTTGTTCTGGAATAGCTGAAATGTCGAGTAAATCTGTATCAGTGGAGTGATTTAGATGGTTTAACTCAGCACTTCTGCACTTGTTCAATGTTGGTAGGTTTTTCATCAGAAATTAAGATGACATTATCAGCCCTCAAAAAATCCAAGCCTGAACTTCGGCATTATTATATTCTTTGTTGTGCAGTCTCTTATCTGTGGCATAAAACTGGAAATCAAATCTGGCAGTTTGAGACAGTACGCACATTTCCGATGAAGATATGTTTTGTCACTTAAAACATACACTTTTGCTTCACCAGCAGCTAGTGCTGTAGGAAGCAGCTTATAATTAAATGTTGCTGAAAAAGGTGATTGTCAATCCGAATCCAAGAGCTGCAGGTCAAAGCAGCATTTGTTTCCTTGTGTGCTGTCTGCTCTGCCTGCTTCAAAGTTACAGTTTCACCATTAGATGGCAGTTTAAACACCACAGATCACAGAATTATAGAATATCCTGAGCTGGAAGGGACCCACAAGGATCATCGAGTCTAACTCCTAGTCCTGCTAAGGACAACCCCATAAATCACACTGTGTACCTGAGAGTATTGTCCAAATGTATCTTGAACTCTGGTTGCTCAATGCTTGACTTTGTTTGGAAGAGTGAGGGCTTTGCCTGTCTTCCTTTGGTTATGTATTTTTCTGCTGTATTCCTTCCTTCGTGGCATTAGTTGGCCAACATAGGAGGATGTTTATGCAGTGTAAAGGAGTGATGTGCTGTGTAAGGCCAAGCACTGTAGGTGTAACTGCATGTTTCCCAGGGGAAAGGGTGCAGGGGGGCTTGATACAACCCTTGTTGCTTTGGTATTGTGCAGAATCTTGTTCTGACTTGATAAAATTGCTGGTAAGGATAAGTCAGCCCTTAACTGTCATTGAAGATTATGGTATTGTGTATTTGGAAGCACTGTGCATATTCGGATTTGGTTTTTTTCCAGAGTTGGATGGAAATTGGAAGAAGAATAGGTTTGAAAAATATAATGACATTTTATTTCAGTTTACAGGAAGGAATTTTCTGATGTGCTTTGTTTATTTCCTGGTGCAGGCAGCTTGCTGTTTTTGTTGTTCTTTGTATTGGCATTTTGCACAGTAACAGGAGAAAGAAAAATATGAAAGATATGAGAAAAAGAAATACCACATTCTGATGCCCTGAACAGTAGGAGGGGGAAATCTGACAGGTGAACTACATACAGATAGTTTGGTTTAGATTATTTTTTGCAATGTACTCAAATTTAAACTGAAGGTGTCCTGATAGGCAGCTGTTACTGTCAGGCTCAAACAGTTCCTGTTGTTGCAATATAATTTTTGTCTAAATAATTTCTGAAATTGTACAGGATTCTTTAGAATGTAGAAACTTCCAGATTATGTGTTCTTCTGTTTCCTTATATTAGCTTTAATTCAACTTTACATCTCTTGTGGGAAGGCCTCTGGATGTTTTCACAAATATTTTTCAAACTGGAGGCCATCTGGGACACTAAGGCTTGATACCAGTTTCACAGGAGGTCCGTGCTTCAGCCACAAGTAACAGCTATTGGCTTCCTCTACCACTCTGTCCTTGTAGAATGTTGAGTGCTTGCTATGTCCTGGGCTGGATTGGGTCATTCCTTTGAAATGTGGGCAGACGTGAGGTGCACAGCTGTCCGGCTGTTCCTAACTACTCCTGCTTCCCTGTGCAGCAGCCAGACTCTTCTCCCTGCAGCTGAAGGCTGCCTTTGCAGAGTTGCAGCCTGGCTTTCTTATCCCTTTCTAGTGAACACAGAAAAAGTAGGGGTGCAGATTTTAGACAACCCAAGAGAAGGGGCTAGCAGCAAGTAGTGGAAAAACTGAAAGAATGCCTTCAGATGTAACTACTTTTTTTTCTTTTTCCACAGTTTTAATTGGTAATGATTAATGGCTTTTACCACTGTAGAGAAATATCATTTGAGAGAGTAGGAGATTTCAGGCTGTCTCCCCCACCACTTTTTCGTCCTTGTATAATGAGGGAAGAGAAAATTTTCATCCTTGAAGTAAACACAATTTGCTGGTAGGGCCAGTTCTGGTCAGGCTTTCTCAGAGCCTGGAAAACCTCATGATGGATTTGCCACAGCCTTTATACAAAAGTTAATCTGATAGACACGCTCCCATCAGCTTTTACCATGCTTTGTTAAATTGTGTTGGACTCCGTTCTAATAATCTCACTTTCTCTGTTACATTTTGGAGATTTGGCCAAATAATACATGTGAAAGCATTCTCCAGTCCTCCAAACATATATCTGAACTGGCCACCCCCCAAACTTACCTTGGCTTCCATCCTTGTTCTGATTAATTTCCTTCCTTTTATTACCAAGGTAACTCTTACTAGGTTCCTATTTCATATTCATATCAACAAGAGCTAATTGCTGTAAAAGAATTGTGCATCTAATACCCTTTATGGGTAATTTTCAGCAAATGGGTAGTGATTAACTTCCCTGACCTTACCTGTGATCCCACTTAGCTAAATGGGATGAGTTTCGCAATTTAGTCTCTTCGTTCCATCTCTTCTGCACTTAGGGGCCTGGGAGACATTTTAGGTGAAAGCAAACTGTTTTTTCCACTGTACAGAGTGTTGAGACTGTGGCTGTTGATGTTTTTATCAAACACCTAGGTTTTTATTAGGATTCAGAATCCATTCTTAGAGATTGCACTTTCTGTCTGCCACCCAGATCAGCAAACATGTCATACTTGTGCTGGGTAGCTTTATTCCTCCCCTTGTCCCAGACCTCCTCAGAGCACAGGCAGCCCTGAAGGTCATTCTAAACAGTGATTTTTGGATGTGGAAAAACCTGTTTGAGATTACAAAATTCCTGGTTTTTTCCATCTAAGGAATTTCTGATCTCTGGTCTTTAAGAATGAGGGGTTGATGTTTGAATTTATCACCCCACCCTTGTGACAGATATCAACTGTACCATCCTTAATGCTCTCCTGAACTGTACAAGAATTAACCCTGATGTGGGAGGGGGAAGAGTTATTCCTTGCTATTGGTCTGTGAGTATTTCAGGTTCTCAATCGCATAAACAGATTGTTCAAAAAACTAGAGAATCTGAGAAGACCACAGTGAAATGAAGCTTTTTATTACCTGCCCACTCATGGCATAGTTCCTTCCCAGGCAGTTCATTCTGCAGGTGTGCTGCCTAGCATTGAGTGGAGGTGTATGGAAAGTGATGTCATGCAAGAGGTGCAGTCACTGATAAGCAGACACTGAGGCAGTTTTCAGGTCTGAGGAGACTCTCTTTGCTGATAGGCTGCATTTAATCTGACATAATTTGATGTAATGAATCAGAAATGTTGTAACAGAATACACTGCATGCAGTTTGCTGCTAGCAATTCAGAGTAAGTGTCCCTCTGGACTGTATTATAGTGGACAGAAGTGCTTTAGGCAGGATAAATAGCCAGTTATTCACCATTAAACTCTCTTAACTTGGAGGTTTTCATTATGTCTAGTATAAAGAGAACAATACAGGATGTGGGTACATTCTTACATCTTATCTGTAAGTGTCTTGATATGGGGTGACAATGTGACAGCTTTCCAATTTCAGTTAGGGTCAGGCGAGATCCAGGCATTTCAGTAAAAGTCATAGCCACCATAGAAGGTGATCTGAAAATCTTCTGCCCATAAATGGCATTTTCAGTCTAAAATACCTGGTGATTTCAAGATTTGGTTGGTCTTGTTTTGGGTAGGAGTAGCCTCAGGCCTCAGCAGCTATCTCAGTAAGTCTGTGATAGAAGCAGATGAAGAAAATTCAGCTTTGCTTAACTGTGACATCCGGCTGGTGCTTTTGGAGTAGGACTCTCTTCATTGCATTCTGACTGCTGCCCTGAATTTCAAAGTGAATAAAATGTGCTGCACAACGGTGAATGTGAAAGTTTTAGGGTCACAGCTGCTGTCGTAATTTATACATCTCCAGTTCTTTTGACTGGAGAGTCTCATAGAAGTTGCCAATGCTGACTAAATCTTCACAGCTTCAACAAGAAGCAGGATTTATTATCATTTACAATTCCCATCAAGATCACTGGAGGCTCTTGGAGCTTGGAGAAGCAGAAAAAGATTAACGGAACTCTCTTCTCCATGAACCCAAATCTTTGAGTTTTGAACTGAGGGTTTGTACTGGCTGCTGTTATTTGTAAACCCATTCACTGAATGCCAGTGTAGGCATTTGGACCTGTACACAGTTCTGCACTGTAGATCCTGCACTACAGCCTCTGGCGTTTGAGATAGGCTTGTAGGAGTTTAGTAACTGTGTGATAATTATAACCAGAGTTATGGACTATGAATTTCTAACTGTGTCCTTACCAAAAGATACTGGATTTGTAAGACAGAACCTGCACTTGGTCATGTTTGAAGTCACAGAGGACAGTTCATGGACATCCCTGTAATTGTCCAAGCACTGAAATTCTGTGTAATTTGGGTCAACATTCATGCATAAACACCTCACATATCTATGCCAATTCTTTTTTTCTTCTTTTTTTGTGTGAAATTTCTTTTTATTTAAAAAAAATTTATCTACAGGTACCAGAGTTGTAAAGTGGAATTTGGTCTGGGGTACAATCATGTTTTCAAAAGGCAAGTGTTTGTTATTTGAAAGTAGGACTGAGTTTCTTTTATCTGCCAATGAAATTTACAGGCTTGAACATGTACCACTTGCATCAGCCTTCATGATCCTGGCAATATCAACTACCATTCCATGCCAGCTGCTAGTTTCTGCTTCTCTTTGCCTCTTTATCATGGTTCCAGTAATTGAACAGTGGTTGCAATTAGCTGGGTGAACAGATCTGGCTGTTGCATCTCTGCTGATGACTTCATTAGGAATGGACAGAGCCTGTGGGATGCCTGGAAATCAGTGTCATAATTTTGGCACTGTCTGTGCTGCACTGACTGAGCGTTGCTCTCAGATGGTCACCACCCTCGGATTAGTGGTATTGCAAGTGTTTTTAGGGAAGACAGCAGATCTGTGATAGAAGAAGAAAAGACTCTGAAGGGACCTTCCTCCAGATCCTCGTATTTTAAACTCATCTTAGTTTATCTTGTATTTTAAGTTCGGAAGCTGTAGTCTGAATCTCCAAATTACATATTATCCTGCATTTTTCCACAGCATGTTTGCTGTTGTTACCCTCCTAATCACTACCTGGTCTATTGTATCGGGCTTCCCTTCAAAGATGACCTTCCCTTCACTCGTTCGTGAGTGTTGTGACAGTCTTGTTTCCATGAAGCTGCTTGCCTTACATGAGTTAATAAATAGTTACCTAGTTCCTCTGCCTACTTAGTTTCAGCATGGCAGTGTCTCACTTCTGGCCCTAAATCACTGATTTGAAGAATCACTGGGCCTAAATCACTGGGTTGAAGAATTTTTGCTTTTTCAAAACCAGTATGGTGTGGACAAGTTTGACCTACAGTTTGTAGACCCATGTTTTCCATTTGCTCCCCATTCTATTAACACACCTCTTCCAGGAATTTGCAAAGTTTAAGAGTTTGGGGCTGTCAGATGAGGAAAAGGAAGAAAATGAAGTTGAGGGTTGTCTAATGCTGTGAACCTTCCTTAAACCAACAGCCAGAGGCAATTGTAGTTAGTTTTTCTTTCCAGTATTAGAAAAACAGAGCTGAGGAGAGGTTGTTTATGGATTTTAAAAAGGTTATGAATGTAGTTTACGTTACAGCCTTGCTTTTCAAAAGTGATAGACTGATGATCCCAGAATCAAAGAATCATCAAGGTTGAAAGAGACCTTCAATATCATCTAGTCCAACTGTCAACCCAGCAGCACCATAATCACCCCTAAGCCATATTCCCAAGTTCCACATCCAGATGCCTCTTTAACACTTCCAGAGATGGTGACTCTACCACTTCCTTGAGCAATTTATTCCAATGCCTAACCACTTTTCCAGGGGAAAAAAAAAATTCTAATATCTAATCTCAATCTCCCCTAGCAGAATTTAAGGCCATTTCCTCATATCCATTGAGACATGACAGAGGAGACCAACCCCCAGCTCACCACAACCTCCTTTCAGGTAGTTGTAGAGAGCAATGAGGCCCTCCTTGAGCCTCCTCTGCTCCAGAATAAACAACCCCAGTTCTCTTAGATGCTCCTCATCAGACTTGTGCTCCAGACCCTTCCCCAGCTCCATTGCCCTTCTCTGGACTTGCTCCAGCACCTCAATGTCCTTTTTGAAGTGAGTACAGAGCACTCAGGGTGGGCCTCACCAGAGTAGAGAGGGATAATCACTGCCTTAGTCCTGCTGGCCACACTGTTTTTGATGCAGGCTAAGATGCCATTGGCCGCCTGGGTACATGCAGACTCAAATTCAGCTGCCCCCCAACCAGCACCCCCGAGTCCCTTTCTGCTGAGCATTTCAGGAACTACTCTTCCCCAAGCCTGTAGCACCACACGGGGGTGTTGTGCTTTGCCTTATTGAACCTCATGCCGTTGGCCTCAGCCCACTCACTGTTCCAGTGTGTCCATATCCATTCCTACCCTCATGCAGATCAAAACTCCTGCCCAACTTAGTGTCTTCTTCAAACTTACTGAGGATGCACTTGATCTCCTTGTCCAGCTCATTGATAAAGGTATTAAATAGAACTGGCCTTGATACTGAGCCCTGGGGAACAACACTTATGACTGGCCACCACCTGGGTTCCATTCACTACCACTCCTTGGGCTTGGCCATCCTGCCAGTTTTTCACCCAGCAAAGAGTACACCCATCCAAGACGTGATAACTGCCTTTTGAGTAGCTTTCCCATATGGTCAGAGAAAAGGGCTGAAAGCACAACAATCAGGTGTCTTTAGTAGTGTCATAACATGTTTGGTTCCAAACTGTAAAAAAAAATGCAGCAGGAGTAAGGAATTTGCCCAAGGACATAGAGTGGCTGTAGGAAAGCAATGTTTTGAATCCTCTGTTTCTTTAGTCTTGCTGCAAGAGGCATTCCCCTCAATGTGATAACTCACAAGACAAAATCTTTTCCATCTCAAATCAGTAGCAATTTGCAGGTGTAAGGTGATGTCTGTGAAAAGGTGCAATATCCAGTGAAATCAGGGCATTCTGGCACTTGGCATAGAATAATCATTGTTGAAAGAGATCCCTGGAGGTTGCTGTCCCAAACACCTGCTTCAAGTGAGATCAACTTGAAGAGCAGAATTAATTGTTAAAGGCATTATCCTGTTGAATTTTGAAAATTTCCAGGATTGGGGTTTCTACAGCAGTTCTGTTGCAGTGTGTGGCAACCCTCATAGTGTAATTTTTTCCTTAAATTTTTCTCAATTTTCCCTTGCTACAGATTGTCTGCTGCCTCTTTTTTTCTTTGTATGCTGAGATAAACCAAACGTTTTTGCTGTAATCTCCCTTTTTTGGTGAACACTACTCAGAAGGTAGTGATCAAATGCTTTGTGTAGCTTGACAGTGCCGTGAAGATGACTCAAAGATGTTTGAACTAAACAGAAGTCGTGCCACTTTCTAAAGTGCCACCCATGGTAATGCAAATTCTCCAGCTATTGTTTTAGTAGCAGGTTTCCCCATTACACTCCTTTACACTGAGGAGCAGTTTTTCTTCTACCCTTAGCCTTCTTGCTAGAGATTTCTTCCCAAATAGTTGTACACAGCTCTGTAAATGTTAGAGTGACATTTGGAGTAGATTTGAAAAGCCCATGTGCTCCTTCTTGGTTCTCCTGAGTCTCTGCCAAGCTTCAGTTATGGCAATATAACCTCACTCGTCACCTCCCAGGGCTAGCAATAACATTTACAAGCTACAGTTTCCTCTGTCTGCAAATATTTCCACTGTGGTACTCAGTGCTCTTTCAGTTCCTCCCTAGGCCAGTTCTTTATGATTGCAGCCCAAAGAAAGGAGAAGTGAAGTTTATTTGCCTTTCACTGTGGAGTACACAAATTTAATTTTTTTGTAACTCCCCACCTGACAACACCCCTTGATTAGCTCTTGCAATCACACCCCTTGATGACAACAAAGCAAGACAACTCTTGATGACAACAGGAGTGTAGGAAGGGCATACCCAGCCTGATGCTGATGGAAACTGGTACATACTACTTTGTAGGGTAGCCACAGGTTAACCTGGGGAGTTAGTTGATTAAGTACAGAAGTTAAGCAAAGCTAGAATCCAGACCAAGAATGTTAGACAGGTTTATTAATGAAGGGAGATTTGGGATCCATATCCCTAATATGTCTTCCCTAGGTCAGTTTAAAATTTGGAAGGTCTCCATTGAAGCTTTTGTTGTAGACAGGCAAAAGTCTTGTGGGATTTTACCTTACAATGATAGAAGACTCACAGTTTTAACTAGTTCCTTGAGATTTCATCCACTTTAAGACGAAAATTCTCAGGACAGCTTTAAAGGATTTTAGTATAATATACCCACTTTATAATATTGAAGTAGAAGAGGTGTAGAAATAGTAGAAGTGTTAATTTTGGATTCAAAAAAGAAAATTAGTGCTGTTCTAAAAAGAAAAATCAGAATTACTTTTGTTCATAACAAAAGTAATTTCAAAGTCTAAACTCTATGAATCAAGGTAATATATTTTTTTTTTTGTCTGAAGAAGGACATTATAATACATGCACTGTGTTGCTTAGGGCTCTTTGTTTGTCTTATTTACCTAGTTTTTTTTTCTTAATGTCTTCCATTTTGTGGATACTTAGTCAATAATATTATCTGTAGACTTTGGTTATGTATTTGGGAAGACCTCAAAGGGATAGAAGAGGTATAAGATACTGGAGCAGGGGGAGACAATGGTATGGAAAGGAAATTGGTGAATAGAGTATTTATTCTCTTCTGACTTTCTAGATAAATAAATAGGTGTGGTTTGCTCTTCAGGTTTCTTCAGGAATTTTTTTCTTTTATACGAAGGAACTTGCACTTCTGGGCTATTTTCAGGCTCAGAAATTAAATGTTTTAATTAATGTTATGAAATAAATTTTGCAAGGTTTTGAAAAAATGTGTTTGGTGAAGAATATTTATCTGTGTGTCGTCTGACCTATGTAAACATCTGCTAGCAATTTTTGTCTATAGCAGGGGCCTTATAAGTGACAATTACTATTACTGCTCCACCAGTATTCTTGCATCCCCAAAAATGTGATGAATGTCTCAGAGCTTGTTCTATTATGTCTTCCATTTGCTGTTCATTTGGAACTATTTTGTGCACATTGCACTGATAAGGGTGTCTCATGTAATTACTTTAAGTGCTTGTTTGGTCTTAACTTACATATGCTATTCAAATTGGAAAATTTTAATTTAAGGAAGTAGTATACAAATCAGAAAGAAGCCAGAGATGAGAAGCAGAAGAGGCAGGTTTTAGAAAACAAAAGCTAGGAGAAGCTGAGTAAAAAGGAGCTTACTTAGTCTAAAATAGAGTGAGGGAGCTGGAATAGTGATATACTGAGTTTCAGGATATGAAGATTCTTTTGTAAAGCAGACATATATACCCACTCGGGAGTGAAGAACGAAGGCATCATCTTAATTTGAAGCAAAGAAAAACTTGGATTGATGTTGAAAAAAATACTTTGGTCTTTCAGAGAGATTAAGTATCAGCAAAACCGGTCTGGTTTCTTTACTTTTCTGTAGCTGTATGTGTCCAAGATTTTTACTGTTTTATCTTCATGAGTTTCCAGTGGATAACAACTCATAGTAACACTATTGACATCTTGTCAGTTTGAAATCTCTAAAGCAGAATAGCTTGGTTCTTACTAGCACAGTAAACCCTCTCAGTGTTTTATTAGTGATATTGTTTGCAGGGTATTTTGCAAGACTAATAAAGCCCATTCTTATTCCTAATGTAAAGTTTCAGTTTACGTAGGTTTTAAAGATGGTTTTGTGTTCTCTGTTATTGTCCCTCTCGGTGCTAGTGAATTACATTTACATCCCTTCAAATTGGTCTTTCGTGTTTGGTGGGCTAAGTTTAAGTTGAAGCCCAATGACACTGAGATGGGAGACATCCAGGAAAAATTCCGTTTACTGCAGAAGGTGTCATAGCATAGTAAACATGGACTTTTCTTATGGGTCAATGAGAAGCAGTCCCAGAGCACGGTACCACCAGCACGCTTAGGGCACTGACAGGCCCTGCCTGGCCGCTGGGGCTGCCCCACC
>NW_008239553.1:25243273-25257870 GCF_000691975.1 Corvus brachyrhynchos
GGGCGGGCCAAGCCTCAGGGTCCCTCCCACAGCAGCCCCGGCCGCGGGTGCTTCCAGGCCAGGCCCACGTCCAGCCCTGTCACTGTGGCTCTGCCTGGCAATTGCTCTTAGCCCTGGCCAGCAGATTGACTTCCTGGCCTGACCGTGGGCCTGCCTCATGACCTTGAGGTTTCCTGGTTTCTCGGTTGGACCTGGCCCCCATTTGTACATCTGTCCTACTCACCTTCCTGTGCATGTGGGACAGCCCTGGGCAGCAAGGGACTGGCACAGGGAACTCCACAGCTCCTGGCACCCATCCTGCTGGATGATGTGCAAGGTCCTAACCGCTTGTGAGCACTTAAAGTTCCCATCATATCTTTTCCACCAAAACAGGAGTATTATCTCCTGGGTTCTAGTCAGATTCAGTCTGATTGATTACATTCAGTCTTCCCAAATTACTTGTCAGGCTGTTTTTGTTGAAACTCATCTGTATGGAATCCACTTGGACAGGAATTAGGATTCCTTTTTTTTTTCTTTTTAGATATTATTTTTGTAGGATTTTTGTTTTGTTTAAAAGTGTAATTTTTGTTTTCAGAAAATCTATTTTTTATCTGGGGCCATGTGTCTGCTAGTGGATATGTGAGGGCAGGAGGTGAGCTGTGCAATCAATGCCTTCAGGAAAGTGTTGTCTGGTTTGCAGATACATAGCTTAGGTACTTCACGGATATTTGAATTTGCAAGAATGTGGAAATGTTTGGTCTAAGAGTTTTGGTCTCACAAATGTAGCTGGGGAAAATGTTGTGTGCCCTGAACTGCTGTCACTGGGGACTTCAACTTTCATGAAGTGTGGATATTTTTAATTATTTTTGCAATGTCACCTTTCTGAAAATTTCAGTAAGAAACTACACTGTATTGTAGTCTGGGAGGCAGAGAAAAAAGACCATGGGGAAGGAGAGTACAGAAAAACTAAGAGGAAGAAGGAAGAAAAGAAGCAAGGGATGGAGATTAATACAAGAGAGAGGTTAGAAAGCAGGAGAAAAAGCATGAAGAGGTCTTGAATAATTTTCTGTCTGTGTGCTAAGAATATGCCTGTTCCATCTCCCTGGGAGGTTTATGCAGAGCCTTGTGGGGAAGCAGCAATGAATTGCTCCTTTGGATGCTAAGTGTAAAATTAAAACTGGCAGGGTCTGAGAGCACAAAACTAGGAAGCTAATTGCTCCTAATAACATATTGATTTTCACAGATTTCTGGCATTATGTCAGAGCAGTTTTGAACCAGCACCTGGTTTCTTCTTCTTCCCATCTCCAAACTAATGGCAATGAAGCTTCTGGCATTAGGATCACAAATAAATGCCACTCACTTTTTTGTCTGTACAAGTCTGTGGGGGTTTCAAGCATGATTTCACACATTGCTCCTATGCATCCAATATAATAGCTACCCTAAAAGTAGAAGGGTGGCAGAAACCTGCATGTATTTTCAACTTGGATAACTGTGCTGCTGCCTGTTAGTATTGTGCTGAACAAAGCATTACAGTCTCATTGCTGCGGGTGGCTGAGGACAGTTGAATGGATGCCTGTATTCAGGCAGAAGTCGCCAGCACAGGTGTCTGGGTGGCTGAGGTCATGTACTTGTTGCCAGGTTGCATTCAACCCTGAGCAGATTTGCTGTATGTGTTGCTCAGCTGTAACATGCTTTTCTTGAGCTTTGGGGACTGACTGTCAGGAAAAGGAAATAGGTTTTATTTGTATGACTGCTACTAGGCAATACCCTCCTCTGAACGGAGTATTTTCATAACTGGAGGGAATGGTCTGCTTGCAAGGAGATGTGCTGAAAGGCTCCCAGATACTCCAGATTGAGAAGACTTGCAAAGTGAGAATGAAATCCTGCTATTTTTGAAATCTGTCAAGTGCATACGGCACAAGAACAGAACATTGTCTCCTGTGGTTTTGTGGAGGCCGTTTCAACTATTTCAAGATATTAATTTTATCTACTTAATTGTTACGAGGTTTCATTGCATCGTGCTTGTAGCAGACTGGCCAGAGAAGGGACAGTAATACCTGGTTTATGCTACTGTGAGATGTCAGCTGAAACACTGTCCAGACTTTTATGTTATCTTCAGCAATTCTGAGTGTTCCTCAGGTCCTCCTTTCATAAGTATAATAGTAAGGGTTGGGATTTCTTGTCTAAGGGCAGTAGTTATCTGGCGATGGGATCAGTAAAGCTGAAGGACACAAATTTTACTGAAGGGCAGAGACTCATTATTACCATGCTTTTGGTTTGTTCTAGTCACTGCAGAAAAACTCATGTTTTCAAAGCTCCTAATGCATGGCACTGTGTAGAAGGAAGCAGCAGTGCTGGGACATTTGTGTCAGCTACTCCCACTCACAGTCCCGATATCCTCCAGCCCCCTTCTCGCAGCTATTCATGTGCTAGGGCCAGCAACTGTTTCATGCAAGGCACATCTGAACTGAAGGCCTCAAAAGAGCCATTTCATGCTTGACTGGATTTTCTAATACAATCTGCAGAGAGAGAGAGAGGAAAGAGAGCAAGGAAGGCTTGTGTGTACATAGGCATTGCCTTTGAGTGTATGTATAAAATACAGTACATTTAGTTCCAGCTTGCAGCTGTGGGTGGCAAGTGAAAGGTGCAGACGTGAGGGGGAAGAGAATTTCACTTTGAAAGGAAGAAACTATTCTTCCACCTTGAAAAAGAGGCTTTCTTTGCTCCTCTGTTTCTCGGCCAAATGAAGATGTGGGACCTCAGGGCAACACTGGCAACTGGTACCAGAGATGTGTGTAATGTTATGGCTGAGTGGGTGATGTGTGTAGAGAGCTTTCTGTGTACAGACCATAACAGTGTGTGGTGAACGCAGGTAAGGAAACTGGTGAGTAAGGATGCTGTTCACAGACATCTTAATGGTGGTCCCAGAAAAGTTTTCTTCTTATGTTTGCCTGTCCTATGACCACTGAGGTGCTGCACACCAGCTATTAGTGTGGTGGGTTGCTGCATCTGCACAACTGTTGTGATCCCCACTAAATATTTTGGAACCGTATATGTGTCTCCTCTGTCACTTTATCAGCTTGATATTTATATCTTTATTTATCACCTCATTTGCATATTTATTGCATTGCAGTTCTGTTTCTGGCCATTTTGGAGCCAGCCATGGTTGCTTTGTGGCACGGACATTTAGATCTTCCTCAGGTTCCCATCAATTTACGCTACTGTAGCATTTAACATTTAGACGTTGAGAGGAGTAAGGTTCAGCTCTGCCAAGTTCGCTGTTTCCTGATGGAAGTTCTGCTCTCATTGTCTGGGAAAAATGGGACAAAGGGCTGAAGTATAAGGAGAGCATCTAGATTCCAAATACATGTTTTGCAGTTGGTTAAATTAGATGGGCTGTTAACTTTCTGGGGGGGGGCGGTGGGGTGGTGGTGCCTGGAGAGAATCCCAGTCAATCATTTGAGAAAACTTCAGCTGAACTGAACTGGATGAGGTACTGGTAAGAGAGCTTTATGGATGAGTTACTGGTAAGAGAGCAATCCATCCATGTTTCTAGGAAGCTGAAGCAGTCAGGTTTTTTTAAACTCTGGGATTTTGACATGTAGTTTTATGGTAGAAGCCCTACATGGAGCAATCTCTACAGGTCTGTCTTTGGTGGGGGTTGGCTGTGGGGAATAGGAATGCTCTGATTCATACATTTATATATTTATGTAGATTTGTAAATTTTGCAGATGAAAATGCTTTTGAGCATATTCCCTGAAGAAACAATAATTGCCATGCTGTAGTGCTTGCTGCAGTTCTAACACAAGACTTTAATTCTACCCCTTAGAGGAGAATATCACTTTCTGCAGACAAGACCCTGAACAAATAGAGAATGCAAAGTTTAACTCCTTTCCTCGACTGAAATTCCAATTTTCCTTGACATCCTCAGAGATGACAGTAAAACATAACTTCTTTCTTCACTTTTTTTCCCCCCCCTCCTCCTGGCTTTCATTGTGCCTCTATCTTCTAACTTTTGCTGCATTTGAATGGCCCTTGCAATGGAGTTTGGTTTATTCCTTTCTTCATTTGCATTGGTTGTGTCAGCAGAACTCTACTAACATTGATTGTTAGTAAGTAGTGAAAAAATATAAAATCACAAAAAGGAACAAATCTGATTTAGAAAAGACCTGTTAGGAAATGCACTTTATACAGTTGTTTGTCTTTAAAGTGTTATTGATGAAATGAAATTCCTCTCTAAATAAGCAACAGCAAGAGTACCAGAAATTAGAACACTAGTCACTGTAGTTGTTACTGCTAGTCCTAGGGAAGGCTGGACTTCAGTGCACTGAAGGAGATTGCATTTTCTGGAAGATGTGAAAAACAAAGGCTCTGCTAGCACCTAATCACAAAAGGGCTCTCTCCTAACATGCTTGACCTTGGGAATTATGTGTCCAGGCTACTGCTATTACCAGTTGCAGTGAACACCACATCTTTCTTTGCTGCTCATATTTGCCCCACAGGGTTTCTAGATGCAGTTAAATGGTTGTTGCACCTTTCCCCAGTTACATACCTTTCTGTGGCAAGTGCTATGGTTTCTGTAGACACAGTGCTTTGTGGTAGATGTGGGGGTTCTTCAGAGGTGTAACTTCTTCTCATTTCTTGCAATTGTTTTCTGATTCCTTGCAGAGGCCTCTATCTTGAGCTATGATGGCAGCATGTACATGAAGATCATCATGCCCATGGTTATGCACACAGAAGCAGAAGATGTGTCCTTCCGCTTCATGTCCCAGCGTGCTTATGGGCTGTTGATGGCAACCACCTCACGAGACTCTGCTGACACTCTGCGCCTGGAGCTGGATGGAGGCCGTGTCAAACTCATGGTCAACTTAGGTATCGTATAAACACCTTCCACTGCCCTCTTCACTATTAGTTTGGGCTTGTGATTAGTGTTTTTTTTTAAATAATTTCATTTAATTTCTGTTGGTTTGATTGGATTGGATTGATTTCTAAAACAACAAACTTTTATAATTATATTCTCTTGCGGAGAGAAATTCTCTTCTGCATTGCTGCATGAAGATTTGCTGTCAGTTCTTCGTTATGGACAGTGTTGGTTTTTAAATCTTTAAGTTTTTAAGTTTCCTTTCTTGGTCTGGGACTGGTGAGCTCTGTGTGAAACATGCTACTTGGTCCATCTTTTGATCAGTTACATCCCTCATTCATCCAGCATCACTCAAAACAGTCAAAGGCAAACATGGAAAGGAAGCAAAATGGATATGGTGGCAAGCAGAAGCCCTGTGAACCCCCTGCCCTTTGCATAATTTGGTAGCATTTGATACAGCTTGCCATATTTTTTATATCTAATAAAAAAGCCTGGTGATTTTTGTTGTATCTTTATTAAAAAGAAAGTAACAATAGTAAAAGTGCATCCCCCCATCCCAAAGGGCTGTATTCTGTCTCCTTAGAGTTATACTTTCTCAGAAAATAATTCAAAAAGACAATTAGAAACAAGTCCAACAATAACAACAACACAAAAACAATTGGGAGTGAATGTGCTATTAGATTAGCCTCAATTCATTTTCTTGACAGTCTTTAGGTATTCTACGGAGTGAAATTCTTAAAGAATGTAAATGCATGAGCTGAAGCTTTCTTTCACTTTTCAGTGATGCGGCTTGTTGCTTCATGTGAATTGAGGAATACAACTAAAAAGAGTTTCTGACTCAAACAGGCAAAACTAACATCATAGTTCATAATCTTATACCTTTAAATGTGTAGGTTATTGTATGTGAAGGTTTGTGTATGGTCTGTTAGAATTTCTGTCAGCTTTCAAAGTTCTAAGGCCCACTGGAACAAGCTTTCACATTTTTTGTGCTAATAGTATCACCATCTTCAGAGCCCTTCAGAGCTGTGACTATCAGGAGCAAACCATGTCGCAGCTTTGTTTGTGGAATATGTTGTCCAGCAGTTGTCCTCTGGAACAAGCTTGCTGTTTAAAATTGCATCTGGTGTCTTTTTTTTTTTTTTTTTGCTTTGAAATTGTGAGCCAGGCCCTATTATTTTCTTTTTGAATAAGAAAGTGTAGAGAAGAAGATACGTCAAACAAGTTCATATCTCTTAAAATGAATGAGTGTCCATCTAAAAGTCTATAGAAACTCTTGCCTTTTAGTAAATAAAAGCAAAAAACCAACAAACTCCCCCCCATATATTTGCATATTTGCTTTGCTTAGCTTGACTGAAGAAGCACAAAGCACTATTGAGTCTGTAGCTGCATAAGAGCTGTTGCTGTCTTATCCAGACTGGCCTACAGGACAGATGGAATAGATGAACTTCAACTATGACAGTAACTTCTCAAATAAAGAGAAACAGCACTCTGATGATAGCCATCTCTGCCTATATGAACTCTAAGCGAAGGAAAATTTCATAGATTTTCCAGGGTTTCTCTGGAGAACAGCTCAAAAGAACTGCTGTTGAGGCTCCTTACATGTGCAAAGAGAATCTTCCACAAAACCCCAGAGCATCTGTGTATATGTGTTTGCGTTTTCTTCTGATCTAATCAGTTGTTGCTAAAAATCAAGCAAAATGAGATTATATTTTCCCCGTTTCATTTCTTGAAAATTATGGCTAGTTATTTTTTTCTCAGAAAATAAAATTAATCGCTGAAAGATTGGTAGTGGCATGATTCTGTTGGGGAAGTGATGGGGCAGCTGAGTATCTGCCCAACTCTACAGTATCCTCTTGTAGCCCAGAGCCAGTTCTTTTACTTTTCAAGCCTTAGTTTTTCTATTTGTTGAAAGGAGAATTCTTTGCACCCTGTGAGGGATGTGCTACTATTTTAGTAAGGACTGCTTTTATCACCTTTGGTATTCCCACATGAAAAGTACTACAGCATGAAAATTTCCAGACTTCATCAAAAATTGTCACTTTTTCTTCTGAGAAAGGTACCACTTGTTTGATTCTGTTATATCTTCTTAAAAATGAAGGAGAATTAGTGGAATTGCTCATTTGGGCATTCAGGGCCTCCTAGACTTAGACCCTAAGTAAATACGAGGAGGCTATATTTAGGTAACCCTGAATATATCTATTTTTTAAAGCTTACTCTTTCCTTTCCAGTTTTGATTATATCGTGCTGGCAGACAATATTTTCCCTCAGGGCCTGTCAACATTGTATGCCTGATTGGCATTGGTCACTTCTAGCACTCACTGGGGTTTTTTATGCCATCACCTAGCGTAGGGGTGGACTGCTCAACTCTTACTGTCTGGCACCTAAAAGATGTGGCTAAAGATTTGACAGATGGCCTACACATGTTTGGGAAAGAGGTGTTGTTGACAGCTTAATGCAGGGACAAAATCTGTGAGCAAACCCCTGTGTAAACTGAAGGCTGGTTCTGTGTAGTAGCAGACTGAAGCAATGTGTATGCCACATTTTGCCAGCTTTTCAGCTGGAAATTTTTGTGAGGTTGAATCTTCCCCAAAGTGACTACAGGCTGGATCAGTGGAAACCTGTCAGCACTCTTCTATGTCTGACTCAACAGAGAGGCAGTTTAGACTGTTGGAACGCACACTGAGCTTCACCTCTCCTTTCTTCAGATTTATAAAGCTGTCAGATAATGTCCTTGAAACAGAACTTTCCTTCTGCCAAAACAGCAAAGTTACTTTGCTGTTGAAGAACAGAATTTGAGGAGGAATCACCTTACCAGAGCCATTCATTTCCAGTTGTTTACTCTAAGTCACAGTAACTCTGTATGGAGACCGTTCATAGCCCAAATGTCACAAATGAGAACCAAATCTTTATCCAACCTTGCCAAAATCTCCTTACCCGTGAGAAACAGTCATCAACACCACCTCTGAAGACCTGAATATGCTTGGTGCTTACTAGCTATGTGTCAGTATCCCCTGAGGGTCTAACCTGTGATACATGTGTGTAAACAAGGACTGTTTTGAGGGGTGAGTTAACTGTGCTTTTCTTATAAGTCATTTAATACTATTACTAAGAGCTGTCTCTTTCTTCTCTTCTTTGATCTATTCCATTAGATTTCTTATTATCATTTGTGTCTTTATTAAGGTCTTTCCTATGTTGTTTTTTCTTTTCTTTCTTTTCTTTTTCTTTTTCTTTTTTTTTTTTTTTTTTTTGAATCTTCTGTGTGTTTCAGTTGTAAAGCTTTCCCATACCCCATCAGCCATGGTAAATCAAAAGATGGTATTCGACCCTTCAAAGGCCTGAAGCCTGCGGCCCGCACGGCAAACAGCCCTGAGAACAGAGCATACGGAGCAGCCTGCAGGGGCTGGCATATCCCTCTCACCCCTCAGCACTCAGTGTCCAAGCCAGTCAGGGGAGAGAGATACAGCAGGTGTGGGTGGCCATGGGCAGCTGGGGGCTTGCTCTAGAAGGTGGGAGGGAAAGGAAGAGCAGCAATGAATAATTCTCTAAGGAAGGGGGCAAGGAAGTTGCTTCAGACCTTTCCACTGTGGGTGCCAGAGGCCCTGCAAATCTTCATGTTGACAGCATGACTATCAGTAGTTTTGAGTTTTTGTTGTGTGAAGAACAGAAATCCAAATGTGATGCATATCTCACTTCTGCTGAGAAGGATTTTGAAGAAGTGGGTCTGGAGTGGAAGGAGAGAGAGAGAGAGAAATTAAGCAAATCATAGCTTGGAACATGCTTGGGAATAATTTTTGATGCTGAGATGATGTGCAGAAAGGGAAAGAAATGGCTGGTCTGATAGGGAGATCCACCTTCACATTTTTCCTCCCATTGATAAGTGGCAGGGTTATAATGTTGTACTGACTTTTACTTAAGAATATTTCTTTTTTTTTTCTTCCTGGCCTGGTCACTGGTGATGAGGATATTCAGGTCACCGGTCACTAGGATAAATATGTCCTGTCTCCTCTCATTTAAGGAAGTGTAACCATCCCTCTCACCTATCTTTTCCTAAGCTAAATCCTGAGGGATGTCAGAGCCACCTTTGCCCATCCAAAATGAAGGTTTTTTGTCATTTCTACATACAAATAGTGCAAGTAGGAGAGAGACAAAGAGCCTCAATATAATGTTGGGTAAGTATGCACAGGACTTTATCTGGTTTTCCCATAGGAAATAACTCAGAGTGAGCTTAGAAACAGTTTTTTGTCCTATTCTTGCCTAAAAGTACTCTTCCATAGCCACACATGGCTGCTCATCCAAAGGAAAAACCATTTTGTTCTCACACAGCAAAGGTGACTTTCTTTCTTGATTCAAGGATAAAACAGCCTGGAGCCTTAGCAGCATCAAATAAATATTACTATTTTCAGACAAAAAGATACAGGTGGTAAGAAGCACAGGACTAAATTGCAGATGAATGTTTGCTGCTAAAGATACCTCAATTCAAACAATGGATCCCTTGTGTTAGCTAACTGCAGTCAAGCTATTTAACCTTTTGGAAGGAGACTGTCTTTGGCCCGTTTTCCAAGTGATACGCCCAGATTCCATCTGAGCACTGAGGAAGGAGCTTCTGGTTTACATTAGACAATTAATGAAAAGAAAGTAACTGCAGAAGGTCTTCCCAGATAATCCTGCTCCTCATGCAGTAACAGACGCTACTTTCACTTCCCTACTATCCACCACATTCCTCATCCAATTGCTGAACTGGCAGGTGACTGGATTTACAGCTGTTCAGGCATACTCATCTCCAAAACCTATCTCAGAAATAAATACTGATAACAGGGCTGAGTGCCCCAGATGTTGATTCCCAGAAGTATCATTGGCCTGGTACTGTGCAGGAGGAATCCCAAGGAGTTTTTTAAATTATTCCTGAATTAACCAGATGCTGCTGTTTTGAGCACAAAGACCAGACTACACCTGCACCCTCACCACCAGGAAAAATCTCCTCTGCTTTGGATTTGTACTGTTGTACTAGTTATGGGGGACATAAGTGTTTTCTTCCTTTTTAAAAACTGATTTAAGAGAGAGAGAGAACAAATTCATGTATTAATGTTTTTGGAAAATTTTTGGATTGCTTTTGGCAAGGCTCAAAATTGAGGCAATGAACAAGAAACCTATGTATTTTCTTTGATGGTAGTGTGGATGGTATTTTGGTGCTGGTGGAGCTCTTAGCTGCCCTGCAGGATCCCCACTGACGCAGTTAAATGAAACCTGGATGGGGAGCTCGTTCCTTTGGAGTGCACCTGGGCATTTCTGTCTGGCACCCAACTGCATGGCATTGCAGACTTTGTGCTCACAGTCTGGAGATGTAATAGTGCTGTGTACTTGCAAGGGAAGCCCTCTCAGTGGCCTGGACTCTCATCCTTTGAAACAGGAATCTCGCAGCCAAGATAAGGGCTACACTGGTTTTCATTTTGAAACATTTCCCCCTTCACCTGGAGTAGCGTTTCAGCCTGAGGGTAAGCCCTAGGACGTATAGTTATTTTGGGATCACTGAAAAAACCCAAAAACCCCAAAACACAACTCTGCAGTCATCAACAAAAAAAAAGTAATTTTAATCTCTGATGAATGTTGCTGAGGACCAGCCATATTTCCCTTTCTTGCATACTTGCTCTTTAGTCCATAAGAAATTCCCATGTTGTTCCAGCTGTAGCAACTCTCTTGACCTCGCTTGCGATGAGACTTGAGCATCTCTCTTGCTGTGACTCTCCATCAGGTCAGAGAGGGAAGTTCCCTTGCATGTACTTCAGAGCTCCCTTTGCCCCACCCAACTCCTATAAGGGATATACCCACCACTGTATGGTGATCGTAGCAGTTGCTCCAGGGCTGTTTGCTCCCACTTTTCTGTTGCGGTTGACGACACATGACAAACCTAATCGCACAAAACCAAACCCAGATTTTCTCAGGAGAAGTTCTGCTTGAAAACAGACTCTCTCTGGCTATGTTACTCCTGATTGGTGTGTCCCTGCTCATTACAACTCTTTATTATTTATAGACTCTTGTTCTTTCCCCGCCTTCATTTTTTAAGAACTGTGTTTAGTGTCAGCTGCTGAAATAATTTTTCTACATCTGTCTGAGTAAACATAAAATTCGTCCAGTTAAGAAGCAAACTGCATTATATTTCTCTGTATTTCCATTCTATATAATCTCCCTTGCTGGGCCATATCTCTGTAATAAATACAACCATTTCTGGTGATTAAAGCTTTAGTTGTCCAGACAAGGTGCCTACTAGCATGGTGCTATTATTCATGGCCTTGATTTCCCGAGAAGGTCAGCATAGCCCAAGATATGTAATAGCACTGATACCATAGCTCTCACCCATGTTAGACACCACAGCAGTGGATGTTCACAAGGCTGCAAGTAGGCATTAATAAGTGAAAGATCCTCTTATGGATCATATCCTGAGATATGCTGAGCGTTAGTGTGTTAAAAAAGAGAAGCAATGCTCAGAAGCCCTCTAGCTCAGGGTCTCCTACCGCAACTTGCTTTCTTTGTGCAGACTCCTCAGTTACCATTTATTAGATTCCACAAGCACAACTCTGTTTTTCTTTCCATGTACCTCTCTTTGTCCCTCCCTTGCCTGTAACCTCAGAATGAAGCAGGGCCAGCAAAGGTTCCCAGATCTGCCACTTCACTGTCCATTTCATCTTCTTCCTGAACGTTACAAGCACCCCATTCAGTCTTAGCGTTCAGACAGCAAGATGAGATTGGGCTCTGAGGAACTGGCAGGCCTGGGGGCCTTTGAAAGAAACCCCCCCTCTCCCTGCCAAGCCCTAAAAAAAGTATTCCCAACCTCCAGAACTAGCTGAAATCTGGGCTGGGCGTTCGTGCGGTTAGCTGTTTGCAAGTGGCCATTTTATGACAGGACACAAGAGGGCAGTATATTAACCCTTTCCTCACCTGAGCGGACAGTGTCAAATGTGTCTGTGCACATACTAAAAAGTGTTCTGGGCTGGCTTTTGGGGGAATGAGAAGAGGGTCTGTCTTTGGGAGAGCTGGAAAGGGTTAAATATTGCACCAACAAATCTCATAGGCTGATTTTACAGGTATTCTGTGTTGACAGATGGTGTATTTTTGCAATAACAATAAGAATTAATGTAAAAGAAACCAAGTGTAAAGGTTCACTTTGAGCTTCAAGCTTCTTAGGGAAATTGCTGAAGGTCTCTAAAAAGCAAAAATGACACTTGAGTATGACTTGTGTCTTGAGGGAGATTTTTATGCCTTAATTATAAAATTTTTAATTGTAATTCACATCAGTTCATGGTCTGGAGTGGAAGATAGTTTTAGATTTGTAGGTTTCTATAAAAAGGAAAGAACTTTCTGTGTCAACATGTGGATATGTATGTATATTGGTATATTTCTCTATACATATGTGTATATATATATGTGTGTATATATATATATTTATGTAACAGATATTTACATAGAATATACTGTACATATACACCCACTCCTGAACTTGTACAGACTGTATATAAGTATAAAATGGCCACATCTCTTTGCGTGTGTCTGTCCCCGGAAGGGTGGACTGATTGTTTTTGGATGTCTGCAGCTGTTACCTTGAAGGATGCAATTTCATCTTTCATTTATTTTTCCCCATCTAGACTGTATCAGGATAAACTGTAACGCCAGTAAGTTTTCCCTCAAGTTTCATTTTGTTCTCTTTCTATATATATTAAAATAACTTTATTTTCTTTGCTGTTTTATAAGCTGTTTTTCTTTTCTTTTCTTTTTTTTTTCTTTTCTTTAAAAATAATCTCCTGAAATTGAAAGGTTGGGTGGGATATGAAGCTGGAGAGGGAGGAGGGAAGATCTTAAGGTGACTGTGTGTGGCAAATTTTGTATTAGGTTTCTCCAAGGAGGAGATGAACTGTTATTTCATAGCTTTGCAGAAGAACACCTGAGGAACCTGATGAGCTGATACTGTATTTCACTGGTAACCTGTTGGCTTTATGAAAACTTTTAAAGAACCACATAAGAATAACAACAGGTACTGTATGCACCTCTCCACTACAAAACGGCATGCATATTTAAAACCAAAACAAAACAAGCTTCAAACTCTTGCTTTATTACAGAATGGTAGCAACTTAACATGACATTTATTCAAAGTAATTTTTATTTGGGTATAGAATGAAAAAAAATTAGATCTTACATTTAGAGTATATTATATATACTTCATATATGTATGTATATATATGGCATTTGCCACTCTTAGGTTTCTATAAGAAATTCCATCTGAATCTCTGGGTCACTGAAGATTCCTTTCAGTATGTAGAAGTGGGGAGGAAGGATTATAAAATGTCTGTGAAAAATAATAGTGAAAGATTATGTCCATTTCTAGACTGACTGAGCAAGCCAAATCTATTTCTGTTCTACTTCAAAGAGTTGATCAAAGTTGATGTAGGCCTCAAAGTAAAACCCACTCCCCAAACAATGGAACTGTTTATCTCTCAAGTGTGCTTTGAGGCTTATCTGAAGTTGTAACCAGGTTCCTGAACTGGCAGATCCTCTGTATTAGAGTTTATGTGTAAGTATTTATGAAGGGCCAATGCCAGCTGATTGAGAGCCTACTTTGCACGAGACTGTGAGCAATTAGTTTTTTGGACTTGGAAAGTGGTTCGTGTGGGCCTGTGGCTGGAGGTAAGCCCTAATATACCATAGAAGCTTGTTCATGATAATTTACTTGATTTAAATTATTAAATTGTTATCTCAACCCACATATTTTACCTTTTTCCAGTTTTCCTCCTCATCCCACTGATGGGAGGAGGGGTGTAAGCAAGCAGCTGCATGGTGCTTAGTTGTTGTATGGGATTAAATTGCTACAAGTGGGATAAGTCAATGTATGACTCAAATCTTGACAGGTCTTGTTGAATTCCTTTTGCTCTTCGAAGTTTTCACACTAAATTTCAAGATAGAATGTGCAATAGGGAAAAGTGTCTTCAGTCTGGTAACTGAGATTGCCAGAATTTACATAGCACTGGTGAGGGCATTTGCATAAAAATAGGATCTTTTGCTTCATAAGAGTTCATACGCTCTTGCTGCTTTAGCTGCCTGTAACTCTATCAAAACACTTGCCCCATAGTTCATCTTGATGTGTGTCACCTGAGGATCCATGTCATTTCCTCTGGTACTGGACAACAATCTGATGTTGTCAACATCTTCAACTCTTGATGACAGCTGGCTGTTTAAAGGCTTAGCTATGGAAAACTATCTTCAGGTGGGAAGTCAGCTTTAGTAGCAAGTAGCAATTGTCTGTTTTTCATGCAAATAAAAAGCTAGCACTAATTGGAAGAAACATTCAAAAAAAAAAAAAGGAAAAAACAGGAAAAAGAGAATCATATAACAAGAGCAGTGGGCAGACAGTTTGAATTCAATGTTTTTGTTAGTTTCCCCATAAGCATCAAAACATCTTGAATCATTTTGCTACCATGCATTTTTAATAGTTGAGCCTGTTGCATTTTTAAATGCAGTCTTTCCCTGAAGGTCTACATTTATTTCTTTATTTAAAACACATTGGATCTTCCTAATTTATTTTTTATGATGCTTTGCTGAAAATGAGCTTGCCTACTCTTAGTCCCTCCAACACCTTGGTTTTTTTGCTGCCTGTTGCAGTAACTCAGGTCAGCTGTCCTGTTTTCTAGAGGGGAACCTGCTGGGGATTGGTGAAAACTATACCCTTGAATGAATAAAATATAGTTAGGCAGAAGTAGAGCAAATATCACTG
>NW_008239553.1:25257880-25278961 GCF_000691975.1 Corvus brachyrhynchos
CATTCCTGCAGGCACACTGACATTTACTTGTGCAGAGGGAGTTATCCAAATACAGACAGGTCTGCCAGGGTCTGCTGAAATGAGCAGAAGTGTTTTAAAGTAACTTGAGAAATGGGATTCCCAGCAGCTAAGAGTTTCAGGTCAAGCAGTTGCCACTGGTAACTGAATACAAGGGACCCAGTCCATGGTTCTAAAAGTAAACAGAGCTGTACTTTTGGGGTTTTGTGGAACACATAGCTTAAGAACCCACTACTTCAAGTGCTGAAGCTCATGCTGTTTGATAGGAGTCTTGCATATTGTTCCAGGTAAGCATTTATACTTGCTCTTAATGTTCATTGAAAATATTGAAGGCTTTTCTCTTATGTATCTTTGGGCTATTGTATATCTGATGCAAAATATTGTTTTCCATCATTTCATCTTACCTTTTCTCTGTGTTTCATCACTGTTGTAGTTCACAGTCTTTTACTCTGTCTGTTCTTATTGTAATACTCATCTTGTCCTTTCCTTTCACACTTGAAGATACCTAAACTGATCTTTTCTGTTTCTGCACGTTTAGAAGGACCTGACAGTGCTTTTGCTCACACATTGGTAGCTGTATAGTAACTCTCTTTTCCTGTGAGTGTGAAATCAGCACAACCAAAAGCAGGACCAGGATCTCAAAATAAACTGTGTGAAGGTGCATTGAACGATTCCGTAACATCATGCAGACATAATGGATAGCACAATTTTGTTGGTTGGATTCATGGGGAAAATAGCTTTAGTCTAAATAGGTATGGTCTGAATATGTCTCTTGGATTTTTGCCTACATGTATTTTATTTTTCTAAGTAGAATTTCCTAAGAAAATTGTCCTTCCCCTGTAAACTCTTTATTAAAATGTGTTGTTCACTTTGAAGAAAGCTAAAGTTGTGATAGTTTTATAGTTTGTGCCACATCTGGTGCTCTGATTTTTCTTTATCTTTTCAAAGGTAATTAGTCCTTAATTTCATTATTCCATATCCAGTGACCCCACTTCATATCAGATTAGATGCGGATAGTTTTCAGCATTCTACCCAGTATTAAGTGTGGAGAACAGAGCTGTGTGTGCTACAGATTTAGATTTTGGAGGTGTTTTCACTCTGTATTCTTTTTAGGCTACTACTCTTGGTCTAGTTCTCTCTCCTCACAAACCTTTTCATGTGGTGTGTCAGTATTTAGTCACATACTTTGACACTACATCTATGAGAGATCTGCCAAAAGTAGCTCCTTGGGACAGTGAACACTTCTGTCTTATTGCTTGTTATTTCATAATGAGGCCTTTTCTTCTCACTAAAGCATGCCAGACAAGCCATCATCTATTTTCATGTCACTTTTGATGCCTCAAAACTTCCAGATCTTTTTCTCTTACCTGTTGCTAAAAGCATAGATGGAAGAGGATAAAAAATAAGTCTAATCACAGTTGATCCTGTGTCTCTGTGAGGTCTCACGTTTAGCATGTTGTTTGAAATCCAATTAATTTTTGACAATAAAGACAGCTAGAATATGAGTTTGGTTCTCCTGTCTCAGTTGCTGTGCTTACTGTATTTAGTGCCTTCTTCAATGCAGTGTTAATGTTTCATTTTATTAAGTGCCACTGTAACAACATAAAATATGAATCTATGATGTGTAACTTTCTGGGAGAGGTTTCTGTATCATCATAAGTAAATAGGAAGCTGTGCTAACTCTAATCAAAATATTGTAAAACCAAGTGCACTTATCCAATTCCTAGTGATATTTCTGTCATTTTAATAAAATCTTAATAGAACTCTAACAAGAAAACATTATTTTGAAAGTGAAGCAGTATGACTGAACATACACATCATATTTGTGACTGTAGTATCTCCTAGCTCCATTTAAACTTAATCAAGAAGAAATGAATGTTTATGCAGCCTGGAAAGTGTCAAGGCATTAGTATGTCATACTGTAGTGGTGAAAGCAAAGCTGGTGTCTTTCTGTAGCATCTGCACAGCCCAGCTGAGAATGATCTCACCTTTGAGCAGTCTCACACTTGGGATGCTGGTCTGGCCTCGTGCTGCTGCTGCACCACAGTGCAGGAGAAGGGAAGGGAGCAAGCCTGTCTTTGGAAGACTTTTCCTTCTGTCAGGGGATCAAAAGCAGTTCTCCCAGATATTTTGTCAGATGACAAGATAAGAATTCTGTTAGAGGAGAACCTGCCTTGCTGTATCCAACAGCCCAAGAGAGGTGATGCTACTGTCACTGCTTGTTGCCAGGTTCTATTTGTAGCAAGCTGAAGATGTGTTTTTGGCAGGACCATTGCTAGAGATCACACGCTTGCTCACAGACCCACAATCTTCCCAGTCTCTGGCAGCATGAACATCTGGGCCTGTTGACCCCATGGTCTGAGTCCAGTTGCAGCACTCACAGCCCCATACACCCTCATACACAGAGAATAAAGGGCCCTCACCCAGGAAAGACATAGAAAGTAATTTAATAAGAAGACAGGACAGGCTGCACTGATCAGATAAACATACTGATTAGCAACTATTCAAATGCCCAGCCCTTTCTATCCCCTTACACCTATATTTATTTTCCCACCCTTGCTCTTGCCAAAATCTCCTGAACTTCTCCCTTTTTGTGCCTTTTGTTTCTCCCCTAAACATCCCATAGTAAGTCCGTCTGACCCCAAACTGCTTTTCGCCGACATCACATATGTCCCACCCTCTGCAGCAATCCCCTTAATCCAAAAGGTGATATCAAGAGCTGGTCCAGCTATCATATAGTGATGAGTATCATGCTGGGACACTGGAACTAATGACTTTGCTGGGACAGCCCTGGGAGAGACCTGGACAAGGTTTTCATTGCTCAGCAGTCCGTGATTTGTGCTCCCACCTGCCACTGCGCCCCGTGCTCCTCTGGGCTTGTGCATATGGGCCTCTGGTGGCCTGATGGCCCTGCACATAACCCAGGAAGATATTATTTGTGCTCCCCCTCCTGTTGTTGTCTCTCTGAGCTCCTTTGTGGATGTGCAGATGAGCTTTATTTTATAACACAACAAATTCCTCTTCCCTGTGGCAGCTACTACAAAGTGAGGTCTTTTGTCTCAGACTTTCTTGACTTTTTCAGCCCATTCCAAGTCTCCTGTGGGAAAAATACCCTCTTGACTTAATGTTGTAGTTTAGGAATGGTATTCTCCAATTTACTACTCCCTCTACAAAGAAAACCATGAGCTGCTCCCCTCCCTCCCATTCAGTGGGAGACAAAAGGCAAAGATCACAGTTGAGATAAGAACCATTTATTGGAAACAGCAATGAGTTAAGAAAATGAACAGCAACAATACTAATAACAAAAAATGTACAAAGAAAGGGTGATTTACATGCAAAATGCCCACCAAGCCTGGGGCAATGAAAAACAATGGCAGACAGACCCTCCACCCACCACTCTTTTCCCATGACTGGAAAGGAACACTTTTTTCCCAAAAAGGAGAGACAGTCCCTTTCTCTGCCCTGGCAATGACATGAGATGGTATTTAATAATATTAGGGCCCTGGCCATGCCCACACAGCTGCAGGCTCCACACCTGCATGGCTACTGCAAAAAATTGACCCTGTCCTTAACCAAAACCAGGGTTGTTTGGTACCCCTACAAAATGAGGTAGTGCTTCTGAGGTTATTTTTACAAAGACAGCAGCAGTCCATGCAATTATCAGTTGCAGCAGAGTGGATAAGTCCCTTTGGGGCTGGGTTCCACATGGACATCTTCCACCTGGGTGAGAGAGAAAAGGTAAAACACGTGAGAAACTGCTCTGCTTCACTGATGTCTAGACATTGTGTCTTCTCTGTAGATTACATAGTGTAATTAGTTGCCAGAACATTCACTCCTTTTTTTATTCAAAGAACACAAAACTGAAAACTCGTGCCTTAGGGTCTAGGAGGAAGCAAGTATTTTATATGTTATTAATTTTGTTTGAGAACAACCCAGAGAGAGCATCTCTAAGGAGGCTTTAAATAGTTAAAAAGAAAAACACAAAAAGTGATCAGCACAAACACTGCTTGCTCTATTGGGTGCCACCTGTTCTATAAATTTAAGGCCAAATCAGTGAGCCTTAAGGATCAGTGAATGTTGGATAAGAAGTGACTGGTAAAGCAGTACTAGTGATTGCCATTATTGGGTGCAGAACATTGTGTGTAATGAGCACAGGCTTTTCACAGTGGCTTTAATCCTCCTCATCCAGACAGTGCCATGGCATGGTTTTGCTGTGGCATAATTGGTTTCAGCAATCCTAAGCTGCAGTTTGCGATATCACAAGGTCCCTGAATCCCAGAATATTTAATCTAGGCTACAAATGCAAGTCTGTGTTTGCTAGAGTTCAGCTAGGCCCAGCTGTTAGTTAACAGCAGTTAGCCTTCATCTTCCAGCTGATACTGTCCCATCCTTTGAAAGTCTCTATTCTGAGTCTTCAGTTCCAGTACTCAGGGAGGGACTTCAACAGGGCATCAGTACTGAGAGGTGGCAATGATGAAAGCAGAGCTTGGCAGAAAGTGCTCTGCATTATTTTTACCTAAATTGCTGTGGTGAGACCTAACAAGAAAGAAAACTAACCTTGGAAACTCAGCACTCATCTGTCAGGAATCAATGATCCACTTTTGGATAACAGCTCTTCTGGTTTACTGGCTATCTTTCCTACCCCAGCAGCTTTTCTTGACTCCTTTTGACTTCTGAAAAGATTGTCTTTGTGTGTGTTGTATACTTTTATATATATAATTTTCAATTCCTGTAGCCTCTCACCACTTCCGTG
Organism: Corvus brachyrhynchos; assembly: GCF_000691975.1. Taxonomy (NCBI): domain Eukaryota; kingdom Metazoa; phylum Chordata; class Aves; order Passeriformes; family Corvidae; genus Corvus; species Corvus brachyrhynchos. The sequence continues at coordinate 25,262,652 of NW_008239553.1, forward strand.
GGATTGTAACTAAAAAAGAGAACTGTTTTGAAGGTCAAAACAAACCATATCAATCATTCTGTCAGTCACTAAGGTAGATACCCATTATTTAATGTTAGAAATGCTAATGAAGTATTGGCATCCTGGATGCTATAACAAAGATTACGAAATGTGAAAAGTTTGAGGTAGGGTTTTTTTTGTTTTGTTTTTTAGAGGAGAAAGATACTGTTGGTGAAGCTTGGAGTAAGCTAGGAAGAAGTCTTGTGGTGCTAGGTTTTGTTTAATGATACATTGACTTAATTAATTGTAGTCAGCAACATTTCTCTCTTTTATTAAACATACATTATTTATTTAACTATTTAAATTTATTTAAATATTTATTATTTATTGTGGCTTATATTATGAGTGTCCTTTCTCACATCTGGGGAAAACAGGATGCCTTGTTTCCTTTTTTCCTTTTCTATTGCCATATTTGCAGGATCTCAGCCAGGATGTCTGGAGAAAAAAAAAAGGCTTTGATAGAAAAACGTGTGAGTGCCTCAATTTGTTATTTTGGCCACTTGCCTTGTATAAATTGATTTGTGTTCTTTTCAGATCAGCTGTCATTGCTTGCACTTTCCTCAATGTTTTGATTTGACCCCTGTAGGTGGTTAAGCATCACACAGCTGCTCTCTCACTCTCTGCCTGCCTGTGTGTTATCAACACTGTTTTGCTCACAAATCCAAAACATGGCACTGTATGTGTTGCTATGAAGAAAATTAATTCCCTCCCAGCCAGATCCAGTACACTCAGGAAAAGAATATAGCCTTGAAATTATTTTGAACATTTTGATATAGAACTTAAAAAGGCAATGCTTTTTCTGCCATACAGTGAAATAGAGGGCTAAAGGTAGACTGAAACGGTGTCATTTATGGTGTCAAGCCATCAAGTATTTGGTAATTTCTTTTTCCAGTTCACTGATTTTCTTTTTCTACACAAGGCACTAAGTTTGAGCAAACTTGCTGTGTGTAGTGGTAGTATCACTAGAGTTACTAGAGTGGTAGTATCAGGGAGCTGTGTTGGAGTATGAAATGTGTCGTTTCCAGGATTAAGACATGTCAGGCTGTTGACTATCTTAAAATCAAATAGTGGCTGCATTAGGACTTAATTATTGGCTACTGTTTCCATGAATTAATATTCAGAAGGTTGATAACAATACAGAAAAAATGCCTTTCCGCAGCTGGGAGGTTTTTCCAGGTTTAACAGTCCTCACACACCCCACCTCTTTCAGCAGTGATTGCTACTGTCCTGCCACTGTGACCCATCACATTGCCTGTATTTTCCACTGCTAGGCTGGTTTGTCTGGCAAAAGGCACTGCTCCTAGAAAATTTCTCTCTGGGAGCAAAAAAATTGTGCACAAGAGTAAGAAGTTCACTTAAAAATATCCATTAATGCTTCTGTGCTTACATATTGGTTGGCTAAGAAGTGAGCTGGGGAAAGGTGAGCTGCAGATTTGTGGTCTGCCTCTGAAAGAAGCTTAGAAATGTTTACTGTTAGTGCAGGGACAAAATGAGTCACAGAGAACAAGAACCCTTTTTCTCCCAGAGAGGGAGTTGCTTGGTCAAGCCGGTGCACACTTCTGTATGATGCATATGGCAAGCTTGCATTGCTGCTGCATCTCTGGAAACTTGCCCTTAGCAAACCTCTCAGCAGTAATATTGTCTTTTCTAATGCCTTATCTTCTGCTCCTTTCAAAAACAAGGTGATTTTTGAGATTTCAGGGCCAAGAAGACAGTTGTTGTCTTCTTGCTGCTTTTGTGCAAAGGGAACACAATGCATGTGAAACCTTGATGGCACAAGGAACCTGACCAAGATGCCACAGATGTGTCTGCCAGTGGTGAAGATTCATTATATCATCATAAATCATTTTCTAACTAGTGGAAAATGTAATATGCTGGGCATTTTCAGTCTGAATGTGAAAAGTTAGAAAGCCTGAGAGAAGTTTTCGAGTAATTTTCCCAGTTAAATATCTTTTTCATTTGTGTCACTTCAGTGATTGCTTTATTAAGCAGTCATGAGAGCACACTTCATTCTGGGAAAATAACTTTTTCCTTTTGGTGGATTTCCTGGTATCAAGGCCTGACTATGAACTGGAAGTCAAATCACCAGGTAGAGTTTAAAGGATATCTTACTTTTTTTTGTTTGCTCATGAAACAGAATCACCAGAAAGCTTGAAACAAAACAGGGAAGTTATTATGCTAATTAGCTGTTAATGCAAGAGTAGGTTCAGGTAAGGGTTTAATTGTATATTAATAAACTGTTAGCATGCTGACGTAATTTAGATTAGTGTGTTTTCTGTTTCCATTTCTCTTGTAGGGGAATCTTATTTGAAATTATTCACCCCACAGTTTTGAACTAGCAGAGAAAAGAAGAAATGTAACTGGTGTTGCTTTTGACTCACATGAGCATATTTCAGGCTTCAAGCTGTTGCTACTTTACCAAACTGTTATACAAAGCACTTAAACAAAGTTGCAGTCTTCCATCTAGCATGGTTCTCCTCCTGAATTCGTGGAGTTTAGTTCTTACTTCAAGAGGAGGGAGAGTGTTTGCCAAATTGTTCTGCTGCAAGCAAAACCACAAGCCTTTCTTAGCTGAGTTGGGGAAAGATGTCATACGTTTGATATCTCAATAGGCCCAAGTCCATTTGCATGCATGCGAGGCGTTCTAGATATTGAACAAATTCCCTACATTGCAGTTGGCAATGTGGAGTGTAGAGTTTGTAATGGCACAGGTTCTAATTTGAACAAAGTGGGTTTGCACATTCAGTGCAAGAGAAAAAACTGCCCGGTGCAAATGTTGCTGGAATTTAATAATTCTTTTTTAAAGACAGAAATAATATAAAAATGTTTTAATGCAAAGAGGCCCCTTGTAAGAGCTATAGAAATGTGACAGGTTTTTTTCTTGGTAAGCTAGTAAGGAGTGTTTGCTTTGTAGGATAGTGAGTGAAGCCAGGAGTTTATAAGGGCTCTCACGGATTAAACATCCATTGCTGCTAATATGTAGCCAGTTCTACTGTGGAAAATGGCATCAAACATCATGTAGCAACTCTGAACTTTAATACAAGACAGAGGAAGCATATTCGTGGAGGGCTACAGAGATTTTTAGAGGTCAGTAGCCAGTTGGTGAAATCATACACTAGTTGTTACCACTATACTGTAGCTTTAATTGCATATACCCCAATTACATTGTTACCGTAGCCTATTCTGCCACCAAATCACATTCTCCCATGAAAATACCTGTAATGGTCCTAGAATTGCCAAAATATTGATGCCACAAGTGTGGATAGTATCACTCTTTTTTTCTCTTCTTTTTTTTTTTTTCAATGGACAGAAACTAGCTTCATTTAGTTTTGTGTTTTCTTTTATTAAAAAGAATGAAAGTTTGTTACTTCCAATTTATTATATTATGATATTTTTCTGCTTAGGATAATTTTAGATTAAAGGAAACTTGCTTTCTAAATCATCATTGCCATTGAAAGCAGCACCAGTAAAATTGACCAGTTCTTGTTGTAATAAAGGTTTATAACATTTCACTGACTAGTCACACTTTGATTTATTTCAAGCATATTAAAATGCAACAAAGCAGGTGGAGCAGCATAAAGACATTTAAAAATGCACAGAGAGAATAGTTTGTAAGCCCAACTGTCTGTGTGTGTTTATGCTGGGAATGCCAGTACCCACTTCAAGCAAACTTTTCTGACTCTGGTGTACTCCATGTGTGTCTTTGAGAGGGGGCTGAGCACCATCTCGTGGTGCAGCTGGAGATTTTGTAGTCTTCTCTCAGTTCATGTGCTGAGGAGCTTAAATACATCTCCAGAGTGATATGATCATTTTGTTTTTGCTACGTTACTGTTTTCTACCTGTGAAAGGTTTGAAGGTATGTTCAGGGTGCTTTGAGAAAGCAGCAAAGATGACGATTATGTTAATTGGCAGAGCTGTGTGAGACTTGAATGCAAACAGGTGCTTGACAGTAGCACTGGGCTACTATATCTGTTATGCTCTACAGGAAGCACGTAGCTCTGGCAGTGTGGACTACCACGGGCCAGCACTAATCGGCACAGAAGACAACTGCGTGCTCTGATTCCTTGAAGTTGCTCCTTTTTGCCTCAGATGAAAACAGTTGATGCCATGCAGCTGAAGCTTTGTGCCTTAAATGCTACAAACACAAAAATGGGCACTGAAGGGACTGCCAGGCCATAGCAGAAGCTACTGTTCTGTGTCTCTGATAGCTGCAGCAAATCAGGTCATCCTAACTTCAGTATTCTTTCCTAGGGCTTACATCCACATACTGTGGATACTATACTGCATTTAAAACATTTGTTTCTGCCACCTGCATCTGGTTCCAAAAGTATGGTTCAGGAAACCTAGGGATAACTAAGATAGGGCTTGATGTAATAAAAAAAGTGTGCATATGTAAGTTTGTACAGAACATCCTTAATAAAATATATAATTTGGAATACCTATAGAAATGTTTAACACCTCCTGAGATTGGAAATTTCATAGAATACTATGAAGAACTGAAGTATTTTCTAATAATTCATATGGAAATGTGGATAATCCTTCATAATAGGAACAGCCAAGAGTGGACGTGGGGCAGCTAGGCTAAGAAGTTACAGAAAATATTTATTAAACCCAGTTATATTGTCATAGCTGATATTCAGTCACTCCTACCTAGGCATGAATTGAGAAAGGGGTTTCCTTGATTAAGTACTGAAGTGGCTTGGGTTCAGGTAAAATCCTTAAAAGCATGTTAGCCCAGAGTTGATGGTAATGTGCTGTAGCAGCCATATCTGAATATAAAGGCTGTAGAAACCAAGGGCAGCCCATGGAAGGAATGATGTTGCTTTAAAGCCAAATCCTCAGCTGAAGCAGCTGGAACCTCTCTGAGAATTCTGAGTAGGAGTAATTAAACAAATAGATATGAAGTCCATTTTAAGCTAATAATGGAATTGCATCTGATGTTCATTTCATAACAAAACCCCCGACTTTAAATTTCTACAAGATCTTGTGCTTTGCTTTACTATAAAATCAGTCTGATAGTTTTTGAGCTGAGCCAAAGTAAACTTGAGAAATCATTGTATTTCACCCTTGCACAAAGAGTGACTCTAGCAAGGGAGCTATTGAAAAACAGGTCAGAGAACTTGGGCTCTGAAATTTGTTTAGGGAGCCAAAGGGCTGGAGAATGTTTCCTATGAAATTGCAAAGTGTGAATGTGGAAGGCGGAGTGTGGAAAATGTTACTCTGAATGAGTGCCAGCCACCTCCCTCACTATGGAAGATAGAAAAGTAAAAAAAATTTTTCTGTTTCAGGTAAACTTCGATGCATCATAAGGAAATATATCTTCCTTATTTTGAGAGGTATTTTTCTGCTTTGCCCTTCCAAGCAAAGCCTTTTTGTCCAATTCACTCAAATGGAGTTAAAATACACATCTATGCCTCTTTCTTGCACTTCTTTTTATAGTTTTCAAATACAATTATTTCTGTATTGCAAGGAGAAAAGAGCCAGCTTTCTGTCATTCTGATTGCTGAAACTATGGTTTTCAGTAGTCCATTAGGAGGTTATTAAAATGTTTTCTACTTTATGTTGCAGAGGTATTGAGTGTAGTCAGCCCCTGTCAAATTTCACAGGAATTTAGATGGCATTTGTGAAGAATCAAATCTTAAGCCCTTAAGAGATTTACTCCCAAATACTCTGGGGAAATCTTCAGAACTGAAAATATGACAGGTGAGAGGTTCTGTATATTTTTTTCCTGTTGTGAGGTAAATGAAATAAATCCAAGTTCTTGGTACAGGTATGTTTTCATGTTGGAAGACTTGTTGCCTAATTCAAACACTGTGATCTGAATAATTTAGGTCTGAGAAGACTGAGGCTCTCAGTCACTTAGCTTGGAATGCAAAACTGTGTGTTTTAACATATTACAGATTTACCTCTGGGGACCTGTCTCATGTTGAGACTCTGTGGGTAAACATGAACATGTTTTCATGTAAGATTTCTGCTTTTGCTTTTTCTGACTGGATCAGAAATGTAACAGAAACATCACTTTTCTGAGAGCTTTGGGAATATAGAAAAACTTAGAGATACCTGTAGAAGTGCAGTTCTGATAAACTAAAGGAGGGATGTGTAGTAAAATATTCTAACCTACTTCCCTTTTTTTTTTTTTTTTGGAGGAACAGTAACTTTGTCCGAAAATGGACAAAGGTGTTGCTTTCTTTTGGCATCTCTTTTTGCGTCACAGCACCGAAAGAATATTTTATTCTGTTTCGTAGTGGGTTAAGATTTGAGCCTAAAATTAAAAATCCTTTCTGAGGAGTTCTTAAGCATACTTTTATCTGTAGAGTATTATACTGATGCTGATGATTTAAATACTTACAAGGCTGCCATAGTGGTGGAATTACTATCACCATGGAATTAGTGAAGGACAGAATGTGCAGAAGCAGTAGCAGTGACATTATGGGCTTTCAACCCTGCCCTAATACAGTACCATTATTCAGGCATTTCTGACAGGGATGGAAAGCTTTGTTACAGCCATTCAACCCTGGTGCTACTCTACAAGTTTTAGTAGAAAGAGGGAAGTATGAGCAGATAGATCATGCATTCTTGCTTGCTCTTGCTTCCTTACTGCACTAATAGGATATGGAGGGATCCAACTTCTACCTTTGTGAGAAGGATGTGACTGAATTTATTGCCAGTGCACTCTTTGGAAACCTGCAGACTGCATACTGATTGAAAGAAAAGTGCTTAGCTGCTAACTACAAGTAAACCTGAAACTGGTCAGTTAGGGATAAAACACTACCCATGAAATGTGAACACTGTTAATTGCATGTGTATGGTAAAAAACCTCATATTCAGTCTCAGGTAACAGCAGTTTCAGATCTTTTGCTTCTAGGTAGCAATAAGTCTTCTAAAACGGCAGTAGATCCAATGTATAACTTGTACAGATTTTGCTAGGGCAGAGGAAAATCTAGGAAGAAATTTCCCAAGAGCATTGAAATCACAATTCAAAATCAGCACTTTTTGAAGAAAATTATCTGAAGTACTAGCAAAACCCCTGGCATACAATTTCCCTGGCTACAAACACAGAGGTGAAACAAACCCTACTTTCTAAGCATCAGAGACTAAGGAAGTTTGAGTCAGTTCTTATTGTCATTGAGTAAAGATAATCTCACAGTGGAAAATCAGGTGGTGATTAGTGTTGTACCTTGTTCTGCTTACTGTTAGTTTATAAGAATACTATTAGTGAACACGTCATAAGGTTCATTGTGCTGTGGAACTGTTGATCTGAAGAAACAGATGTTTCTCACTCACTTTATTCACCAGTCTACTGCCCCAATTCTGTTCCTGTTTGGTTGGTCCATACTTCAAACTTACTTTCTTCGAGCACTGAGAATTGTACCTATAGCTTCTAGGATTTCCACAATGGCTAGGGATGGAGCCTAACATCCCAGATAGTGCTACCCATTCCTACCTCACTTCCACAGCCTTCTACTGTGGCAGCTCTTGTATGTTCACGGGCAAGAGAGACCAGAATACTTGTATTTGGAAAGGATAAGGCAGTTTTGGTAGGTGAACTAATTTACATCCATAACCTGATTGCTACCTAATATCAGAGAATACCAGTATGTTGACATAGTAGACAGGTAACTCTACCCTTGCTTTGATTAAAACATCATCTTGGTGGCCTCAGAGCAAAGGATAGTACTACTTCTGTTTTGGTATTAAGTGCCTCAGGTCTGTATGAAGAAAATCCTAGTTTCAATTCTTGCTGATATCCATAAATAGTATACATGTATGGATAGCCATATATTTTTACAGGATGGCTTAGAGACAGAATCTGCTCTGAAGATTTTATTGTCCAAGTGTGTTCAAGGATAAAAGGCATAGCAAGGGAGTTTATGGGCATTCGCATTTAGAGTAATTAAATTAAGCAGTATTTAGTTTGTTGAGACTAGTCTCTCTTTAGTCAGTGGAGAGGACTAAGCTCTTCCAGGGAATGGCTTAAAGCTGAAAGCTAAGTCAGCCTCCTCCAGTGGACAATTTGGAGCCACCTGCACCTCCTGGCTGATTGTCAGGAGCATTGTCTGATCAAGGCTTCTCAAATCAACATCACTACACGGTCCCCAGATAATAATAATAATAATAATCTCTACATAACTCTGCAGTATCAAGACTTTGGGCAAGTCATTTATTTACCAGAATTTCATATTTCCAGTGGTGTGCAGCTAATAACACTCACCTTCTTGCCAGAAGGCTTTAGGAACTGAAGTAATGAATGTCTTTAATGGCTTTAATACCGTAAGTACAAAGGTATTGGTGCAAACTATTTAGTGCCTATGAAAGAATTGTGAATTTCTGTTTATTACCCACAACATTACAGTAATAAGTGGCAGTAAGATGAAATGCTTCTCAGAATGTTAAAAGGCCAGATTGTCCACCGGGTTCATTTTGATGGAATCACAGCAAGCAAATTTTTCCCTTTTATATGTGGCAATTAATTTCCTGAAAGAAATCAACATCCATGGCATATGTGTAATTATAGATTAGTTATTTAGATAGAGATACCATCAATTCAATGAAAAATGCCACACAAATGGGAAAAAAAAGCCAGATTAAACTGCAATAAAGAAAATGAACTTAAACAAGCAGGAAGATGTGGACATTTTTACAAGAATAAGTGTGTGTGATGTTCTATCCATACATGATCAAATCTTACCATGAAATTTGAAAGTGTTAGCAGTTGTCTCTCTCCTCTGCTTTGATTTGCCTGTATTTGTTGAGAAAAGCATATTGAGGGAGATAACTGTGTTTCTTATACTAGTGCCTTAGTCTTCAGAAACAGTGTGGAATGATGGACCTGGTCCTTAAACAACAATGAAACAAATGCTCAGTCTCCTGCACCAGCAATAACTGGACTGCTGTAAACGTGGTTAGTATGTATGGATTTATAAGCTTGGTATTTATGCACTGTACTTCAGATTCAGTTGTGATTTCCATAAAAATGACAGAATAATTAGGCCAGAATAGTGAGGCTGACATTAAGAAATTATACTGGCTTGCACACAATTGCATATCTCTCTTTTGGATGGCTGCAATATCTGTAGACAGGTTCCTGGTTTATGATACTCTCCATATATGATGTTTTGCTTCTTTCATTACTGTACACCAGAACTAGATAGCTACCTTACAGACATGGCAGTCTCTTAGTTGCTGTAGGAAGAAATACTAAAGCTAAAATTTGCTTGTGTGGTAAAAAATGGTTAATTCTTTAAATGAACGTGAAGAGATGATGCTGACCCTGTGCCATGACAGTATGATCTATTTACCCTGTTAAATGTTCTAATGAGTTTTATATCAGTGTGGTTTCCCTTTGGCCCATGCACTGGGAAATGTCACTACAGCTGTGACTGAAGCTGTGCCTGTTCAGATGGCTTTCTCTTTGCACTCATGCAGATATCTAGAGTTGTGGCTCCTGTGGCAAGTGGCAGGAGGTCAGCGAAACACTGCTGGCATTAAACTTCACAGCTTTGGTGAGATTCTTGTCTTGGAATCTGAGATGAAACTTAAGTGGATTGTTACTGACATTTTTTTTCTAATTATGTAATTATGGCATAGGCATCTTCATGTTATACAGGAGTGTTCATGTGATTATCAACTCTATATGTATGATCAGAATTTTTCTGGTTTTAACTGTGTCTCCTGGCATTTTATTCCATATATGCTTACAGAGAGAGAGAGAGAGAGAGAAATGCGTGTACGTACAAGACCTAGTGACACCCATGTAATTGGAATGATTCTGTTTCTTATTGGAGTAAGAAGGCAATATTCCTTTTGAATTTGAGTCAGAAGCAGAAAGACAAGTATTATCAGGAAAAGAATTGTAATGTGCATCCTGTATAAAGGAATAAATTCTTGGATGAGGTTTGAAAAGATGTGGTATCTTGGCTAGATAAAAGAGGCATGGAGGAAATGCAGAGGAAGAATACTTTTTATCAGAAGAGACTAAATTATGTGTGAGGAGATGGAAAGAGATTGAAAAGAGGTCAGTTTTAAATAACAAGTGAAGGTGAAAGATCTAAAAATAAAGAAAGAAATTGTAGTTTTGACAAGGTCAATTTTAGATGTCTAAAAGTAGAGAGCAGTCATTTTTTCACTGTAGGGGATCATCAGAAGTATATGAGAAGGGTGGGTCATCTGGTCATGAGAATAGAATATTAATTTTTTTAAGTGAACAAGCATTCTCAAGTCAGAGCAGAGAAAGAATGAGGACTTGCCCTTCTGATCTGGGTGTATAATATGTAATGTAGCAAATTGGCTTCCAGATTCACCCAGCTTGGTCTTAACCTATTTGTCTTGGAGCCCTCATGTACCTTGAGAATAATTGTTCTCTGCCCTTCTATAAATAACCCCAAACAATAGCAGAGCTCTGACAGCTGCTGCTTTGATCTGAACATACAAAGCAACGTCCAAGCAGCCTTGGAATAGAAAAGAAGAAATGATGCTCAAAAACACAGTGTGTGTGTGCATGTAATTTTTGTTATAGATTGGAGCAATTTTTCTTTATCTCCTGACTTCTGGGAGAGCCTCTGTCTTTAGAATTTCTCTGCCACAATTGTTGAACACTCTTGCACAGTGTATGTTCACTGAGTGCATCTATCAATTGGTGTATGAGCCTTAATGGTTCTGCATGATTTTGTGTCTTTACAGAATCTATCTTGCAAGTCAGTCAGTCATTTGGTCTTCCACTTTGTCTAATCTTTTTATGTTTTTATTGATTCGTTCATGCCAATGGTACAGAAGAAAGAAGCCATTTTAACTGCTCTGTAAATAGCTAGAACAAGCCAGCTGAGCTTGCATGTCCTGTCTTTTCAAGGCAGGTCTAAGACTGTGTTTCTACTTTCACCAAAACTACTGCCAAAAAGGTGAGTGCTAATGCAGAGAGAGTTTCATCAGGAGCAAATATTTTTTGGCCTTGATAAAAATAATTACCAGGTTTAAAAATCTGTGCCTAGCATTGCTCATTGAATTTTGCTTTCTCCATGGCACTCTGTGTCTTCCATGACACAGGGGAAAGATACAAATTGGGCAGAAAATGTCAGTGAAGTTCAATTTCTACAGCTGTAGGGGAGCTTGAGACTAAAGTGGGTGTGCTGGTGCAGGCAACTAAATGCAGGTGCAGGAGGTACATCAAGTCACATGAAAAGACAAAGGCTTTGGATTCCCAGTGATGATAAGGGCAGATGTGACTCCACCAGCTGAGTTATCCAGGATCATTGTTGTCCTCCATACCCTGTCATCAACAGTGCAATGACTGCTGGTATCCAGTGCCCTTTCCTTTCCCCAAGCCTTTGCTTTCAGTAATTTCAAGGGAGACTTTCTTCTTTAGTACTAACAAGCAATGACTGCTTGCTTAACAAGAAGCAGAGAATCCCTTAAAAAAAGCCCCTTGAGAAGGGACTTAGGAGTCCATTGAATTTTTCTATTTTTTCCAATGTTATTCCTTCACTGGCCATAGGGCTGACACACTGCTGCAGAGGGCCAGCACTCACACCGAAACACAGGCTGACAGCTGAACCCTGTGTGTTCAGAAATATCAGTCCTTCTATGCTCCACACTCCCACTTTCCAAGAAGCTTCATCATGGACCAGTAACACCATCAAGACTGTGCCTGCTGGGTTGTGGTTCTGGCCACTATTTTTTTGTTACTGAACTGTTCTGGAGAATTTTAATTGCAAAAAGTACAGACTTTGAGCAGAACTGCCTGCTCAATCTTTATGACCTTCTAAAGTCAAATCTGAAGTGTGAGACAGAAGACTGTCCTTGATGTTTTGTCAGATGGACTCAGATTTTTGAAAGTGGTATTTAACTTTTGACATATGGATTTAAAAAGGCAAGAAGAATGTAGGAGTATCCTCTCATGCAAAAGCTGTTCATTCCCCTCCAGTCTCCCTGCAGACAAAGAGAATTAGTTCCCTCAAAATACTGCATGTTTTTGATCCTACTCTCAAATTCATGATTTTTGAGTCATGAGAGATTAATCCTATGAATTAGATTAATTTTGATGCAAAAGGGATCTAGTTGGGAAAGTACAACTTTGTTGCTAATTGGTTTTGTGTTGATATTTCTTCCAAGCCAAGAATTTTCAAGGGCTTTATGAACAGAAAGTTTCAGAGCAGGTAGTGCTAAATGGGACCAATAGTCTACCTGCTGCAGAGCAAAAACCCACAAGCATCCCCTTCCGACTTGACAGATCTAGCATTTCTTTCCTCACTCATTATAATAGTTCATCTGGTGACAATTCTTGGCACTCTGTTGCTTGCTAAACACTGAACTGTGATATCTGTTAGCATCTTCCCCTTTATATAAATACTGAAAAAATAATCCACAGGCTGGACTACTGCTGCTAAAAAATATTTATTCTCAGCAGGTATCTGGCTCTTTGTTATATACTGACACTGAATATTTAAATTACAACCTTCTAATCTTTCATTTACAGCATCTAGAGGATGTTGAATAAATTAAAAATAAGATGCAACAATAATCCACCCAGAGAGGGGATCTGACAGGGAATCAACATTTTCCAAAATGTGGGTTGGGTTTTCCAGCTCCCATCTTTGACAGGAGATGTTCTGTGTTCTATACTCCTAAGGCTATATATGCCGAAAACTAAATACCAGTTTTGATAATCTAAGCCTGTCTGAAGAAGCACTGAGGACAGTCTGCTGTCTCACACTTCAGACTTGACTGTGTCCCTGCATTAGAAGGGCATACAAACTGAGTAGACAATATTTGCTTTTAAGCCTGTACTTCAGTATTTCAGTGTTAGTCACAAACTGAGAAGGACTAGGAAGGATGTGAGTCACTGCTAGTGGGATTCTATGAACAGTATTGCTAGAAAGAGGCCTTTCAGGTTTGGTAATTAAATTGTTAACTGTCACCCTGATGGGAATATGTGACTAATAGCAAACCTCAAATTCAGATGTTATGCTTCGGAGCTAGTCTGAAATGCTAGGTAGAAGACTTACTGTCAGTTTGATTTTAAAATCATGAGAGCTAGTCTGAAATGCTAGGTTGAAGACTTACTGTCAGTTTGATTTTAAAATCATGGCAACAGCAGTCAGTGTGGTAGAAGACACTGGAGCAGGTGAGGTGCCCTACGAAGTGCTGGGACAAAGACCACAGAAGTCATAGAATCCACGTCAGCACACACAGGTCATGAACAACAAATTTAGGTATTCCACTGGGTCACCCATCTTCTGCAAAACACATAGACATTGAATTGTCTATAATTATCTGTTTTCAGGTTTTTACTGCTTCGTCTTTAGGCATAATCATCTGCTTTACATCATATATTTTGAGGCCTGAAGATGCCATTATGATCTATCCTGATCTCCCATAGGACACGGGACTGATTTCTGCTTTTGAACTGCTCTTTGAACTGCTCTTTGAACTATGAAACATCTGTTTAGAACCATATTGTATCTGGATGCATCGCCATTTAGTACATTTGTCTCAAAATTTGTACCTATGCTAAAGATTTAAAAGTCCCTTAAAATCATAAGGGACATTTGCCAATTATGCATGAAATATATGTAGTAAAGCCATAGATTAAGTACAAGTTATTCAAATCCTGTATATGTGCCTTTTTTCAGAACCAATAATCACTGAACCCCATTCCCAGTGCTCAAAGTTAGGCTCATCCTCTTTGGCATTATTTGGATCCTCTGGTAGTATGACTGGAATAGCACTGCCCTGAATTGTACCACTGGGGTTTGATACTTCAGTGACTTGACATCAGACACCACCTTTTTGTAGACCATCCCAGTGCCTTTTTTAACTGGAGTTTGCAAACAGCTGTGCAGTCTTCAGCTCTGACCAATCTGTCCCATACCATGCGCATCCTCAGGAGACAGAGATTTTGGTGGGAGCTATAGTCCTCCCTGAGGTTCTGGATAAAACTTTGGGCCTTCCGCAGGAGTGTGGGAGTTGATTTGCACCTGAGATGTTGCCAAGGTATGAAGAAAGTAACTTGAGTCCTGAATCTAGTCAGAATGCCCCAAGAGAGGTGGAAACCAGTGCTGGTGTAGCTCTTCTGAGTGAATGGGGATATGCCTTGATATCGAGGTGGGACAGATGGGACCTGGTACCATTTTTCCATGGCCAGACCATGCGCAGAGTAGCCCTATTCAATACCAGCAGAGACAGAAGCTGTGTAGGCATTTCCTTGCCCAAAGGTGTGACCCCAACAGCTGGGAAAGTGAGATTGAAGTCCTGTGACTGCCCAGCCTTTCCCCTCATGGCATGATGCCCTTCCTTTGTCCTCAGCCATTCAGGGACTGGATTTTCTTTGGAGGTGACTGGCTATATGTCTTGTGGTAGCTTCTACCAGTCTCTGCATTATGATAATTTGTCTTTTCTCCCTTTCTCCACCATCTTCCAGCAGTTGTCTGTTCATCACTGTCTAGCATGTACCACTGCCACTGCTTTTACACATCACGGCCTTTTCATCCAGGTCTGTTGGCTCGTTGTACCTCTGCTATTAAAAGCCCAAGCTAATGCTACATTTCAAAGGTCTTCTCTCCTGTTAAGTAACAGATAGAGTGGGGCAATGTGCAGCCACTGAAGTGCTGAAGTTTAGCAGGTGTGGGGCCATTTGAGGCACCTGGGGAGGTGCTGGGGTTCTGCAGCTGGGGAGAGCGGTGCTGAGGATGCTGCTGCCTGCAGGAGGCCTGGGGCTGTGCTCTGTGGCATGAGGTTGCCCTTCTCTTGGGGGTCTGCTCTCCTCTCCAGGAGCAAGAGATGTGGGCAGACAGGCTGTGTACACCTGCAGGTCAGTGGGGCTGGAGGAGACATGCAGGGCCTGAGGGCTTGGCTGTGCTGGGAATGTGTGGGTTTTTTCTGCTGTGCACAGTCCTTTCTCCTGGAGAATTTAAACTGTAGTAAACGTAAGTCTGTGATGAGGCAATGTTGATGATTTCTGGTTTGGACAGGATAAATCAGCTGCCTTAGTTAGAATTTTCCCTTTTTTGCCTTCTAGACTGGAAATTTTGCTGTCCATTGTGTGTTTACAGAAACACACAGGCAGGGACAGGCTTAAAGGAAGTGCCTGGGACAGAAGGGGTTTTCAAGAGGAGTGACAAAACAGGGAGTGAAAGGGGGGCTTTAAAGCCTTCTTGTATTTAGAGTTGTAGCCTATCCTAATCTTTCTTGTGATCCAACTTTTAAGAAACATTTAATAACCTAGGATGCTAGATGGATGAAACCTGGTGTTTGCTTTTATTGTCTAATGCTACTTACTTTCATCATGCTCCAGTGCTGCACTTATGAGACTTATTTGTGGTTGCTTGTCCTGAATGTAACTGAATTTACTCTTCCAGCGCTCTCAATTGAACTTATAAAAAATTCCCAGTCAGTTTAAAGCTCTCTGGGTCCCTCCTGCTTTCCTGGCTGAATGTTTCATTGCTATCTGCTCTCTCATTTATATATCTTTAACTTAGCAGAGAGGATTTTCTCCACAGTGGTATGAGAGGGCTTCACAGCTGGGCTTGTGCTCAGAGTTCTGCATTCCTTATGCCTCAAGGTGCAGACTGGCACCACTGGAGCTGTCACAGCACATGTGAAGCTTTCTAATTTACTTGAGGCACACAGCTGAAACAGTATTTTTATTTGTATTACACCTGAAATGGCATATTTCAGAGGGCTGTTTTAGAAGAGGCAGCCCTACCTGAGGGTATGAAGTCTAAACTGCCTCTTCCTCCTTCCTTTTCATGTGCTACTCATTTCATTAGGACAGACAGTAGCCTTAGAGGCTCCTGTGGCGTTTTATCAGTGGAATTAATTTTTTTTCACCAGCCTCCCTGACTCACAGTGTTTCTGAAGATACGCATTTTTCCTTCCTCTGCTGTCCCCATCATCTGCTAAGTAGCATGTGTATATGGGGATGAAAAGAGTCTAAGGAAATGGTTCTTGATAGTGAAAAAGGTGATTGAACACAAAGGGGATAAATGCAGGAAGACAAGGAGGGAGAAGAAATGAGAAGATGACCAAGAAGCAGGTAAAGCAGTATTTAACATAGGGAGGGAAGAAAACAAACACAATAAAATTTGTAAGCTGTGAACATTGTAAAATATTGCTAAAAACAAAAGGTCAATATTACTGGATCAGTTCAGATTTCTAAAAGTGAGAGAAAATGAGACACTGATTTAATACATCTCTGTTGGGGAGTGCCCCTCCTCTTCGGTGTGTAAACAGCATTTGTGGCTGTGAACCTATGTCCATAAATTGTAAAGCCAGCAGGA